>NC_084744.1:9160095-9330095 GCF_033978785.1 Entelurus aequoreus
TGTACATTATTGCAATCAGTTGATAAAACATTGTCCTTTACAATTATAAAAGCTTTTTAAAAATCTACTACTCTGCTTGCATGTCAGCAGACTGGGGTAGATCCTGATGAAATCTATGTATTGAATGAATAGACAATCCTTTTGAATCGGGAAAAAATCGTTTTTGAATCGAGAATCGTGTTGAATTGAAAAAAAAAATTGATTTTGAATCGAATCGTGACCCCAAGAATCGATATTGAATCGAATCGTGGGACACCCAAAGATTCGCAGCCCTAATGGATATATATATATATATACACACACTAATATACTGTGTGTGTGTGTGTGTGTGTGTGTGTGTGTGTGTGTGTGTGTGTGTGTGTGTGTGTGTGTGTGTGTGTGTGTGTGTGTGTGTGTGTGTGTGTGTGTGTGTGTGTGTGTGTGTGTGTGTGTGTGTGTGTGTGTGTGTGTGTGTGTGTGTGTGTGTGTGTGTGTGTGTGTGTGTGTGTGTGTGTGTGTGTGTGTGTGTGTGTGTGTGTGTGTGTGTGTATATATATATACATAAAAATGTAAATAACTAGGACTGCAAGAACTAATCGATTTAAAATAGATGATAAAAATAGTTTGCGATTAATTTAGTCATCGATTCGTTGGATCTATGCTATGCGCATGCGCGGAGGCTACTTTTTTATTTTATTTTTTAAATTTTTTATAAACCTTTATTTTTAAACTGCAACATTTACAAACAGCTGAGAAACAATAATCAAAATAAGTATGGTGCCAGTATGCTGTTTTTTTCTTCAATAAAATACTGGAAAGGATAGAAATGTAGTTTGTCTCTTTTATCCGATTTTTATTCGATTAATCGAAGTAATAATCGACATATTAATCGATTATCAAATCAGTTGTTAGTTGCAGCCCTAATATATACATACATACATATATACATACATGTGTGTATATATATATATATATATATATATATATGTATGTATGTATGTATGTATGTATGTATGTATGTATGTATATATATATATATATATGTGTGTGTGTGTGTGTGTATACTGTATATTAGGGCTGGGTATTGTTTAAACATTTTCGATACCAGTACCCTTAAAACGATACCGATACCAACTGAGTACTTCATTCGATATTAATCATGTGAAAATAATTTAATGGGTTGCGTAATTTTCACCACTCCTCCCCATTCAAGATTTTTACACGAATACATTTTGGAAAGTGCTCAAATTTTTTATTAAATAACTGTACCAACATGTACAACAAAATATTAATTCGGTTTTAATTAGTGAGCAAGCTAAGCTAGCATTAGCTCACATGCCTACGACATGCCCAAAACAATACATGTTTTAACACACAAAGTATGAGTACTGTTAACATGGTAACCATTTATATATCACCTAAAGTTATCCACGGTTAAGCAGTGTCCTGTTGAGATGACGATGCTGGTGTTGTAGAAGCCGGCTTTTTAAACACAGTACAGTTCTCCAACCTTAAGTTTGCTCCGTGCTTGATGAGGTGTTTAATCATGTTGCTAGTATTCCCCATTTTCCCTGAAATAATCTTGCCGCATTTATTTGTACCCGGCTTCACAGGCGTGCAGTACAACCATACCTTTGACCGTTTTGCTGCCGGCATTTCGGAATGACGACCAGCCAATTCTGCACTGCTTCAATCCGCTTTACCGCCATACAAACTATTGTTGTTGTGGTGGTGGACCAATCACATGGCACATTGAATCAAAGAACGCTTGCAGTGATTGGCTGCGAGCAAAACCATAGTAACAGTAATTTTTTCTTGATCTGGGTACAAAAAGAACCGATTGCAGGTATCGTTTGACAGACGCAGTTTTGATACTACTTGGTATCGGGTTGTTTCGATACCCTGTGTGTGTGTGTGTGTGTGTGTGTGTGTGTGTGTGTGTGTGTGTGTGTGTGTGTATTAAGGGTGTAACGGTACACAAAAATTTCGGTTCGGTACGTACCTCGGTTTAGAGGTCACGGTTCGGTTCATTTTCGGTACAGTAAGAAAACAACAAAATATAAATTTTTTGGTTATTTATTTACCAAATTTGTAAACCATGGCTTTATCCTTTTAACATTGGGAACACTATAATAATTCTGCCCAAAAATAGAAATAGCTGTGTGTGTGATGGATGTGAGCCACCACTAGGCTGATCAGTGCAACAGCAGGCAGTCATGAATGCTAAATAAATAATAAATGATAAATGGGTTATACTTGTATAGCGCTTTTCTACCTTCAAGGTACTCAAAGCGCTTTGACAGTATTTCCACATTCACCCATTCACACACACATTCACACACTGATGGCGGGAGCTGCCATGCAAGGCGCTAACCAGCAGCCATCAGGGGCAAGGGTGAAGTGTCTTGCCCAAGGACACATAAGCATAACAATAACATACATATACACACAGGGTCCGTGGCCAGGGTTAATGTGGTCAACATATATAAAATAAAAACTACCGTATTTTTCGGATTATAAGTCGCTCCGCAGTATAAGTCGCACCGGCCAAAAATGCACAATAAAGAAGGAAAAAAACATATACTGTATATGTCGCACTGGAGTATAAGTCGCATTTTTGGGGGAAATTTATTTGATAAAATCCAACACCAAGAATAGACATTTGAAAGGCAATTTAAAATAAATAAAGAATAGTGAACAACAGGCTGAATAAGTGTACGTTATATGAGGCATAAATAACCAACTGAGAACGTGCCTGGTATGTTAACGTAACATATTATGGTAAGAGTCATTCAAATAACTATAACATATAGAACATGCTATACGTTTACCAAACAATCTGTCACTCCTAATCGCTAAATCCCATGAAATCTTCCTCCCCGGTGTCGCCTCTGGTATGTCCTTTCTTTCTGCTGCTCGATTGCCGTTCTCTGCTGCATATTTCACTACGTCCAGCTTGTAATCTGCAGTATATGATTTCCTTTTCGGTGCCATTTTAGTTCAGCCCTTCTCAGTTTTTATAAGTTTCCGCCAATGTTGAAATGATCCATTTTCCTAGGTACGGACGTAGTAGCATGTAGCATCTTTTTTTTTCACAATACACCGCCATCATGACCCACAATGCACTTGGGCCATGACCCGCCCCCGCATAATTTCTATTGGTTGACGTGTGTGTGACGATTGCTGACATTTGCTTCATCTCTTCCGTGAATTAGATAAATAATATTTGATATTTTACGGTAATGTGTTAATAATTTCACACATAAATCGCTCGAGTATATGAAAAAAACTGCGACTTATAATCCGAAAAATACGGTAAATAAGATAAGGCTCAGAATGGTTTCTTAACAAAACCTTTCTACATATAAAGTGCTTTTTTTGATTGATTGAGATTGTTATTAGTAGATTGCACAGTACAGTACAATTGATCACTAAATGGTAACACCCAAATAAGTTTTTCAACTTGTTTAAGTCCACGTTAATCAACATTAAACTGCCTCAAGTTGTTGCTCAGATTAAATGAAATGACAAAACTTTTCTTCTACATATAAAAAGTGCAACATTAAACAGTTTCAAGTCAACTACGCCTCAACCAGCCTTTAACCCTGGTGACTTTCACTCAATCTTCATGATTTTGCCATAAAAATCAGTCTATCCACATTGTCTGCAGAAAGAGCAAACCTGCTTGCAGTTACAATGTCTCCAGGTAGTCCCTGGCTAACTTGGCAGTAAGAGGATATATGGGCTCATTGTTCTTCCACCATAGAAGTCGGTCAAAATCTAGTTTTTAATGCAATATGGTCTTAAATCTGCTGCTATAAAAACACCAACGGCATTTGTTTTTGCTTTAGCCCTGTCTGACTCGCTGAGGAGAGGCTGCTTGAATGCAGTGTTTGCACGACGCTCGTCTTTCTCTTATTTTGAAGCGATGTTCACTTGGGGGTGGTGACGCTTCAAATGGGTTAGCATGTTTGACGTGTTGTCAGAAGCATACCCTACCGCTGTCGGCAAACCTCTGTCCTCCATTGTTGTATCGCACCGCAAAGCCGAAGTGTTCCCAAACGGGAGATCTTAACGAGGCAGGAGGGTCTTCCAGCGCTGGCTTTTACATGTTGTTGTACCCCGGTCGCCGCTAGCATGCCGTGTGTTGTGCCTCAGTGTGCATTGTTTACACAACGTGCGCTAAGCTACTTAATATGTCCGTGTGGAAACTCGTTCGGTACACCTCCGAACCGAACCGAAACCCCCGTACCGAAACGGTTGAATACAAATACACGTACCGTTACACCCTTAATAAATATATATATTTGTGTGTGTGTGTACATCCTTATATTGTGTGTTTGTGTATAAATATTTGTATTTGTGTATATAATATATGTATATATATATTAATACTTTGTGCAAATGTACATAATGTGTGTGCTAAAATTTTATAAGTTGTGTATTTTAAATAACATAAGTTATTCATTTAATATTATATATTGTGTATTTGTTATATTATTTATTATTTATTTAGTTACTTTTTGGATTCGAAACTCTGAATTATACTGAGGTAGTGGCGTATATAACATAGCCAAGTTAATACAACAGAAAAAACAGAGGACAAAATCATACCAAGTACACAAATGATGTTTCAAAAAAATAAGTAACATAACACAAGCAATGATATAAATGAATTAAGAACTTTTATGAGAATAAAAAGTAATTTAGTTACATGAGTATGTTAACGTGAAAATATTCAACATGTTGTAAACAAAATGATTCAACATTCAAAAGTTAATTTAGTTTTTTACACTGTACTCCTGGACATGATACACATTATCTCAAATAACTAAAGTATCAAAATTATCAAAATTTTGATTTGAAAATCAATACTAGAGCAGAAAAATCTGGTATCGGCGGTATTGATATTTCAGTATCGACCTGCACTTTTGACTATATATAACAATTATCTGCAGTAGGACACGGGCCTTACATTTTTTTTAAAGTGGCATTAAAAAGCATTAACTTATATTTGCTGACACATGCAGAAACCTTGTGGTTTCAACCAAATCCTTGCAAACATTTGTTTTTAGACTTTTTTTTTATTGGCCAAGTATGTTTAACACACAAGGAATTTGGCTTGGTAGACGGTCCTCTCTTTGTTCAATTAAGATTAACGTTGTACTAAAAATCTAAACAAATACTTAAAGGCCTACTGAAATGAATTTTTTTTATTTAAACGGGGATAGCAGATCTATTCTATGTGTCATACTTGATCATTTCGCGATATTGCCATATTTTTGCTGAAAGGATTTAGTATAGAACAACGACGATAAAGATTGCAACTTTTGGTATCTGATAAAAAAAAGGCTTGCACCTACCGGAAGTAGCGTGACGTAGTCAGTTGAACATATACGCAAAGTTCCCTATTGTTTACAATGATGGCCGCATGAAGTGAGAGAGATTCGGACCGAGAAAGCGACAATTTCCCCATTAATTTGAGCGAGGATGAAAGATTTGTGGATGAGTAAAGTGCAAGTGAAGGACTAGTGGGGAGTTGAAGCTATTCAGATAGGGAAGATGCTGTGAGAGCCGAGGGTGACCTGATATTCAGCTGGGAATGACTACAACAGTAAATAAACACAAGACATATATATACTCTATTAGCCACAACACAACCAGGCTTATATTTAATATGCCACAAATTAATCCTGCATAAAAACACCTGCGTGTTTGTTATGCTAGCTCCTAGCTCCTCTGCTAGCTCCTAGCTCCATAGAACACGCCAATACAATTCAAACACCTGATCAACACACACAATCACTCAGCCCAAAAGACCGTTTACCTAACCCAAGGTTCATAAAGCTTGTATATTTTTAAAAAGTTACGTACGTGACGCGCACATACGGTCAAGTTATCGAATGTTTAGCAGCCAAGGCTGCATACTCACGGTACCTGATATTCAGCTGGGAATGACTACAACAGTAAATAAACACAAGACATATATATACTCTATTAGCCACAACACAACCAGGCTTATATTTAATATGCCACAAATTAATCCTGCATAATAACACCTGCGTGTTTGTTATGCTAGCTCCTAGCTCCTCTGCTAGCTCCTAGCTCCATAGAACACGCCAATACAATTCAAACACCTGATCAACACACACAATCACTCAGCCCAAAAGACCGTTCACCTAACCCAAGGTTCATAAAGCTTATATATTTTTAAAAAGTTAGTACGTGACGCGCACGTACGGTACGGTACGTGTTATGCTAGCTCCTAGCTCCTCTGCTAGCTCCTAGCTCCATAGAACACGCCAATACAATTCAAACACATGATCAACACACACAATCACTCAGCCCAAAAGACCGTTCACCTAACCCAAGGTTCATAAAGCTTATATATTTTAAAAAAGTTACGTACATACGCAAAAAAAAGCCAAAGCTGCATACTCACAGTAGCACGTCTGCGTCTTTGTCATCCAAATCAAAGTAATCCTGGTAAGAGTCTGTGTTGTCCCAGTTCTCTACAGGCGTCTGTGTATCCAAATCAAAAGTCCTCCTGGTTAGAGTCTCTGTTATCCGAGTTCTTCCATCTTGACTGCATCTTTCGGGAATGTAAACAAAGAAGCGCCGGCTGTGTACTGTTGTGGCTGACTACGTTCGAAAAATACGTCCATTTCGCACCGACAACTTTCTTCTTTGCTTGCTTGGCTTCCTTCTCCATAATGCAATGAACATGATTGAAACAGATTCACGAACACAGATGTCCAGAATACTGTGGAATTATGAAATGAAAACAGAGCATTTTCGTATCGGCTTCAATGTGGAAGGCATACCCGTGTTCGCCGGGCTACGTCACGCGCATACGTCATCCGCAGAGGCGTTTCGAACCGGAAGTTTAGCGGCAAATTTAAAATGTCACTTTATAAGTTAACCCGGCCGTATTGGCATGTGTTATAATGTTAAGATTTCATCATTGATATATAAACTATCAGACTGCGTGGTCGGTAGTAGTGGGTTTCAGTAGGCCTTTAAATAACTCGTATGTGCAGTGGTCAATAGAGCAAAAAGGACAATGACGTGAATATGAGTTGGTACATTCACATTGACTGATCACAGGTCTGACCGCCCCTGCTGATACCACTATTTATATCAAAACTATCTATCTGTAACCCTTGGTGATACGGACTTGTTTCTAATAATCTCCAGGCCCAGACGGCCCACTTGATCTTGGAAGATGGCACCAAGATCAAGGGGTTTTCCTTTGGCGACCATGCTTCTGTAGCTGGAGAACTGGTCTTCAATACCGGCCTTGTCGGGTAGGTCAGCCCTTCGGGTGTCTTCGTCATATCAGCGAGCAAAAAGTGGTTCTGCCTCACCACGATGCAACCTTCCCATGGTCCCATCCTCCGTCTTTAGGTATCCCGAGGCCTTGACAGACCCCAGCTACAGGGGTCAGATCCTGACGTTGACCTACCCTATTGTAGGAAACTACGGGGTACCGAACACGCAAGAGCTGGATGAACTTGGTCTGAGGAAACATGTGGAGTCTGATCGCATCCAGGTATGTCTCGTGTTAAATATTCACCTTTTGTTACTCTTTGAAACCTGTGGAAAAAACTGCAATGTTTTGATGCTATTTTTTTTTTACTACCGTTGAATCAACTTGTAATTTAATAACATTTTTATCAATCTTTTAAGTGTTCTTTGTAACTTTAACCTCAAAAAGCACATACTTTAGAAAATAGTAGAACCTCAATTTACGAACGTACCATATTTTCCGGACTATAGAGCGCGTATATAAGCCACACCCACTACATTTTAAAAAGGAAAACATATTTTTCCATA
Source organism: Entelurus aequoreus (assembly GCF_033978785.1). Classification (NCBI taxonomy): domain Eukaryota; kingdom Metazoa; phylum Chordata; class Actinopteri; order Syngnathiformes; family Syngnathidae; genus Entelurus; species Entelurus aequoreus. The sequence goes on from NC_084744.1 coordinate 9,167,911, forward strand.
TATAAGCCGCGCCGGACTATAAACCGCAGACATATATGTTGTGAAATTAGTTATTTATACGGAAGTATTTTGTGAATGTTTGTTTAAATACCTTAATTGTTTCCAAACGGTGTCTGCAACAAGGCAGTAAAACAGCTGATCAAACAAAACAGAAGTCATTGTCATGGACCCACTAGCTGCGCAAGCTAGCTCTCCGATCAGCTAAACAGACTCAATAACTCCACGGTGACGTTTTTTTGAATTTACTGAGTAATTTGTGAAACTGAAACAATACAAAAAGAATGCAGTTGTAAGTTATTAATACCAACACAGACACTGGTAAACCTGTTAGCATATTGGCTAATGTTAACAACCTTAGCTTGATGACATTACGATAGCACGTACATGAAAACACTCCTACCAACATCACACATGGGACGGTTTTAACTAAAACATGAATTGTTTTAGATATATTGTAAAACTTACCAAAGTTGCTTGGAGTGATGAATGAAGAATCCATACCAGTAGAAACACTATGGACGATTAGAAGACGGAACGGCACTTCTACTTCCGGTTCAAAGCTTTAAAATTACATTAATCCGGCAGCGACTGCATTGAGCGAACTCGTCCAAATGATGGCGCCGTAGCACAAACAATACCACACTATTTCAGCGTCTCTGCTTGGGTTAAATGAAAACTATGGAACGCAAAACATTACGGTCGTTAGCGAAGACAAATCCATAGTTTTCAAAGCGTAGGAAAAAAGTAGCGGTTTATAGTCTGGAATTTATGGTATGTTCCAACACTTTAACCTCCTCACGTTAAAGACCATTTGTGAACTGGATTGTGTTCTATAGCGTTTAGTTTTGTTGGTAAATGAGACAATGGGAGATTATCATCACACTTCAACATATCTGTCATGTAAATGTTGCCCTTGCTAGGCCAGCATTATTAATAATAATAATACTAATATATTTTATTTGTAAAAAGCACTTTACATTGAGCAAACAACCTCAAAGTGCTACTGTGTATAAAAAAAAAAATAATAATAATAAAAACATAATAAAAATAAATAAAAATAAAAACTAGAACAGCCTAATAGCTAGAGCTAGTATGCATATGTAATAGTGTGATGTTGTCTATAAAAATGCTTTTTAAAAAAGAAGGGTTCTTAAGCCTTTTTAAAAGCATCCACAGTCTGTGGTGCCCTCAGGTGGTCAGGGAGAGCGTTCCACAGACTAGGAGCGGCGGAGCAGAAAGCCCGGTCTCCCATAGTTCGTAGCTTTGTCCTCGGAAGTTGGAGGTTAGCGAGAAAATTCCTTTCAGAAATGTTGATGGGCTCTGCTACCTGTGCCCTGGACCTCTGGCCGGGGGTCGTCGGATCCGCCATACTTTTAAGATGGTGCAGAGTCTCTGAATCCGAGAATTCTAGGTGTGACCGTACAAAATGAGCTACACAGCTAGTCTAAAACTTTAGCATGTGTGCAAACGTTAGCATGTTTCATATACCAGGTTATACCAACCTACTTAGTGGCCTAGTGGTTAGTGTCCGCCCTGAGATCTGTAGGTTGTGAGTTCAAACTCCGGCCGAGTCATACCAAAGACTAAAAAAATGGGACCCATTACCTCCCTGCTTGGCACTCAGCATTGAGGGTTGGAATTGGGGGTTAAATCGCCAAAATGATTCCGGAGCGTGGCCATCGCTGCTGCTCACTGCTCCCCTCACCTGGGGTCAAATGCAGAGGACAAATTTCAACACACTTAGTGTGTGTGTGACAATCATTGGTACTTTAACTTTAACTTAACTTGAACTTATATTATCAAAAGGTGTATGGCTGCAAAAATAGAGGAAAAAGTTTAAAATTAGATGAAAAACTTAGCATGCTTAAGTTAGCTTGCCAGCAGGCTATCGCATGCATGCTAACAGTTAACAAATGTCACATACCAAGTTATATGTCTCTGGTGTACACGGTTGCAAAACAAGTTCAAGAAGTTAGCATGTTAATGTTAGCATGTTAGCACACTTACGTTAGCATGCTAACAGTTAGCTTGTGTCACATAAGTTATATGACTAAGGTGTACGGCTGGGGAATTGGAGTAAAAGTGTAAAAAGTTGTTCCTCTGTTAGCATGCTAACATTAAAGTGCTAACTTTTTAAGCTCATTTTACACTTTTACTCCAATTCCCCAGCCGTACACCTTAGTCATATAACTTATGTGACACGAGCTAACTGTTAGCATGCTAACGTTAGCTGGCTAACAGTTAGCTTAACGAGTTAGCACTTTAATGTTAGCATGCTAACAGAGTAACAAGTGTCACATACCAGGTTTAACGACTGTAGGGTCAACGGTTGCACAATTAGCTCAAAAAGCTCACACTTTAATAAACCCATGTTCTAAATTTCTCTACCCCAGATAAATAAAGGTTAAATAAATATACAAACGCATGTATAGGTATACTATTTATTTATGTATAGGTATATGTTAGTTTACTACATTACCCAGAAGGCAAAGCAGTGTAGACAGGAACAGGAAGTAGGTCTGAGCTATGCAATTTGCATGAATTGCTGCGAATGTGACATGAATATTACATTAAAAAGGTTGCAATATAGTGTTAATGATTAATCCATTGCTAAATAGTCATTTTTGGTATTTTAATGCTCACATTATTTCAATTTACACAATTCTGTTTAACTTCTTTGGGCCTTTTTTTTAAGTGAAGTTTAAAGGCCTACTGAAATTAATTTTTTTTATTTAAATGGGGATAGCAGATCTATTCTATGTGTCATACTTGATCATTTTGCGATATTGCCATATTTTTGCTGAAAGGATTTAGTAGAGAACGACGATAAAGATCGCAACTTTTGGTATCTGATAAAAAAAGGCTTGCCCCTACTGGAAGTAGCGTGACGTAGTCAATTGAACATATACGCAAAGTTCCCTTTTGTTTACAATGATGGCCGCATGAAGTGAGAGAGATTCGGACCGAGAAAGCGACAATTTCCCCATTAATTTGAGCGAGGATGAAAGATTTGTGGATGAGTAAAGTGCAAGTGAAGGACTAGTGGGGAGTGGAAGCGATTCAGATAGGGAAGATGCTGTGAGAGCCGGGTGGGACCTGATATTCAGCTGGGAATGACTAAAACAGTAAATAAACACAAGACATATATATACTCTATTAGCCACAACACAACCAGGCTTATATTTAATATGCCACAAATGAATCCCACATAAAAACACCTGGGTGTTTGTTATGCTAGCTCCTAGCTACTAGCTACTAGCTCGAGCTAGTTATAGCTCGAGCGGGTAATATGGACGGGATCCCGTATATATAACCCGCCAATACAATTCAAACACCTGCACAACACACACACTCACTCAGCCCAAAGAACCGTTCACCTAACCCAAGGTTCATAAAGCTTATATATTTAACCAAAGTTACGTACATGACACGCACGTACGGGCAAGCAATCAAATGTTTGGAAGCGCACGGGTGGGACATGATATTCAGCTGGGAATGACTACAACAGTAAATAAACACAAGACATATATATACTCTATTAGCCACAACACAACCAGGCTTATATTTAATATGCCACAAATTAATCCCGCATAACAAACACCTAGGTGTTTGTTATGCTAGCTCCTAGCTACTAGCTCGAGCTAGTTATAGCAAGCGATCAAATGTTTGGAAGCGTACTCACGGTATCGCGTCTGCGTCTGTTAACGAAGTCAAAGTCCTCCTGGTAAGAGTCTGTGTTGTCCGAGTTCTTCGATCTTGGCTGCATCTTTCGGGAATGTAAACAATGAAACACCGACTGTGTTGTGTTGCTGACTTCCCTCGCAAAATACTCCGCTTCGCACCGACTTTCTTCTTTGCTTGCTCAGCTTCTTTCTCCATAATGCAATGAACAAATTGCAACAGATTCACCAACACAGATGTCCAGAATACTGTGGAATTATGAAATGAAAACAGAGCTATTTCGTATTACCTCTGTTAAACTGGCTACGTCACGCGCATACGTCATCCTCCAAAGGCGTTTTGAGCCGGAAGTTCCCCGGGAAATTTAAAATTGCACTTCATAAGTTAACCCGGCCGTATTGGCATGTGTTGCAATGTTAAGATTTCATCATTGATATATAAACTATCAGACTGCATGGTCGGTAGTAGTGGCTTTCAGTAGGCCTTTAAATTGTGCTTCTGTGTCTGAAGGTATCTGGTCTCCTGGTTCAGGACTACAGTCAGGAGTACAGCCACTGGAACTCTGTCAAGTCTCTGGGTCAGTGGCTACAAGAGGAGAAGGTGGGTACACTGCCAGGTCTGGACTCTGTGGTTCTGCTGGTTTTCAAAGTGGACTGTACTTATTTCAAGGTTCCCGCGCTCTTTGGGATCGACACCAGGATGTTGACTAAGATCATCAGAGACAAGGTGCAAGAAATATAATCGTCAGGTCATACTTGACTTGATGGACCACTCATGTTTGACCTTCCTCCTCAGGGCACTGTTCTGGGGAAGATTGAGTTTGACGGGCAACCTGTTGAGATGTCAGATCCCAACCGAACTAACCTGGTGGCAGATGTGTCCACAAAAGTAACACAAGTTTTTCCCTAAAGGGGAACTGCACTTTTTTTGCAATGTCGCCTATCATTCACCATTCTCATGCCAGACAAGAACATACGTTTCTTTTTTTATGCATTCTAAATTGTAAAACATGGCAGACACGAGGTGGCTAACAATGAAGCTAATGAAAATACTCCATAAAACCCTCTAAAAAAAAAAAAAGTGCCAACAATACTCCATTTACATGCCCTGACCTGAATATTAACAAGTATTAGTGATGTTATTATAAGCGCCAACACAGAGGAACTACTTGTCAGGTTCAAAACCCCGATGACATCTATTAAACAGACAAGAAGCAAGGAATTAAACCGAGACAGAATTCAATTTAGCTCATTGAGGAGAAACGTCTGGGCTGTACTCTTTGTACAGTCTTCCAACACGCTCTGGCAAGAGAATTCTACGCCGCCTCTTTTATTTGGACTTTCCCTGATTACATAGCAACAGCTGTTTCTAAAGTGACGGGGGTCGTAAACAGCTCTTGCCTTCGGTCACAAAACAGTTCAACAAAAAGATGCCTGGAGCTTGGGCAGGTCCTGCTTTCTCTCTGCTTTGTAGATCTCGGGTCGAGATAAGATCTTACTGTGAATCACAATAGATCAAAGAAACTGAACCCCTCATGTCTCCTCCCATCGTACACAGTGGAGTTTTACAAGCCTTTTGCTTGGTTGGATCAAAGACAGCTTTTGTCCTCTCGCCGGGAACTCATGGAAACACAAAGTTTTGTGATAACTTAAATACAATTATTCTGACACTACTTTTAGCGGCACCTTGACCACAGAGGGAGAACTAGCTTATGCTGCTATATTGACATATTGAGCTGCTGCATCACTTCTGAGTTGGTGAAAGTTAATTGTAGATTATAAATCATGCCTCACCTGGATAGTAGAAGGTTGTGGACATAAACCCACAAGTTGGTCAACTTGACCTGCTCGGTGTCCGCCCGGAGATTGGAAGGTCGTGAGTTCAAATCCCGGCCGAGTCATACCAAAGACTATAAAAATGGGGCCCATTACCTCCCTGCTTGGCACTCAGCATCAAGGGTTGGAATTGGGGGTTAAATCACCAAATGATTCCCGAGCGCGGCCACCGCTGCTGCTCACTGCTCCCCTCACCTCCCAGGGAGTGAACATGGGGATGGGTTGAATGCAAAGGATAATTTCACCAGACCTAGTGTGTGTGTGACTATCGGGACTTTACCTTTAACTTTGACATCCAACTTAGACCCACAGATGGCGAGAAGTCACGGAAAATGTTTTTTTAATCCTTTGTGAGGATTATGATTGTTGATTTAAAGGGAAGGATATAAACATCCCATCAGTCTTTATCCCAGTGAGAGCAGATATTGTACAGTAAGTGATTGTTTTATTATGTTTGTATATCTTGTTTAGCACTTAGCAATACTGCTACATGATGCTTAGTGTTTGACTAAAGCTGCATCTGTTTAGCACACATCTTCTTAAATTTGTAGGTCATCCTCCAATATATTCAGGATCAAACATAGAAATAATTTGTCCCAAAATAGTCTTTGTTGTCTCTCATCAAGTCTGCCATGATTAGTAGTCTTGTTGTTGTTGAAGGGAAAGTGAGCGTTGTGATGTCCATGAAATTAATAATCAAAATATGTCCATATTACATGTTATTATGAATGTTACTAGATACTACATATATACTTACAGCATGATCAAAATATGTAAATATTACATAAGAATGTTACTAGATACTACATATACTTACAGCATGATCAAAATATGTAAATATTACAGGTTATTATGAATGTTACTGGATACTACATATATACTCAATGTATATAAAACCTCGAAGGAGGCTTTTGGATGTTTTTTAAAGCGCAATGTAGGCGAAATAGAGCCACGCTCATTAGCTCCATTGTTACCTGACTTTTGCTAGCATTTATTTACAGTTTAGGATGCATAGATGTGTGTTATTGTCTTACATAAAGATTTTGAATGCTAGGAAAGTTCGCCCAAAAAGTGCAGTTTTTCTTTAACTGCTCCAAATATTTATTGTGATTTTTATTTTTTATTTTTTTTAACCTATTCTTAATCTTATGGTTCTCCCACAGGGAACTCAAGTTTTCGGGAGAGGAAATCCTGTCAAAGTGGTGGCAGTTGATTGCGGAATAAAGCACAACATCATTCGCCTGCTCGTTAAGGTGAGCGAGTCATTCATGTAAAATGTTAATTATAAAAAGTTGTAATTTTGCTACATAAATTCACTGTAATTTTTTTTTCATGGGTTGTATTTCAAAGTTATTTGTTGTTCTCGTGAGTCAAATGTTTAAATATGATCTTTAATAATTTGTGTAAATTGGTAGCAAATACCACGAGTCTTGACTAAACGAGAGATGAAATGAATTGTCTACGTGCTAGCGAGGTGCAGAGGTCCACCTGGTGCCCTGGGACCAGGACTTGCTGAGTCTGAACTATGACGGCCTGTTCATCTCCAATGGACCAGGGGATCCGTCTCTCGCTCAGACACTCATCCAGAATGTCCGCAAGGTAGGAAAAGAACCTGATTTGTTTATTTCTCTTTACGTCACCCCGTCATTTATTGCATTTTTGGGAACACGAAGTCAGGCGCATGTGCACTAGCGTTGTTTGGCTTATTTATTACAGCGGTCCAACTTTGTTAATCTAGCTCCAGCGTCATCCCCTCGGAGTATACTTAGTCAACACACCTACATGTCACACTGTCATAAAGCTGTGCCATATAGTGAGACCACACTAAACAAAAATGACAAACACATTTCGGGGGAATATTTGCACCGCAACACAACATAAACACAACAGAACACATTCCCAGAATTCCTTGCAGCACCAACTCTTTCGGGACGCTACAGTCATTTTCCCTCGCTTCACGCCGTGTGTTTGAGAGCGCACTGCTGTGTTTAGATGGAGACAGGTGTGGACAATATTGGAGACACTTGTCCCCACACTAAAATTATACAGCGAAGGAGGAAAAACTATATGATGTTGCTTTCATTTTGACAATACAGCATCCATCAGCTGCTGTGACTGAGTTAATGAGGTGGTTTTCTCTGTTGTTGGCCAAACTGTTGTACTGAACCACAAGGGGGCGTTGGAGAAGAACATCTTGTTTTAGACTTTTATCTTCATTAGCCAAACTGCTTTGTTTTATTTTGACATCAAAAAGTATACGCCATGTCTTTTTTGCACTACTTGTTTTTTTCATGTCACAAAGTAATACTTTAAAAACCATTTGACACGTCATTTTGTTAATGTTTTATTGTGCATAGTTAATTCCTATATGACATATTTCTGCTCAAACTCTTAATGGATCTGTCCCGATACAGCATCTACATGTACATAACTTTAAAAAAATAAAAATAAAAATACTTCCCTCTATCAAAAAGGTAAAAATAGAGATAAAGGCATCATGAAATGACAAAAAGCTGACAAGTTTATATTAATAATGAATTTAAAAAAAAACTGTATATTTATGCATGCATGCTTTGGAGCCCCTGCCTGGAAAGAAAATGATTGCCTTGGTGCCCTTCTAACTTTCCTTGGTGCCCTAAAATATGAGCCCTCCTTTAAGGAAACACTTGCCTTGACCTTAAAAAGTTAAAATCCGAGGCCTGTATTTATACGCACACATTCTATTTCCCTCTAGTTTTAAATGTGTTAGGATGCACCGGGTGCGGAGAGCGAGTAAAGTTAACTTTCAGTTTCGACCAACAAGATAGACATGTGTGGAGAGCAACCATTTTTTGAGAATGCTTTGGACTTTAGACGCCTTGGTCCTCCTTTCTCTAGCGCTGGAATCGATATTGTTTGTACGTACTCCTTTTTGTTAATCATCAATTCCAGTCCCCTCATTATTTAGACAGCCTGAGAATAAAAGGAGGACTCTTCCCTGCAAAAGGGAGAGACCCAATATTGAAAAATATAAAACTGTATTTTTCTCCCTACAAAGAGTTCTGAAAAAACTGGTCTTTGTAGGGCGCACCGGATTATAAAGGCGCACTGCCAATGAGCGAGTCTTGTCAGGTTTGTTTTCATACAAAAGGCACAGCGCATTATAAGGCACATTAAAGGCCTACTGAAATGATTTTTTTTTATTTAAACGGGAATAGCAGATCCATTCTATGTGCTGCTCACAATTCCCCGTTGTTTACAATGGAGCGAGAGATATTCGGAGCGAGAAAGCGACGATTACCCCATTAATTTGAGCGAGGATGAAAGATTCGTGGATGAGGAACGTTAAAGTGACGGACTAGAATGCAGTTCAAGAGATATCTTTTTTTGCTCTGACCGTAACTTAGGTACAAGCTGGCTCATTGGAATCCACACTCTCTCCTTTTTCTATTGTGGATCACGTATTTGTATTTTAAACCACCTCGGATACTGTATCCTCTTGAAAATGAGAGTCGAGAAGGCGAAATGGACATTCACAGTGACTTTTATCTCCACGACAATACATCGACGCAGCTCTTTAGCATGAGCTAACGTGATAGCATCTGTCTCAAATGCAGATAGAAACAAAATAAATAAATCCCTGACTGGAAGGATAGACAGAAGATCAACAATACTACTATCAGGAGACACCAAACCAAACACTGGACATGTAAATACACGGTTAATGCTGTGCCGCCTGTCGAAGCCTGGCAATGCTGTTGCTAACGACGCTAACTTAGCAACGGAAGCTCGTCAGAGCTATGATAAAAACATTAGCGCTCCACCTACGCCAGCCAGCCCTCATCTGCTCATCAACACCCGTGCTCACCTGCGTTCCAGCGACCGACGATGCGGTCCGCGGCCCGGAGTCAACGTGAGGTCGCCGGCGCTAGCTCTGCTATCCAACAAAGTCCTCCTTGTTGTGTTGCTACAGCCAGCCGCTAATACACCGATCCCACCTACAGCTTTCTTCTTTGCAGCCTCCATTGTTCATTAAACAAATTGCAAAAGATTCACCAACACAGATGTCCAGAATACTGTGGAATTTTGTCGAAGAAAACAGAGCTCTGTGTATTGTGTCCAATAGGGTCCAAACACTTCCGCTGACCTCGCGACGTCACGCGCATACGTCATCCTCCAAAGGCGTTTTGAACCGGAAGTTCCCCGGGAAATTTAAAATGTCACTTTATAAGTTAACCCGGCCGTATTGGCATGTGTTGCAATGTTAAGATTTCATCATTGATATATAAACCATCAGACTGCGTGGTCGGTATTAGTGGGTTTCAGTAGGCCTTTAAAGTATTACTTTGTTACATGAAAAAACAAGTAATGTAAAAAAAAAATGGCGTATACTTTTTGATGTCAAAACAAAGCAGTTTGGCTAATGAAGATAAAGTGTAATAAACAAGATGTTTTTCTCCAACGCCCCCTTGTGGTTCAGTATGACAGTTTGGCCAACAACATAGAAAACCAGGAGTGACAGTGTTTCCTCACCTCATTAACTCTGTCACAGCAGCTGATGGACGCTGTATTGTCAAAATGAAAGCAACATCATATAGTTTTTCTCCTTAGCTGTATACTTTTAGTGTGGGGACAAGTGTCTCCAATATTGTCCACACCTGTCTCCATCTAAACACAGCAGTGCTCTCTCAAACACACGGCGTGAAGCAAAGCCAAATGACTAGCGTCCCGAAAGAGTTGGTGCTGCAAGGAATTCTGGGAATGTGTTCTGTTGTGTTCATGTTGTGTTGCAGTGCAAATATTCCCCCGAAATGTGTTTGTCATTTTTGTTTAGTGTGGTCTCACTTTATGGCACAGGTTTATGACAGTGTTGGCGTTGTTTTTAGTGTGACATGTAGGTGTGTTTACTAAGTAAGATGAACTAGTTGGACCGCCTGACTTTGTGTTCCCAAAAATGCATTAATAAATGGCGGGGTGACTATATGAACCATCTGGAATTTAATTGCGAGTTATTATGCCGTCCGAACATTATATTCCCCGTCCATTAACAAGTAAAAAGTGAAACTGAAGGGCGGTCACGGAAAGTTGATGCCGCAAAAGTTGGTCAATTTTTTAGGGCATTACGACAAATGAGAGGGTTAAATTCGTGCCCTGTAAATAGGAAACAGGCTAAGATTATTTTTTAACTTATTTGAGCAAAACCAAGCGAATAACTTCTGAGGTTTTCCATTTTATTTGTGTAGGTTTTGCAGAGTGCTCGCCCCGAGCCGGTGTTTGGAATCTGCATGGGCAATCAGATCACTGCCCTCGCTGCTGGAGCAAAGTCTTACAAGCTACCGATGGGCAACAGGTGAGTTTAGACTTTAAACCTTCTTCCCTGACATGAGAACAGGCTTTTAGCTCGGTAGTCAGCATTCTCGTCTTTTATGCATGGTGACCTGAGTTTGAGCATTGGGTGGGACAACAGAAAAAACACAACCCAGCCGTAAGAATGAGTACACAATGGTGCCGTGACCCGGATGGTATCGAGTTGGTAAACCTCACTCCCTGACAACTTCAGTAGCAGTGTTTGGGCTTTTAGCCAGTAGTTAGCACGCTTGTCTGGTTTGAGCAGCGAGTGGAACAGTAGGAAAAACAGGACGCAGCTGAAAGAGTGAGTGCACAATTGCTACAACGGTGCCGTGACCCGGATGGTATCGAGTTGGTAAACCTCACTCTCTGACAACTTTAGGAACAGTGCTTGGGCTTTTAGCTCGGTAGTTAGCACACCTGTCTCTCATGTGGACGACCCAGGTTTGAGCACCGGGTGGAACAGTAGGGAAAAACAGGACGCAGCTGAAAGAGGGAGTGCACAATCGCTACAATGGTGCCGTGACCCGGATGGTATCGAGTTGGTAAACCTCACTCCCTGACAACTTCAGGAACAGTGCTTGGGCTTTTAGCTCAGTAGTTAGCACACCTGTCTCTCATGCGGACGACCCAGGTTTGAGCACCGGGTGGAACAGTAGGGAAAAACAGGACGCAGCTGAATGAGTGCACAATCGCTACAATGGTGCCGTGACCCGGATGGTATAGAGTTGGTAAACCTCACTCCCTGACCACTTCAAGAGCAGTGCCTGGGCTTTTAGCTCGGTAGTTGGCACGCTCGTCGGTTTCAGCAGCGAGTGGAGCAGTAGGAAAAAAAGGACGCAGCCGAAAGAGTGAGTGCACAATCGCTACAATGGTGCCGTGACCCGGATGGTATCGAGTTGGTAAACCTCACTCCCTGACAACTTCAAGAACAGTGCTTGGGCTTTTAGCTCAGTAGTTAGCACACCTGTCTCTCATGCGGACGACCCAGGTTTGAGCACCGGGTGGAACAGTAGGAAAAACAGGACGCAGCTGAATGAGTGCACAATCGCTACAATGGTGCTGTGACCCGGATGGTATAGAGTTGGTAAACCTCACTCCCTGACAACTTCAAGAGCAGTGCCTAGGCTTTTTGCTCAGTAGTTAGCATGCTCTTCTCTCATGTGGACAACCTGGGTTTGAGCACCGGGCGGAACAGAAAAAGCAGGTACTGAACCACACGGATTGCAATGGTGCCGTGACCCGGATTGAGAGTGCGGTTTAGGGAGGTGTGTGTAATGGAGGCTGGGCCATGTTTACGTTTGTAAACCTCACTCCCTGACAACTTTGAGAGCAGTGCTGGCTATCGAGGTGGTAGTCTGGGCTTTTAGCTTGGTAGTCAGCATTCTCGCCTCTCATGCTGGCAACCTGCATTTCAGCCCCGGGCAGTAGGAAGGGTAGAAAAAAATCAGGTCATTTGTGTGTGTGTGTGTGTGTGTTCCTCAGAGGCCAGAATCAGCCGGTACTGAATCTGATGACCGGCCAGGCCTTCATTACGGCCCAGAACCACGGCTACGGCATAGACAGCGAGTCCCTTCCCCCAGGATGGAGCCCGCTTTTCATCAACGCCAATGATGGCACAAATGAGGTGGGTTCCGTTCACTGCAAATGACTTCCAGCAAAACACGCCACATGGATTTCTCCCCCATGAATAAACATTCCTCCACTCATGAAATATGTAGTGGAAGTGGGGTGACCTCCAAGAACGGCTGAGAGAATAATGCAGCCGACTTGATTTCACAGTCCACGCTCACATTTGGGATGTTTTGCAGGGCATCATGCACAACACTAAACCTATTTTCACGGCTCAGTTCCACCCAGAGGCCAAAGGAGGCCCCACCGACACCGAGGTATTTACAGACCTCCACTTGCTTAATAAATTTGAAACCCTTGCGTGTATCTCAGTGTCAATATTGGCTTTGATATTGTCTTGCGGCTGGGCAGTTCCTCTTCGACACCTTCATGGCCTTGATCCAAAAAGGACAGGATGCCAACATAGCGTCCGTCATGCCCAAGAAACCGTACATCCCTCCCAGAGTGCAGGTGAGATCTGTAGTGCAGTGTTTTTCAACCACTGTGCCGCGGCACACTAGTGTGCCGTGAGATAGTCTGGTGTGCCGTGAGAGATTATCTAATTTCACATATTTGGGTTAAAACATTTTTTGCAAAGCAGTAATTATATTCTGCAAATGATGTGTTGTTTTTGTTGAGTGTCCGTGCTGTCTAGAGCTTGGCAGAGTAACCGTGTAATACTGTTCCATATCAGTAGGTGGCAGCCGGTAGCTAATTGCTTTGTAAATGCAGGTAAAAAGGTGTCTTATGCTTAAACCAAAAATAAACAAAAGGTGAGTGCCCTGAAGAACAGGCATTGAAGCTTAGGGAAGGCTATGCAGAACGAAGCTAAAACTGAACTGGCTACAAAGTAAACAAAAACAGAATGCTGGACAACAGCAAAAACTTACTGTGGAGCAAAGACGGCGTCCACAATATACATCCGAAAATGACATGACAATCAACAATGTCCCCACAAAGAAAGATAAAAACAACTGAAATATTCTTGATTGCTAAAACAAAGTAGATGCGGGAAATACTGCTCAAAGAAAGACATGAAACTGCGACAGGAAAATACCAAAAAAAGAGAAAAAGCCACCAAAATAGGAGCGCAAGACAAGAACTAAAACACTACACACAGGGAAACAGCAAAAAAATCAAAATAAGTCAGTGTGATGTGACAGGTGGTGACAGTACACCTACTTTGAGACAAGAGCTATATTGATGCATGCTTGCTTATGGTTTAAAGTCATATCCAACAATTGCGACAACAACTTTTTACTGTCAACTGAATTTCTGATTTCTGCTGGTGGTGTGCCTCCGGATTTTTTCAACGCAAAAAATGTGCCTTGGCTCAAAAAAGGTTGAAAAACACTGCTGTAGTGTGTTCCAGATAGGATTGTCCCGATACCAATAATTTGGTACCGGTACCAAAATGTATTTTCGATACTTTTCTAAATAAAGGGGACCACAAAAAACTGCATTATGGGCTTTATTTTAACAAAACAATCTTAGGGTACATTAAACATATGTTTCTTATTGCAATCCAAGGACAATTTAGTCTTTAAATAAAATAGTGAACATACTAGACAACTTGTCTTTTATTAGTAAGTAAACAAACAAAGGCTCCTAATTAGTCTGCTGACGTATGCAGTAACATTGTCATTTATCATTCTATTATTTTGTCAACATTATGAGGGACAAACTGTAAAAATGTATTATTAATATTTGTTCATTTACTGTTGATCTGCTTATTTTCTGTTTCAACATGTTCAATCTACACTTCTGTTAAAATGTAATAATCACTTATTCTTCTGTTGTTTGATACTTTACATTAGTTTTGGATGATACAAGAAATTTAGGTATCGATCCGATACCAAGTAGTTACGGGATCATACTTCGTTCATACTCAAAGTCCTCATGTGTCCAGGGACGTATTTCATGACTTTATAAACATGATATGAGTTTTCTTTAAAAAGAAAAAATATGTAATCATAGTAGTATCGACTAGATATGCTATTGTACTAGGTATCATTACAGTGGATGTCAGGTGTAGATCCACCCATGGCGTTTGTTTACATTCAGGAACGGTGACAGCGGTGACGCCAGTGAGCTATTGTATCCTCCTACAGTGTGTAGTGAAGCATGTGTAGTTATTCCTCGTCCTCCAGTGATAATGGTACTTGTAAGAAACTTACTTTATTTGTCGCCATGGAGGCCAGGATTAGTGATTTAGAAGTAACTAAAACACTGCCTACTAGGCATGTCTTAAAGCACTTCTTCCTGAGGGTGTTTCAGTGTTATAACTTCACCTTTATCACCTTTTTCAAACAGACTCACTGACTTTGGCTCATTTTCTGTGAAGAACATACATCAGAATACATATTTAATGACCATACACTTATTGGGATAAGGTAAACATCTGTTCAGTATTCTAACATAAAAGTGTTTGATTGTGAGGCATTAAAAGCCACAAAATACAACGGGTCCATCAGACCCACAAACGCTGGCTGAGTAACAATATGAACATTACACAAGGGTTAAGAGAAAAAAAAAGGGGAACCGGTACTTTCATATATAGTTTAGTACCGTGATGTTATACTAGTACCGTACAACCGTAGTTCCAGAAATGTAGAAAACCAAGTTATTGTCTGAAAGACCTAACATTTTTTGGTATTTTCTTATTGAAATGTTACATCATTCTTGATCTGCTTTGCCTTTTTAACGTTGTGAGTGAAGGTGTCCAAGGTGTTGGTACTGGGCTCTGGTGGGCTGTCTATTGGCCAGGCTGGAGAGTTTGACTACTCTGGATCTCAGGCCATCAAGGCTTTGAAAGTAAGAACAACTACACATTATAATACAAATAACAACATGCAGTAGAGCAGGGGTGTCCTAACTTTGAGAAATGAAAACATGCGGGGTCCATTTTGATATTTTTTATTTTCAAAACCAGTACAATATTTATTGTAACTAGAGATGTCCGATAATATCGGACTGCCGATATTATCGGCCGATAAATGCTTTAAAATGTGATATCGGAAATTATCGGTATTGGTTTCAAAAAGTAAAATTTATGACTTTTTTAAAACCTCGTACGGAGTGGTACACGGACGTAGGGAGAAGTACAGAGCGCCAATAAACCTTAAAGGCACTGCCTTTGCGTGCCGGCCCAATCACATATCTACGGCTTTTCCCGCACACAAGTGAATGCAAGGCATACTTGGTCAACAGCCATACAGGTCACACTGAGGGTGTCCGTAAAAACAACTTTAACACTGTTACAAATATGCGCCACACTGTGAACCCACACCAAACAAGAATGACAAACACATTTCGGGAGAACATCCGCACCATAACACAACATAAACACAACAGAACAAATACCCAGAACCAATGTTCCCTCTAATTTTTCATGTGTTTGAGCAAATGCAAAAACTCCCTGAGCATTGAGTGGAGCCCATGTGAGCAACATCAGACGTGCACACTGTGGCTACACCAGCAGCACACCTGTCCCAAACCTGACTAAATAAGTTCAATCTCCATCCATCCATCCAGTTTCTACCGCTTGTCCTATCTCAGCTGCATTCGGGCGGAAGGCGGTGTACACCCTGGACAAGTCCCCACCTCATCGCAGGGCCAACACAGATAGACAGACAACATTCTCTTATTATTATAATCAAATGACAGCAGTCATTTCCATTTCTAATATAAGTGTTTAGGCCCACTTACAATGACAATAACAAAAAATATTGTTTTTCATGAACTGTGTACTTGTATTGTTTGTCCGGGTGGAGGTCCTGCTTTGGAAATATTTTGTACCCCTTTCAGACATTGCATTTAGTTCCCATTAAAACATTCACATGTTGCACAATGAGATGTAAGCAGGGGATCATGTGTACATTCCTGCAACTTCCTGTTTGTAAAAAATATATTTTTAGCAGTATTTATTTAATATACTAAGAGCATTTCATGATTGTTTATAAATTAAGATTCCTATTAAATGACACTAGAATAAGCACACATTTGATTGGTAAATCATAGTGTAACGACCTGGAATTACACTTTATGTGTGGTGTTGGAGTTGTCCGACTTTTTGTGTGGCTGTAAACGCATCACTGGCTAAGTGCCATATGTGCATGTGTTGGCGCAAGTGAGAAAGAGCGAGCGGCTGCTGTTGATATAACAAAGTTGCTTTTGGTCTGGTTTGTACTGCAGAAAATGACCACTTTTTCTAGTTATAATTTTTTTACTAATATTTTCGTGATGTGTTTATGGCCGACAATAAAGAGTTTTGCTCAGTAAAGTGATCAATGGAATTCATGTCCTCAAAGCGTCTCGACAGACGTTACAATATTTGAACAATGATGACGAAAACTTTTCTATGTCGTGTCCGTGTGTCGAAAATTGTTATGCGCTTATTTTATTTAATTTTTTGCGTGGCATAGATTTGCCGTGCGCAGAGGACGCTTGAGCAGTGCGCAATTGCACAGGCGCGCACCTTAGTGGGAAGGTTGCCCAGAACCCCTTGCAGCACTAACTCTTCCGGGACGCTACAAAATACACCCCCCCGGTACCACCCCTTTACCCCCAACCCCGCCCACCTCAACCTCCTCATGCTCTCTCAGGGAGAGCATGTCCCAAATTCCAAGCTGCTGTTTTGAGGCATGTTTAAAAAAATAATGCACTTTGTGACTTCAATAATAAATATGGCAGTGCCATGTTGGCACTTTTTTCCATAACTTGAGTTGATTTATTTTGGAAAACCTTGTTACATTGTTTAATGCATCCAACGGGGCATCACAACAAAATTAGGCATAATGTGTTAATTCCACGACTGTTTATCGGAATCGGTAATTAAGAGTTGGACAATATCGGCAAAAAAGCCATTATCGGACATCTCTAATTGTAACCATTAGGGCTCCCCTCAATTTTGGTAAATATTCAAGATCCCGGGGACCCAAAAGGGTCCCAGTCATTATTTAAAAATAAAACAAATGTTATATATATGTATGTATATATATATATATATATATATATATATATATAAATATATTATATTATATTATATTAACCGGACTATAAGCCGCAGATATACATGTTGTAAAATGAGTTATTTTGTTGTAAATGTTGATTTACATACCTTAATTGATTCCAAAGGGTGTCTGTAACACGGCAGTAAAACGGCTGATCAAACAAAACATGGACCCACTAGCTGCACAAGCTAGCTCTCCAATCAGGTAAACGGACTTAATACCGTTTTGGTGAATTTACTGAGGAATTTGTGAAAAAGAACGCCATTGTAAGTTAATAATACTAACCCAGACGCTCGTAAACGTGTTAGCTTATTAGGTTAAGCTAAATAAGCTCATTACATTACAATAGCACGTACAAATATGCATGGAAACACTCCTACAGACATCACACATGGGACGCTTTAGTAAGTAAGAATAGTTTTAAAGTGCAGTTCCCTTTCGTTTTCTGTTTTGCACCAAGTTGTGTACACAGAATCATGTACATTTCCATATAAGATGTACAGTACATATAAACTGGATTGTGCAAGGTGTGCATAGTGTTGTAGCCAGTCAGTGCATACTATAATCTGGCTTTTCTGAATGAATCAGGGTTTCCGGGAGTCATTAGAAAGCATTAAAAGCAATTAAATGGATTTTGTGAAAATTAAGGCATTAAATGGCCTTAAAAGCATTAAATATGTGTAAAAATGTTATACAATTGCAATTGGCAACAAAAAAAGACTACAAAACAAAACATCCAACACAGTTTTTTCCAATTGGTAAAAAAAAAAAAAAACTGCACTTCAAGATGTTCAATATTTATTGAAGTGCAATTTTTGCTAAGAGAGATTGAGAGTCCATTTTATTTTTATCTGTTTAGGACAATTAGTTATTGACCTTCCAATTACAACGGTGTGGCGCTGCTGGGAGAGTGGCCGTGCCAGCAACCTGAGGGTTCCTGGTTCGATCCCCAGCTTCTACCACCCTAGTCACGTCCGTTGTGTCCTTGAGCAAGACACTTCACCCTTGCTCCTGATGGGTTGTGGTTAGCGCCTTGCATAGCAGCTCCCACCATGTGTGTGTGTGTATGTGGAAATAGTGTCAAAGCGCTTTGAGTACCTTGAAGGTAGAAAAGCGCTATACAAGTATAACCCTTTTTTTTTTAGTTGTAAAACTTACAAACGTTGCTTGGAGTAATGAATGAAGAATCCATATGAGTAAAAACGCTGTGGATGGCTGGAACCAGCGTTCCGGTTAAAAAAACAAACATTGCCGATAAATGAAAGGACACAGCAGCACCTGCAGTGAGCAAACTCGTCCAAAAGATGTCGCCATAGCACAAAGAATAAAACACCCTCTACATTTTTTTATTTTTATAAAATAATTTTTATTATCGCCGCCAATGGAAAGAAAACGTAAATTAGCTACTCCGTTTTATAAGCTGCAGGGTTCAAAGTGTAGGATAAAGTGTCTTATAGTCCGGAATTTACGCGAAATGAATAATGATGATCATTATTTGGGTTAAACGTTGATTTGACAGCCTTAAGATGTATAACAAGACAGTGAACGCAACATTCCTGTGGGCCAATGTTAGAAAAACATCACACCAGCCTATGATTAACCCTTTAACTGTTGTTGTGCCATTGTGTGTGTAGGAGGAGAATGTGAAGACCGTGCTCATGAATCCAAATATAGCTTCGGTCCAGACCAATGAAGTCGGCACCAAGCAGGCCGACTCTGTCTACTTCCTGCCTGTCACGTCGCCGTTTGTTACCGACGTGATTAAGGCCGAGCGCCCTGATGGCATCCTGCTTTCCATGGGCGGACAGACGGCTCTGAATTGTGGTGAGATTTGTATCGGAAATGTTTCTAATTCACTAGTTTGGGATGCTTTTATTCTACAAAAAAGCAAACAATAGGAATACCAGGGCTGGGAGAACTAACCGAGTCGTGTTAAAGTTCGGAGCAATCTCTTCGATGGTCGCCCTCCTTGCATGCTTTTATCCACACTTACAGCATAACACGTCACACATCATTTCTCTTTACATCATGTCCGAAAAGGAGTAGGAAGAAGCAAAGCTTATTTAATCCTATCCCTTTCCCACCTCAGAGCGTTTACAAATACATATGTTCATTTACCAACTTATTTTTGTAACACAATGATTAATACAGCAGTTCTTGTAATAGATAATTAAGTCAGTCATGATTAGCATACTGAGATGAAAAATAGCCCGTTTTCAATAAGGTTGAAGGTATTTCTCATAATTCTTCCTTTTACAAAACCCTAAACCAGTGAAGTTGACACGTGACATTCGTAAATAAAAACAGAATACAATAATTTATTTGCTAATCCTTTTCAACGTATATTCAATTGAAAAGACTGCAAAGACAAGATATTTAATGTTCGAACTGAGAAACTTAATTAATTTTTGCAAATAATCATTAACTTTGAATTTAATGGTAGCAACACATTGCAAAAAAGTTGGCACAGGGGCATTTTTACCACTGTGTTACATGGCCTTTCCTTTTAACAACACTCGGTAAATGTTTAGGAACTGAGGAGATACATTTTTGAAGCTTTTCAGGTGGAATTCTTTTCCATTCTTGCTTGATGTACGACTGTTCAACAGTCCGGGGTCTCTGTTGTGGTATTTTAGGCTTCATATTGCGCCACACATTTTCAATGGGAGACAGGTCTGGACTACAGGCAGGCCAGTCTAGTACCCGCACTCTTGGCATTGTTTTGCTGAAATAAGCAATGATAACGTTGCTTGGATGGCAACATATGTTGCTCCAAAAGCTGTATGTACCTTTCAGCATTAATGGCGCCTTCACAGATATGCAAGTTACTCACGCCTCCTTGTGCACTAATACACCCCCATGCGCCTAGAACAATCCGGATGGTTCTTTTCCTCGACGACCACGGTTTCCAAAAACAATTTGAAATGTGGACTTGTCAGACCACAGAACACTTTTACATTTTGCATCAGTCCATCTTAGATGAGCTCGGGCCCAGCCAAGCTGGCGGCGTTCCTGGGTGTTGTTGATAAATGGCTTTCGCTTTGCATAGTAGAGTTTTAACTTGCACTTACCTATGTAGCGACAAACTGTAGTTACTGACAGTGGTTTTCTGAAGTGTTCCTGAGCCCATGTGGTGATATCCTTTACACACTGATGTCGCCTTTTGATGCAGTGCCGCCTGAGGGATCGAAGGTCACGGGCATTGGCGTTTACGTGCAGTGGTTTCTGTAGTTTCTCTAAACCTTTTGATGAGATTACGGACCGTAGATGGTGAAATCCCTAAATTCCTTGCAATAGCTCGTTGAGAAATGTTTTTCTTAAACTTTTCGACAATTTGCTCAGGCATTTGTTGACAAAGTAGTGACCCCCGCCCCATCCTTGTTTGTGAATGACTGAGCATTTCATGAAAGCTTTTTTTATACCCAATCATGGCACCCACCTGTTCCCAATTAGCCTGTTCACCTGTGGGATGTTCCAAATAAGTGTTTGATGAGCATTCCTCAACTTTATCAGTATTTATTGCCACTTGTGCCAGCTTTTTTGAAACATGTTGCAGGCATCCAATTCCAAATGAGCTAATATTTGCAAAAAATAAAGTTTCCCAGTTCGAACGATAAGTACCTTGTCTTTGCAGTCTATTCAATTGAATGTAGGTTGAAAAGAATTTGCAAATCATTGTATTTTGTTTTTATTTACCATTTACACAACGTGCCAACTTCACTGGTTTTGGGTTTTGTAACACGGTTAGTGACTTTTCTAGTTATTTCCCCATATTTGTACACAATAACTCAGATATGGTAACACTAGCGAGCAGTAAAGAATATGGAGTATTTTAGGTTGTAGTGACTTGACACGGATCAAAACTGAAAGTTAACTTGGTGTATCTGCGCACAAAATTATTCTCCCCACTGTCTCCTTCCTGGTGCCTCTACCTCCGGAAACCTAAATGAGACACAATGAGTGTGTATTTGCAAAATATTTCTCTAACGAAACACATTTGCACATGTACGGTAGTGTGTAGGTAATACAAATATTCTCTGAGATGTACAAATCATAACAATGAAACATTTCTTTGTATTTTTTTGATGTCTTTCCAGGAGTGGAGCTGTTTCAGCAGGGCGTTCTGGAGCGCTATGGAGTGAAAGTCTTGGGCACACCCGTAGAGTCCATCATGGCCACAGAGGACAGACAAATATTCGCTGAAAAACTAAAGGAGATCAACGAAAAGATTGCGCCCAGTTTTGCTGTGGAGTCTGTAAGAATACAAACGTGATAGTGTCGGATTCAATAAGTCATTATTCCAGAGAGGAAATGTTTTTTGTCTGCTTGTCACTTTAAGGTGTGTGATGCCTTGAAAGCTGCTGAGCAGATCGGCTATCCGGTGATGCTGCGGTCTGCCTACGCCCTGGGAGGTCTGGGCTCTGGTCTATGTGCCAACAAGGATAAGCTGGAGGACACTGCCAACAAGGTCAGAATGATCCAACCTTGAATTGATGTGAAGCTTTTGTGACCTGGAAAACCAAGAATCGAGTTTTAGCAGTGGAAGAATTAGCGAACACATCTATAGTCTCTAAAAATTGTTTTGGAATGGAAACAAATAGAATGTCTTAGTTTTCTTTGACGCTCCTCACATTTTCCCTGAAATTGTTAAATTAAAGTCCGGGAACAAATGTCATCCAGGGCAAAAACCATGTATTTGGGTAGAGACTATTTATAGTTGTCAGACTAGATCTGACCAAACTAAGTTTAAAACTAGATCTGACCAAAGGAAGTCCGAGACTAGATCTGACCAAAGGAAGTCCGAGACTAGATCTGACCAAAGGAAGTCCGAGACTAGATCTGACCAAAGGAAGTCCGAGACTAGATCTGACCAAACGAAGTCCGAGACTAGATCTGACCAAACGAAGTCCGAGACTAGATCTGACCAAAGGAAGTCCGAGACTAGATCTGACCAAAGGAAGTCCGAGACTAGATCTGACCAAAGGAAGTCCGAGACTAGATCTGACCAAACTAAGTTTAAAACTAGATCTGACCAAACTAAGTTTAAAACTAGATCTGACCAAACTAAGTTTAAAACTAGATCTGACCAAAGGAAGTCCGAGACTAGATCTGACCAAAGAAAGTCCGAGACTAGATCTGACCAAAGAAAGTCCGAGACTAGATCTGACCAAAGAAAGTCCGAGACTAGATCTGACCAAAGGAAGTCCGAGACTAGATCTGACCAAAGGAAGTCCGAGACTAGATCTGACCAAAGGAAGCCCGAGACTAGATCTGACCAAAGGAAGCCCGAGACTAGATCTGACCAAAGGAAGCCCGAGACTAGATCTGACCAAAGGAAGCCCGAGACTAGATCTGACCAAAGGAAGCCCGAGACTAGATCTGACCAAAGGAAGCCCGAGACTAGATCTGACCAAAGGAAGCCCGAGACTAGATCTGACCAAAGGAAGCCCGAGACTAGATCTGACCAAAGGAAGCCCGAGACTAGATCTGACCAAAGGAAGCCCGAGACTAGATCTGACCAAAGGAAGCCCGAGACTAGATCTGACCAAAGGAAGCCCGAGACTAGATCTGACCAAAGGAAGTCCGAGACTAGATCTGGCCAATCGAAGTCCGAGACTAGATCTGGCCAATCGAAGTCCGAGACTAGATCTGGCCAGTCCGAGACTAGATCTGGCCAGTCCGAGACTAGATCTGGCCAGTCGAAGACTAGATCTGGCCAGTCGAAGACTAGATCTGGCCAGATCGAAGTCGAAGACTAGATCTGGCCAGATCGAAGTCGAAGACTAGATCTGGCCAGATCGAAGACTGAGCATGAAGTGATGAAGTCTACTCGGATGAGAGATGAAACATCTTCTAAGACAAACCAAACAGTCTAGTTGTGATCCATTCAATGCCCTGAAATCAGGTACAGTGTTCCCTCGATTATCGCTTGTGGTTACGTTTAATAGGTGAATTTCCGCAAACTAGGGACGCTATTTATTTGTATTAATTATTATATGCAAATGAAGACTTTATAAGCCCTCCACTCAGCTTTCACACACACACACTTGTAAAAAATTCCCTAATATGATCCTAAAACACTTCATACAGGACACTTTCAAACATTCGTAGTTTTAACGTGAAAACCTAAATGGGTGCTCAAATCTCAATATACTGTTGAGTCTCTGGCTTGCCTCCTTCAACTAGGTAGAAGGTTCAATCAAAGTTTATTGATATACCCCTTCATCACATGTGAAGAAAAAAGATGGCGTGGGTGTGTAAAGGATCAAGGACGATGCCGGTGATGATCGTTGAACAAAGGCTTTATCGATTAAGCAAGTATCACTTTGGGTCCTCCGGGCGAACAGACAACCAGCTCCTACAGGCAGATATGTCATCTCAAGTCGTTAGGTTCATGGTACAGGAGCCGACTTTGTCATGACAATGTTAAGGCATATTTGTGTACTTGAGTGTTCCCGTAACTAACCGTTGGCGTTATCGTCAATATGCTACCGGCACTCGACAGATGTATTAAGCCTTTATTTTGTTGGATGCACGCTATCCCACATCTGCATGCCACACTTAACAGACATTCTTAATTACATGCCCACAATGATGGACCACTGTTTACCAGAACGGGCTGTTTGCATACCCCCAGGATAGTACTCTTCCACAATATGGAAGAAACATGTTATTTCATACTACAGTAGATACTACACTACTCAATGCTAGGGGTGTATTGATCCGTTATTAACATCGGTCTGATATCAGCAAATGTCCACGTGTACTTGTGCATTGCCTAACAGCCGGTTGACGTCAAAATGTCCTCCAGCAAGCTCACACGTTATTTTCTTTTGTTCTAGTGAAGCCTTTTACAAAAAGTAGGGTATATTTTCCGAGGAGCTAGCAGCTACACAACAGCTTGGCACACAAGCTAGACATACGTAATAATAATTTAACAATATTGCAGTCTAAAACACGACATTATAGTATCAAATAGGCACATTACTTACAATCTCAAAAACCAGTGAAGTTGGCACATTGTGTAATTCGTAAATAAAAACAGAATACAATGATTTGCAAATCCTTTTCAACTTATATTCAATGGAATAGACTGCAAAGACAAGATATTTAATGTTTGAACTGAGAAACGTATTTTTGTTTTTTTTGCAAATAATCATTAACACAGCAACACATTGCAAAAAAGTTGGCACAGGGGTTACATGGCCTTTCCTTTTAACAACACCCTGTACACGTTTGGGATCTGAGGAGACCAAATTTTGAAGTTTTTCAGGTGAAATTCTTTCCCATTCTTGCTTGATGTACAGCTTAAATTGTTCAACAGTCTCCGTTGTGGTATTTTAGGCTTCATATTGCGCCACACATTTTCAATGGGAGACTACAGGCAGGCCAGTCTAGTACGACGTCCACAGTTTCCAAAAACAATTTAAAAAATGTGGACTCGTCAGACCACAGAACACTTTTCCACTTTGTATCAGTCCATCTTAGATGAGCTCGGGCCCAGCAAAGCCAGCAGCGTTTCTGGGTGTTGTTGATAAATGGCTTTGGCTTTGCATAGTAGAGTTTTAACTTGCACTTACCGATGTAACAACCAACTGTAGTTACTGACAGTGGTTTTCTGAAGTGTTCCTGAGCCCATGTGGTGATATCCTTTACACACTGATGCAGTACCGCCTGAGGGATCAAAGGTCCGTAATATCTCTTACGTGCAGTGATTTCTCCAGATTTTCTGAACCTTTTGATATTATAGACCGTAGATGGTGAAATCCTTAAATTCCTTGCAATAGCTCGTTGAGAAATGTTTTTCTTAAACTGTTCGACAATTTGCTGAGGCATTTGTTCACAAAGTGGTGACCCCCGCCCCATCCTTGTTTGTGAATGACTTAGCATTTCATGGAAGCTGCGTTTATCATGGCACCCAATCGTTCCCAATTAGCCTGTTCACCTGTGGGATGTTCCAAATAAGTGTTTGATGAGCATTCCTCAACTTTGTCAGTCTTTTTTGCCACTTGTGCCAGCTTTTTTAAACATGTTGCAGGCATCAAATTCCAAATGAGCTAATATTTGCAAAAAATAACAGTTTTCCAGTTTGAACGTTAAGTAGATTGTCTTTGCAGTCTATTCAATTGAATATAAGTTGAAAAGGATTTGCAAATCATTGTATTCTATTTTTATTTACCATTTACACAACGTGACAACTTCATTGGTTTTGGGTTTTGTACATGTACAAAGTCTCCGAACAGACGCGTACTACAAAGGATCCACTAACAAACGTGTCTGGATCATTCAATTTACTGTGTCGTGATCCGAATTTAATGAACTATTCTGACCCCTTGATGACTCCAAAAACGAATTAAAAGCATAAATCTGTCATAACATTGGTGTTTTCATACCTACCATTGTTCTTTGAGCAATTTTACTTGATCAAACCTTTTCTAACATTCTACACTACACAATATTAAAAGTAGGTATGGTCCGTGTTGATATCAGGTATTTGCCAATAATCTCAAGGCTCCAGTATCTGTATCGTATCAGAAGTGAAAAAGCTATCAGTACACCTTTATTCAATGGTACTTTAAAATCCACGGTTCACTGAGACCGTAGTACGTGAACTGCAGAGTGGCGAGGGAACACTTTGTCTTAGTTCCAGTTCAACTCTCGTCTGTACATAAAGAAATCCAACGATTGTCGGATTGTCTGCTTTCTAAAACGTGTCGAGGTACCAACATAGCACTAAACACCCCAGTGGCTAGCACAGGAAACTAACCAGACCTAATTTCCCTCACTGGACTATAGATATCGTTCGAGTTAACTAGGTCGACTCCATTGTCAATGTTGTTTTGTACTCTTTTCTAGGCTCTTGCCATGAGTAGCCAGATACTGGTGGAGAAGTCCTTGCTTGGTTGGAAGGAAGTGGAATACGAGGTGGTGAGAGATGTGGCAGATAATTGTGTCACCGTGTGCAATATGGAGAACTTCGACCCCCTGGGCATTCATACAGGTGCCCAAACATCTTGTCTCGTTGTTTCATTCTGCGTTATTCATTATTTTAAGATTATAGCAGTTGATTTTTTATTTATTTTTTCAAAAGAGGGCTATTAGGTATTTGGAACCTCGATTTGTGAACTTAGTCAGTTCTTGAACAGGGTTGGTAAATAGGAAAGTTTGTATATTGAAACAATTTTCTCCAAAAGAAACAATGTAAATATGAATGCGTCCAACAATAGTCCATCTTTTAGTTAACTTAAAGGATTTGAACACCAGACAAAGCGCTATACAGTACTGTATATGCACCCTTGGGGAGACCTGAGACCTTTGTGGGTCTTTTTATTCCCTTTAAAGATGGCATCATGGAACACAATGTTTGTTTCAAGGATTAGCAGGATGAAATATGGCCACGGGAGTTGTAAAGGAATTAATCTCAAAATGTGCATTGTCCGTTCTTTAAGTAATTTTTTAGCACAAGCTATTGAGTGAGTATACATTGGAGTTCCCTGGGACCCTTTTGTCCCACATTCACTCCCTTTTATAATAGCTCTTTTTCAACATACTTTAAACCTGTTTTAAAATGCTTTTTCTATGAAAACCAAATGAATCCAAGCATTTCCCTTTGAAATACATGCAAATCCTATTAAAGGTGTAATTTGACTCCTCAACCACTAGATACCGCCAGAGTACCATATATATTTATATTTGACGCATAGTTGTTTTGAATCTACCAACAACTTACATGTAATAAAAACGATGCTGGTGAGTTGGTTGTGACATAAAGAGTTGCAGTGTTTCCCCCAGAAAATTTGTTAGTTAAGGTGGTGACTCCAGGGGGAAGGGAAGGGGGTGGGTGGGTGTAAGGATTGGTGTAACTCGGCCTGTCGCTGCCACCACAGCCTGGGGGGGCAATAGACTACAGACTGCGGTGAAGTAGGCCGGCTTCGTCGCGTGAAGAAGCCTACAAATTTTGGTTGTGTTTTCCGCTCCATTTGCTTAATGGCGATATATATGTATCTATTTTTTCCGTAAAGTAAAAACAAAACAGTCCTAGTTACCTGAGATACTAAAATAATGACTTACAAAGTCAAATTAATGACTTACTGTAATTAAGCGTTCGCAATAAGCGTTTGAAAAAAAGAGTTAAAAGTGGGGCCACATGCTGACATATGCTCAAATCATCATGCTTAATTTATTACAGCATTTGGGAAGCCGGTAGTTGATTTTTATTATGTAAATGTTATATTTTTATCAACATGTGATAGCAGGGACCCTGCCATTCAAAACTAGGCTGCTACATTACTAATGATTAATGTAACTATAGCTGAAAAAATAGTACAATAGCAATAGGAGACTATTCATCCCTGAACACCATGGAGTTCATGTAGGCTTTATGATGTAGTTACATTATTATATCAACTATCAAACAGAAACTCTTCATTTAACATAATGTCCTTTTTTGCTGCTTCAACACAGCTCAATCAACACAGAAAAAGGTAAAGTTAAATAACTTATTTGTTAACTGTCGGTCAATAATGCTTGTCTTTCTCTCAGACAGACAGGGCTTTGCTGTCCGTAACACACACACACACGCACGCACACACACCGCATAGTGAGCTAACGTTACGCTGAAAGCTAATTAGCCTTTCACCTCAAGGACTGCGAGCGAGCTGAGCTGCCGCTTATGTTTCTAGAACGTCAACGGGCTAATAGTGATGTTACTAGTAGTTAACTTGGAAGTGTTTATTATAATTTGGGGAGAGTCCGCTGCCTTATGCTCACCTTTTTGCTCAATCCACCGAAGGAGCACTGACTCCATGCGCTCTGAATACGCACTGCTGATTGGCTATTACATGCGCTCTGAATACGCACTGCTGATTGGCTGTTATCGCTTTGCGTGTAACCAATCAGATGGTTCTGTGGGTGGGACAATGCTGGGTGCTGCAGAGACGTACTGGCAGAGGCAGAACTAAGCGGAGCAGCTTGTTAAGACTTTAGTTTAGGCGGTGGCTCTTTGTTGTTAAGGCGGCCGCCTTAACAACAAGGCGCTGCGGGAAACCCAGAGTTGTGTGGATGTGGTTATAAAAATATTGTGTGTGCACGAATATAGCATAGTTTGTGTTTTTGCTATAAAAAAAAATTATTTTCTTTGACACAAAGTGAATTAAAAAAAAAAACCTGTTATATTTATGTATTGTTCTGAAGTTGGTCTAAGGTTTTAAGCGTTTGACTTTTAGGGCTAAACCCATTTTGGGTCCCTGTGAGCTAAATCATTCACCACATTTGGGGGATGCCGAAGGGTTAAATGAACATAACAAAGGCAGTGTCGACAACGCTGTGGATACATCCTGAACGTTTCAAACTACACATACAGAAAAAAAATGTTGTAAAAAAAAAAAAAAAGTCTAAAAGCACACAAAATATCCCTTTGCACAGTAGCTAATGACAACACTGCTCTACTAACTGAAAAAGCACCGGCGATCAATCAGGCCGCCACCATGGATGCACTGCAGGCACAATGCGTGAATGAGTTGTTCGTACGGAGAGAAAGTTCGTTCACCAAAGCATATTTTTATCCTCTCGTTCGTAAACCGAAAAGTTTGTGTCATGAGCGGTTAGTAAATTGAGGTTCCACCGTATTTAAAATCAATAATATACTTTTTAAAATAGTCTTAACTTTTTTTCATTCTATGCCACCTTTTTAACTGTGAAAATGTTACTGGCGCCCGCCTCTTCTTCAGGTGACTCCATCGTGGTGGCACCAAGCCAGACGTTGTCCAATGAGGAGTACCACATGCTTCGTGAAACCGCTATCAAAGTGGTTCGTCATCTTGGCATCGTAGGCGAGTGCAACATCCAGTATGCTCTCCACCCGTCATCCCAGGAGTACTGCATCATTGAGGTTAACGCCCGCCTCTCACGAAGCTCAGCCCTTGCGTCCAAAGCCACCGGGTAAGAATCGACGTACATGTCACTGACTGGCTTTGAGGATGAAATTAAACACCACAGCACACTAGGGTTGTACCAATAACAATGTTTTGGTACCGGTACTAAAATGTATTTTGATAGTTTTCTAAATAAAGGGGAACACAAAAAATTGCATTATTGGCTTTATTTTAACAAAAAATCTTACGGTACATTAAACATACCGGTATGTTTATTATTGTAATCCAAGAACAATTTGGTCCTTAAATAAAATAGTGAACATACTAGACAACTTGTCTTTTAGTAGTAAGTAAACAATCAAAGACTCCCAATTAGTCTGCTAACGTATGCAGTAACATATTGTCATTTACCATTGTATTATTTTGTCAACATTATGAGGGACAAACTGTAAAAATGGATTATTAATGTACTTGTTCATTTACTTTTAATATCTGGTTTTCTGTTTTAACATGTTCTCTCTAAACTTCTGTTAAAATGTAATCACTTATTCTTCTCTTCTTGGATACCTTACATTAGTTTTGGATGATTCCACAAATTTTGGTATCAATCTGATACCAAGTAGTTACAGGATCATACATTGGTCATATTCAAAGCCCTCATGTGTCCAGGGACATATTTCCTGACTTTATACACATAATATGAATTTTAAAGAAAGGAAAAAAGATTTTGTGATGGTAAAAAAATATCGATGTAATCATAGTAGTATCGACTAGATGCGCTATTGCACTTGGTATCATTACAGTGGATGTCAGGTGTTGATCCACCTGTGGAAATTTGTTTACATTGAGTGCTAGCTTGCCGTTAGCTATCGTATCCTCCTACGGTGTGTAGTGAAGCATCTTTAGCTATTCCTCGTCCTCCAGTGATAAAGGTACATGTAGGAAACAGTTTATTCGTCGCCATGGAGGCCAGGCTTAGTGATTTAGAAGTAGCTAAAACACTGCTGACTGCTAGCTAGCCATGTCTTAAAGCACCTCTTCCTGAGGGAGTTTCAGTGTTATAACTTCACTTTTATTGTTAGTTTTTAGGCCAAAATGCGTCCATTCTCCCTTTTCTGTCTATACACTGTCTGCTTGTGCGCTGCTGAACATGCTCCTGTGCTTGTAAAACCAGCAATGCCATGACGTGCCGTCATGCCCGTTAAAAAAAATAAAAATGGGGAACTGGTACTTTTCAAACAGGGTATAGAACAGTTTTTGATTCATTAGTACCGCGATACTATACTAGTACCGGTATACCGTACAACCCTACTCCACACAAATGACTATTTTTGATTCCTAATCTAACGATAGGTTGCTCAATGTCTCACAGATATCCATTGGCGTTTGTGGCTGCTAAGCTAGCTTTGGGGATCCCCTTACCTGACATCAACAATTCTGTGTGCGAGAAGACCACCGCCTGCTTTGAGCCCAGTTTAGACTACATCGTCACCAAGATCCCCCGCTGGGACCTGGACCGATTTCAAGGCATGTCTAGTGAAATAGGTAGTGCCATGAAGAGCGTCGGAGAGGTGATGAATATGAATGACTAACTTGTACCCGGGATTGGGACGTGTCACATACTTTGCTGTGATTAAATATATCCGTCGAATGAATTCAGGTGATGGCGGTGGGACGTACTTTTGAGGAGAGCATGCAGAAGGCCCTGAGGATGTGCCATCCATCGGTGGATGGCTTTGTGCCCCGACTGCCTCTCAAAAAAGCCTGGGAAAACACCGGCTGCATGCAACAGGAGCTGGCTGTGCCATCGAGCACCCGCATTTTCTCCATTGCCAAGGTGCGATCATCTTTCACATTTTTACTAAGAACCTCAGGAACTGACTGCAGTTTTTCCCCTATTACCCTCTGCTGGCTTCCTGATGGACTGGACTCTCACATTATCATGAATGTTATACCGTAGATTCCGGACTATAAGCTGTTACTTTTTTCCTACGCTGCTTATAAAACGGTTTGGCTAATACATAAATTTGTCTTCGCTGACGGCCATAGCGCACATAGTTTTAAGTAAACACATGCAAATATACTGAAATAGTGTGTTATTGTCTGTGCTATGGCGCCATCTTTTGAACAAGTCTACTGTTTAAAGTAGAGATGTCCGATAATGGCTTTTTTGCCGATATTCCAATATTGTCCAACTCTTAATTACCGATTCCGATATCAACCGATACCGATATATATACAGTCGTGGAATCAACACATTATTATGCCTAATTTTGTTGTGATGCCCCGCTGGATGCATTAAACAATGTAACTTTACCATGAATTGATTAACGTTGAAACGCTTATTCGGGTGTTACCATTTAGTGGTCAATTATACGGAATATGTACTGTACTGTGCAATCTACTAATACAAGTTTCAATCAATCAATCAAAAACGTTTTCCAAAATAAGAGAACTTCAACTCAAGTTATGGAAAAAAGTGCCAACATGGCATTGCCATATTTATTATTGAAGTCACAAAGTGCATTATTTTTTTAACATGCCTCAAAACAGCAGCTTGGAATTTGGGACATGCTCTCCCTGAGATAATCCTAATACCCACTACAACTATGGGAAATACTATACATTGATTTCACAAAGTGCATTATTTTTCATTTTTTTAAAACATGCCTCAAAACAACAGCTACAAAAACAATGAAGGCACACAGCTTCAGTCCAGAGTATACTACTAAAGCATACTTGCCAACCTTGAGACCTCCGAATTCGGGAGATCGGGGGGGTTTGGTGGTAGCGGGGGTGTATATTGTAGTGTCCTGGAAGAGTTAGTGCTGCAAGGGGTTCTGGGTATTTGTTCTGTTGTGTTTATGTTGTGTTACGGTGCAGATGTTCTCCCGAAATGTGTTTGTCATTCTTGTTTGGTGTGGGTTCGCAGTGTGGCGCATATTTGTAACTGTGTTAAAGTTGTTTATACGGCGACCCTCAGTGTGACTTGTATGTCTGTTGATCAAGTATGCATTGCATTCACTTATGTGTATGTAAAAGCCGCATATATTATGTTCTCTGGGCCGGCACGCTGTTTGTATGGAGGAAAAGCGGACGTGACGACAGGTTGTAGAGGACGCTAAAGGCAGTGCCTTTAAGGCACGCCCCCGATTTGTTGTCCGGGTGGAAGTCGGGAGAAATTCCCGTACAGCGGCGTTTTAAAAAGTCATTAATTTTACTTTCTGAAACCGATACGATAATTTCCGATATTACATTTTAAAGCATTTATCGGCTTGTGTGTATGTATGTATGTAGATATCTATCTATCTATCTATCTATCTATCTATCTATCTATCTAGCGAGAAAGATTATCTATCTATCGAGAGAGAAATATCTATCTATCTATCAGGAGAGACATATCTATCCTATCTATCTATCTATCTAGAGAGAGAGATTATCTATCTATCTAGAGAGAGAGATTATCTATCTATCTAGAGAGAGAGATTATCTATCTATCTAGAGAGAGAGATTATCTATCTATCTAGAGAGAGAGATTATCTATCTATCTATCTATCTATCGAGAGAGAGCGAGAGAGATTATCTATCTATCTAGAGAGAGAGATTATCTATCTATCTAGAGAGAGAGATTATCTATCTATCTATCTATCTATCGAGAGAGAGCGAGAGAGATTATCTATCTATCTAGAGAGAGAGATTATCTATCTATCTAGAGAGAGAGATTATCTATCTAGAGAGAGAGATTATCTATCTATCTATCTATCTATCGAGAGAGAGCGAGAGAGATTATCTATCTATCTATCTATCTATCTATCTATCGAGAGAGAGCGAGAGAGATTATCTATCTATCTATCTATCTATCGAGAGAGATTATCTATCTATCTATCTATCTATCGAGAGAGAGCGAGTGGAGGAGTTCAAGTACCTCGGAGTCTTGTTCACGAGTGAGGGAAGAGTGGATCGTGAGATTGACAGGCGGATCGGTGCGGCGTCTTCAGTAATGCGGGCGCTGTATCGGTCCGTTGTGGTGAAGAAGGAGCTGAGCCGCAAGGCAAAGCTCTCAATTTACCGGTCGATCTACGTTCCCATCCTCACCTATGGTCATGAGCTTTGGGTTATGACCGAAAGGACAAGATCACGGGTACAAGCGGCCGAACTGAGTTTCCTCCGCCGGGTGGCGGGTCTCTCCCTTAGAGATAGGGTGAGAAGCTCTGTCATCCGGGAGGAGCTCAAAGTAAAGCCACTGCTCCTCCACATCGAGAGGAGCCAGATGAGGTGGTTCGGGCATCTGGTCAGGATGCCACCCGAACGCCTCCCTAGGGAGGTGTTTAGGGCACGTCCGACCGGTAGGAGGCCACGGGGAAGACCCAGGACACGTTGGGAAGACTATGTCTCCCGGCTGGCCTGGGAACGCCTCGGGATCCCCCGGGAAGAGCTAGACGAAGTGGCTGGGGAGAGGGAAGTCTGGGCTTCCCTGCTTAGGCTGCTGCCCCCGCGACCCGGCCTCGGATAAGCGGAAGAAGATGGATGGATGGATATATATATATATATATATATATATATATATATATATATATATATATATATATATATATATATATATATATATATATATATATATATATATATATACACACACACACACACATGTCGTGTTTGTGAAGCCCTTTGATCACTTGTGATTAAGGGCTATACAAAGACTTTGTCATTGATTGATTGCATGAACCATTATTCTCAATATGTGTTTTGGATTTTGCTTCACAAACTACAAAATGTGCTACCGTTGAATTCCGCAAGAGTGGTGCTCAGTGTTTTGTTTCAGTTTTTGTTCAGTGTCTTGTTACTTGAACAAGCACCCACTCCGATGTTCTGTTGAAGCCTCAGAAACGGAGCTGGGTATCTGCCCTTGCAACAAGGAGAATGAATGATGACTAGATGTATGATGAATTATAAATGTACTGCATCATCTGTTTCATGTTTCTCCCCCGAAGGCCCTCCACTGTGGTATGGGCGTAGATCAGATCCACCAGCTGACAGCCATTGACAAGTGGTTCCTGCACAAACTCCGGAAAATCACGCAGCTGGAGCAGCACCTTGCAAACTACAAGAGGTACTTCCCATTTACAATTCATGTTTGTAGGAACACAATCATTTTTTGCTGCCAAAGACAAGTGATCAGTTTCAGTTCAACCTTGTCACTAACAGGAAGGTGATAGGGCTTGTCAAGTTATAGTCGTTCTGCAACCTTCAGCAGTGTTTATTTTAGAGGGGACCTATTGTGCAAAACCAACTTTTCCTACCTGATGCTACCTGTTTTTGTGTATTTAGGGTCTGCATAAGTGCCGACAATTTGAAATCAAACCGTGGAGGCATTGCGGAGATATTTGTAAAATGTTCTTGCCTTCTTTCATACTTCCTCTGCCCTGCGACGTCCTTATATGGTAACATTTTACCCCAAGTGCTTTGCGTGAGTCCGCCATTTTTAACTTACAGTATGTAGGAGCGTGTGTAGTCCACATGTCCACGATAAAATCCAATGAAGAAAAATGCTCTGTTTTTGTTTGCCTTAACCAGAGCACAAGTCATTACACAAACCTTCAGCCTCATCTGAAGAAAGTGCCGTACTTTTGACTTTTATGATTTTCGGCAATGTGCCTTCAGCTGTGAAGAAGTCGCTCCAAGGGTGTGCAAAACTATTTTGAAGAATCCTGCTCCACAAACCTGCGCAATTTAAAGATGGACTTTATAAAAATAAAAAAAACACTATTTATGGCAGTGGAGGAGACTATCAAACGATAAGTAATAGTAGGTTAGAAATATGGTAATGATAGGTTAGCTCAGTTTGTTGTGTAGCCAGCTTAACTTTTGTTGTATATTTGTTGGTAATGTGATGGGTGATGAGCCAAGAAGACACCAACGAGGAATCGTCAAACAAAAAGCTTGATTTGTTTCGAGCCTCAGACTGGAACTGCAGCTTTCAGGAGAGAGAGTATGGGCCTGATTACTCTTCTGATGTCCTCTCGGACCACTTGTCCTTAAATGCCTTGTACACGAAGACCCCCACTCTTCGTAACTCTAGCCTTGGAGCCGGCCAGTCTGGACAAAGCCCAATTTCTTGCTTGGCCAGTAAATCTATTTCCTCTGATCGGTTTGAGTCGGGTGACCTCCGACCCCTATCTACTCCTACTTGTGAGGGCTTCCTACCAGATGTTGCTAATGTCTTTACACTTCCTTCTAAAATCCAAACCTGCATTCCTGTAGGATTCCAATTTCCTGAGGGCAGAGGCCACCACTCTCTGGAGAGCTTGTGATGGACATGTGCACTTTTGAAGCTATCTAAGGGCATGTTTCCTTTGTAAAATAATCCTCTAAAGGATTCCGTGACCAAATACAAACACATCCTAGCTCACAATCATATAAGAAAACGGTACACGGTATAATTTACTACTCCTTCTAATGCAATGGTTCTCAAACTTGTTTCTCCAAGTACCACCTTAGAAAACACTTGGCTCTCGAAGTACCACCATAACGACCAACATTAAAATACAGAAGCATAGTCGACCTAAGTATTCATTTAAAACAAGGCAGAGGTTTTATTTATTACTTTTGGCCACTCTCATATTATGCACCGTTTGAACAGTAACACTGTTTGAATACAGGAAAATAAAACACTTTACCTAAATAATGGATCAATGGTGCAACCTACTAATAAAAGTCTCAATCAATCAATCAGAACCTTTATTTAACCAGATAAGAAAACCCATTGAGATCAAGATCTCTTTCACAAGGGTGACCTGGCCAAGAGGTCAACAGCACATGTCACAGAGCAGTTTCAAAAATAATACATTAAGACATACATTTTAAAATACATAAGAGAACTGTAAAACAACAGAGATTTACATCTTTAAAAACACAGGCACTGTGCAAACGTCTCTTGCTGTTTGTCCCTCAGGACAGAACGGAAGGCTCCAAATGGAAGTAGTTCTGTAAGTTTCAGTTTGGTCTGCAATTCATTCCATGCCATAGGGGCAGCAATGCCAAAAGCTCTTTTGCCAAATTCAGTCCGTACATGAGGAACAGTTAAAACATACAAATTGTTAGAACGTAATGCGTAAGAGCTGCTTTTTCTTTGTAACAGAGTACACAAGTATGGAGGTATTAAACCTAAAAGAGCCTACCTGATAGTCAGCCAATGTGTGTATCTGCGTGCACTCAATGAAGATAAGTCTGACTTCATATACAGTTGACATTGGTGGGTGAGACTACGACAGCCAGTAACAAATCTTAGTGCTGAATGAAAAACAGTGTCCAAGGACTGGAGGCATTTAGATGAAGCACTAAAATAAAGCACGTCTCCATAATCAATTACAGGTTGTTGCTGTCACCAATTTGTTTCTGACTTTAAGAGAGAAGCAGTTTTTATTTCTAAAAAA
The DNA here is from genome assembly GCF_033978785.1 of Entelurus aequoreus. Taxonomy (NCBI): domain Eukaryota; kingdom Metazoa; phylum Chordata; class Actinopteri; order Syngnathiformes; family Syngnathidae; genus Entelurus; species Entelurus aequoreus. The sequence goes on from NC_084744.1 coordinate 9,204,684, forward strand.
GAAACCAAGCTTTACCCTCAGCTTAGAGACCAAGTTGTTAATATGGGCTTTAAATGAAAGCTCCTGATCAAGAGAAAAACCCAAGTACTTGTAATTTAAGACCTGCTCTATAGGGTTTCCATTTGATGTTACAATATTTGGAATATTTTCCAGTAGCACCCTTGAATGAGAGAAAACCATTACCTTGCTTTTATCTGTATTTAAAACCAATTTAAGATCAAATAAGCAAGCCTGGATGACATCAAATAACATTAGTGTGTGTGTGTGTGTGTGTGTGTGTGTGTGTGTGTGTGTGTGTGTGTGTGTGTGTGTGTGTGTGTGTGTGTGTGTGTGTGTGTGTGTGTGTGTGTGTGTGTGTGTGTGTGTGTGTGTGTGTGTGTGTGTGTGTGTGTGTGTGTGTGTGTGTGTGTGTGTGTGTGTGTGTGTGTGTGTGTGTGTGTGTGTGTGTGTGTGTGTGTGTGTGTGTGTGTGTGTGTGTGTGTGTGTGTGTGTGTGTGTGTGTGTGTGTGTGTGTGTGTGTGTGTGTGTGTGTGTGTGTGTGTGTGTGTGTGTGTGTGTGTGTGTGTGTGTGTGTGTGTGTGTGTGTGTGTGTGTGTGTGTGTGTGTGTGTGTGTGTGTGTGTGTGTGTGTGTGTGTGTGTGTGTGTGTGTGTGTGTGTGTGTGTGTGTGTGTGTGTGTGTGTGTGTGTGTGTGTGTGTGTGTGTGTGTGTGTGTGTGTGTGTGTGTGTGTGTGTGTGTGTGTGTGTGTGTGTGTGTGTGTGTGTGTGTGTGTGTGTGTGTGTGTGTGTGTGTGTGTGTGTGTGTGTGTGTGTGTGTGTGTGTGTGTGTGTGTGTGTGTGTGTGCGCGCGCGCGCAAGTGTATAAAATCAAGCACTTAGAAATGGAGACTGTTTCTATTAACATTTGTGTTGTGAAAGAATGGGCACTCTGTCATAGGATGCCACCTGTGCAACAAATCTATTTAAATAATTTAAATAGATTTATTATAAGAAAATGGAAGAGTTTGGGAACAAAAGCAACTCAGCCAACTCTGTTGCTACGAGCGCCAAACTTCATGTGACCTTCCAATTAGCCCACGTACAGTACGCAGAGAGCTTCATGGAATGGGTTTCCATGGCCGAGCAGCTGCATCTCAGCCATACATCACCAAGTCCAATGCAAAGAGTGGGATGCAGTGGTGTAAAGCACATCACCACTGGACTCTAGAGCAGTGGAGACGCTTTCTCTGGAGTGATGAATCACACTTTTCTATCTGGCAATCTGATGGATGAGTCTGGGTTTGGAGGTTGCCAGGAGAACGCTACATTTCGCACTGCATTGTGCCGAGTGTGAAATTTGGTGAAGGAGGAATTATGATGTGGGGTTGTTTTTCAGGAGTTGGGCTTGGCCCCTTAGTTCCAGTGAAAGGAACTTTGAATGCTCCAGGATACCAAAACATTTTGGACAATTCCATGCTCCCAACCTTGTGGGAACAGTTTGGAGCAAGCCCCTTCATATGTGAGTCAAGGCAGGTGGCCAAATACTTTTGGCAATATATATGTATGTATATTATTAATTTAGTTATAATGTATTTGTTTTAGCACTGCGTAATTGTATGTAGATTTATTTTTAGTTTTTGAGTCCCTTTAGCAGTATATTTGATTAGTATTTATTTCAGTATTTATTTAAATCAGCCTGACCTAAGCCTTGATAATTATCTTTGCGATCAACTAGGGCAGGGGTCGGCAACCCAAAATGTTGAAAGAGCCATATTGAACCAAAAATACAAAAACAAATCTGTCTGGAGCCGCAACAAATTAAAAGCCATATTACATACAGATAGTGTGTCATGAGATATACATTGAATTGAGATGACTTACAGGAAACTAAATGAGCTCAAATATACCTACAAATGAGGCATAATGATGCAATATGTACATATAGCTAGCCTAAATAGCATGTTAGCATCGATTAGCTTGCAGTCATGCAGTGACCAAATATGTCTGATTAGCACTCCACACAAGTCAATAACATCAACAAAACTCACCTTTGTGCATTCACGCACAACATTAAAAGTTTGGTGGACAAAATGAGACAGAAAAAGAAGTGGCATAAAACACGTCCTAGAAAGTCGGAGAAAGTTACACATGTAAACAAACTAAGGTGAGTTCAAGGACCGCCAAAATTAGCAGGACAAAACGGCGCTCGCCAAATACTCGAATCAGTAAAGCATGTTTAATACAAACAGTGTGCTTTATAACAATTACGGAGGTTTGTGTCATGTTTGTCCTCCTACAGAAACCATATTAAAACAAAAAAATATTTTTTTCCCCCTCATCTTTTTCCATTTTTCATACATTTTTGAAAAAGCTTCAGAGAGCCACTAGGGCGGCGCTGAAGAGACGCATGCGGCTCTAGAGCCGTGGGTTGCCGACCCCTGATCTAGGGCTTGACGATATGGCCTTTTTTTAAATATCTCGATATTTTTAGGCCATATCGCGATACATGATATATATATCTTGATATTTTGCCTTAGCCTTGAACACTTGATGCATATAATCACAGCAGTATGATGATTCTATGTGTCTACATTAAAACATTCTTGTTCATACTGCATTAATATATGCTCATTTTAAACTTTCATGCAGAGAGGGAAATCACAACTAAGTCAATTTAGGAAAAGTGTATTTATTAAACAGTTATTAAGCAGTGGCACAAACATTCATGTCATTTCAAAACAGAAAGTGCAAGATTGTCAGAGACATTTTAAAACAAGCTATAAGTGCACTTGATGTGGAAATAGTCGCTTCGGCATTTAGTTGGTGTGGCACCGAACGGAGATGTTGACATGTAAAGACATCTTCCCGCTTGAAGCCAAACCACTGTCAGACGATGGTGCTGTTTTTCTTGGGATTTAATTATTCCTCCATTTGTTACCAGATTCGCACATTCTTTCTCTCGTATTACCACTCAAACCACACCGTTAGCTGTTAGCATCACAGCTAACGTTACCATGCTACCTGTCTGGGAGCGTGTGACGTTGCTCACGCGACAGTATGTGACATATGTAAGAAGGTGCGCTTCTTTTATGTCTGTGAGAAGGAGAGACAGGAAAGAGTGAGAAAAGCATGCAGTTTAATGCCCCGCAGCTAAAAGCAACTGCGTGAGAACGTATACTCGAATATCACGATATAGTCCTTTTCTATATCGCACAGAGACAAACCCGCAATATATCGAGTACCGTATTTCAGTTTTTTACATAGTTTGGCCGGGGGTGCGACTTATACTCAGTAGCGACTTATGTGTGAAATTATTAACACATTACCGTAAAATATCAAATATTATTTAGCTCATTCACGTAAGAGACTAGACGTATAAGATTTCATGGGATTTTGCGATTAGGAGTGACAGATTGTTTGGTAAACGTATAGCATGTTCTATATGTTATAGTTTATTTGAATGCCTCTTACCATATGTTACGTTAACATACCAGGCACGTTCTCAGTTGGTTATTTATGCCTCATATAACGTACACTTATTCAGCCTGTTGTTCACTATTCTTTATTTATTTTAAATTGCCTTTAAAATGTCTATTCTTGGTGTTGGGTTTTATCAAATAAATGTCCCCCAAAAAATGCGACTTATACTCCAGTGCGACTTATGTTTTTTCCCTTCTTTATTATGCATTTTCAGCCGGTGCGACTTATACTCCGAAAAATACGGTATATCGATATAGCGCCCAGCCCTACGATCAACACATGTTTGCATATCATTTGACAAAGTTGTTAAACTGTACGAAGGTTAGAAAAATGTATTGGATATGATTAAACTCAAGAGGAAGATTACTAATTCAGCGTTGATGTTTGAGGTGGCCCAGGACCCCTCTGTAGTGGAAACGTTGGGTTAAAAACACCTGCAGTAGACAACAAGGCTTTTTTTGTTTGTTTTTAAAGCAGGAAAAAATCAATATGACCCCTTTTAGGATTCCAGTGATAATCCTGACCCTGTGTAAATGACAAAGTCCAAAACAAATTTAAAATAGTGCACCTAATTATTTTTACAAGTTGTTCAAATAAATCCTGAAGAACCCAACATCAATTAGACATTCAAGCCCATGGTGAGGGATGCAACTGTTCATGGGATCTAGATGTGGGAGGATTTGGATACCAAACTTGTAAAATGTTCTTTTAAAAGTCAACTTTAAACATCTGTACAAATTCCCAACATGCAATAACACTGCACCCCAGATCAAAAACTGCATCAATAAATTACAGTTTTCAAATCCTCCCTTTCTCTTCCAAATCCTCCCTTTCTCTTCCTTGATTGCTGTGGCACTCCATGAGAAGTTATCACTGAGCACTCCCAATCAGGTTTTACTCCCTCACGATGCGTGCCACGTCCTTCGGACTCTCGCTGTTTAATAATGAATGGTTGTCTGGTGGGCAGTCTTCCATGTGTCTGCCTCGTGTAGTCTCCATAGTCCCTGGGGTAGGAGCTGTTGTGATGGACACTCTGGAGTAGGCTCCTGACAGATGGCTGCCCCACAGTCAGGTTCAAGTGGCCTGCTGACCCCGCAGTTCCACAGGCTCATTAAATATGTGCATCGCTCAGGTGGTTTTTACACAAAGTCGGTTACATAGTGATACTGAGGCTATTTGATGATTATCCATTGCTCCGTAGCCGAGTGCCTTTTAAAGACTAGCAGTGTTTCCCCCAGAAAATGTGTTAAATAGTGGTGGCTCTCCAGGGGGAGGGGACCGAGGAAGGGGGTGGGTGGGTGTAAGGATTGGTGTAACTCAGCCTGTCGCCATCACGTCTCCACCTCGTCGCTGCCACCACAGCCTGGGGGGGCAATAGACTACAGACTGTGGTGAAGAAGCCTACAACTTTTGGTTGTTTTTTTGCTGAATGGCGATATATAAGTTAAAGTTAAGTTAAAGTACCAATGATTGTCACACACACACACTAGGTGTGGTGGAATTTGTCCTCTGCATTTGACCCATCCCCTTGATCACCCCCTGGGCGGTGAGGGGAGCAGTGGACAGCAGCGTAGCCGCGCCCGGGAATCATTTTTGGTGATTTAACCCCCAATTCCAACCCTTGATGCTGAGTGCCAAGCAGGGAGGTAATGGGTCCCATTTTTATAGTCTTTGGTATGTCTCGATATTTTTCCCGTAAAGTAAAAACAAAACAGTCCTAGTTACCCGAGGCTTATAAAGTCAAATGAATGACTTGCTGTAAGTAAGCGTTTGCAATAAGAGTTTGGAAAAAAGTTAAAATTGGGGCCACATGCTGACATATGTTCAACTCATGCTTAATTTATTACAGCATTTGGGAAGCCTGTAGTTGATTTTTATTATGTAAATGTTATATTTTTATCAACATGTGATAGCAGGGACCCTGCCATTTAAAACTAGGCTGCTACATTACTAATCATTAATGTAACTATAGCTGAAAAAATAGTACAATAGCAATAGGAGAGACTATTCATCCCTGAACACCATGGAGTTCATGTAGGCTTTATGATGCACTTACATTATTATATCAACTATCAGACTGAAACTCTTCATTTAACATAATGTCCTTTTTTGCTGCTTAAACACAGTTCAATCAACACTGAAAAAGGTTAAGTGAAATAACTTAGTTGTTAACTGTAGGTCAATAATGCTTGTCTTTCTCTCAGACAGACACACACGCACACCGCACAGTGAGCTAACGTTACGCTAAAAGCTAATTAGCCTTCACCTCAAGGACTGCGAGCGAGCTGAGCTGCCGCTTATGTTTGTAGAACGTCAACGGGCTAATAGTGATGTTACTAGTAGTTGACTGGGAGATGTTTATTATAATTTGGGGAGAGTCCGCTGCCTTATGCTCACCTGCTAAACACCTTTCTGCTCATCCCACCGTCTCTCCTTTTTGCCTGTGACGTGAGCACTGACTCCATGCACTCTGAATACGCACTGCTGATTGGCTGTTACCGCTCTGCGTGTAACCAATCAGATGGTTCGGCAGAGGCAGAACTAAGCAGAGCAGCTTGTTAAGACTTTAGTTTAGGCGGTGGCTCTTTGTTGTTAAGGCGGCCGCCTTAACAACAAATCGCTGCGGGAAACCCTGACTAGCGTTGGGACGAAATGTTTTTAAATGAAAATGATTAAAGTCAGTAGACTGAAAGTAAGAGAGTGCAACCTCGATTTACCAACCCCTCTATTTGTCAACTTTTCTGTTTGAACCTTCAAATCATGGCCCGCCGTGTAATTTCACTTGGCCCGTGAGGTGATATCAAATTAACACTAGAGCTGGCCCGCCGATTATATACAGCGGCGGTGCCGCGGTACACAGCTAATTCTCATACTTGCCAAACCTCCCGGGAGACTCCCAAATTTTGATACAATTTCAGTACCCCTCCCGAGAAATTCTCTTTTCGGCCGGTCCAACATTTGCTGGCCCAGTTACTTTATATGTGCGGCTGTGGCATGCACACAGAAGTGAATGCAAGGCATACTTGATCTTAAGCATATCGAGGTACATAAGTAGTCATTGTTGTGGTCCCAAGTTCTGCCTAGGACTTTGTTGTTGTAAAGAACAATGTTTAAGTCCAAGCGTTGAACAATAAAAACATTGCATATAAAAACAAATGTGTTTATTTTTCCTTTTTTTCCCCAACTAGTCTTCCAGTACCCAAGGACCTCTTGCTGAAGGCCAAGCGGGACGGCTTTTCGGACCGACAGCTCGGTCAGATTTTGGGCACTAATGAGGTAGCAGCTCGACAGATGAGGCTCAGTCATGGTGTCAGGCCCTGGGTCAAGCAGGTGAGAAACACTTGGGCTATTCTTGTGCGGGTCACTTGATCACACGCCCACAAATAGACGGACGGTTTGAAAATACTTGCAAGTCGAGTCGGACTTGAAAGTGAGAGCTAGGTTGATCTATTCCTTTTTACGCCTGTTGGATTCTTTCAAAAACTTTCAGAATCAAGTGAACAGACTGTATGTGTAAAAATGTTTACAATATTCTGAAAGTAAAAGCTATAGTTTACTAATGCTGGTATCCACAAATGTATGAAACATTCTGTGTTGGTTTATAATGATGTTTCTTTATACAATGAACTTCACAGATCGATACACTGGCAGCAGAGTATCCTGCTATAACCAACTACCTGTACTGCACCTACCATGGGCTGGTAAGTACTTAAAGAAACAACCGTAGTGTCAGGTTCAAACACTGATGACATCTATTAAACGGGACAAGAAACAAAGAATCAGAGACAGAATTCAATTTGGCTCAATTTGAGGAGAGACGTCTGGGCTGTACTCTTGCACAGTCTCCACTATGCTCTGACGAAAGATTGTACGCCACCTCTTTTATTTGGACTTTCCCTGATTACATGGCAACAGCTGTTTCTAAGGGACGTGGGTCGTAAACCGCCATCGCCTTTGGTTACAGAAAAGTTCAAAGAAAAGGTTGTAAAAGAGTTCACAGAAAAGGTGGTAAAACAGTTCACAGAAAAGGTCGCCTTGAGGGAGATCAGGCCCTGCTTCCTCTTCGCTTTGTAGTTCTTGGGTCAATACAATATATTTCTGTTGATTACAATACATGAAAGAAACAGAACAGCTTCATGTTGCTTCCCATCCTACACGGTGGAGTTTTACAAGCCTTTTGATTGGTAGGATTAAAGACAGCTTTTGTCCTCTCGCCGGGAATTCAATGTAACACAAAGTTTCGTGATAACTAGGATACAATTATTCTAACACGTAGTACCTCCACTTACAAGCTAAATGACTTTTATGACGGAGCTCTTTACTCGGAACACTAGTATCTCCAATGAAATCCATTTAAAAAAAAAATCAGAACAATTTTAACATGTAACAATGCCGTTTTAAAGATAAAAACTAACTTTTGGATAAGAAATATTGTATAAAAACTAGAGATGTCCGATATCGGACTGCCGATATCAGCCGATAAATGCTTTAAAATGTAATATCGGAAATTATCGGTATCAGTTTCAAAAAGTAAAATGTATGACTTTTTAAAACGCCGCTGTACGGAGTGGTACACGGATGTAGGGAGAAGTACAGAGCGCCAATAAACCTTGAAGGCACTGGCTTTGCGTGCCGGCCCAATCACATATCTAGGACTTTTCACACACACAAGTGAATGCAAGGTATACTTTAGTCAACAGCCATACAGGTCACACTGAGGGTGGCCGTATAAAAAAACTTTAACACTGTTACAAATATGCGCCACACTGTGAACCCACACCAAACAAGAATGACAAACACATTTCGGGAGATCATCCGCACCGTAACACAACATAAACACAACAGAACAAATACCCAGAACCCCTTGCAGCACTAACTCTTCCGGGACGCTACAATATACACCCCCGCTACCCCGCTCCCGCCCACTTCAACCTCCTCATGCTCTCTCAGGGAGAGCATGTCCCAAATTCCAAGCTGCTGTTTTGAGGCATGTTAAAAAAAACAATGCACTTTGTGACTTCAATAATAAATATGGCAGTGCCATTTGGCATTTTTTTCCATAACTTGAGTTGATTTATTTTGGAAAACCTTCACAACAAAATGAGGCATAATAATGTGTTAATTCCACGACTGTATATATTGGTATCGGTTGATACTGGAATCTGTAATTAAGAGTTGGACAATATTGAAATATCGTATATCTGCAAAAAAGCCATTATCGGACATCTCTAATAAAAACAATACAATAGAATGTACTGCAAACAACTACCGTATTTTTCGGACTATAGAGCACACCGGTATATAAGCCACACCTACTAAATTTGAAAAGAAATAACTATTTTTCCATATATCAGCCGCACCAGACTATAAGCCGCAGATATATATGTTATGAAATGAGTTATTTACACATAAATATTCTGTAAATGTTTATTTACATACCTTCATTGTTTCCAAATTGTGTCTGTAAAACGGCTGATCAAACAAAACAGAAGTCATGGTCATGGACCCACTAGCTGCACAAGCTAGCTCTCCAATCAGCTAAACAGACTCAACTCCACGGTGACGTTTTGGTGAATTTACTGAGGAATTTGTGAAAGTGAAACAATACAAAAATAGTGTTATTGTAAGTTAATAATACTAACACAGACACTCGTAAACGTGTTTGCATGGTAGCTAACGCTAAAGACGCTAGCTTCATTACGTTACGATAGCACGTACAAATATGCATGAAAGCACTCCTACAGATATCACACATTGGATAGTTTAGTAAGTAAGAATTGTTTTAGTTATATTGTAAATCTTACAAACGTTGCTTGGAGTGATAAATGAAGAATCCAGTGGAGTAGACACGCTATGGACGATTGGAAGACGGAACGGCACTTCTCCTCCCGGTGAAAGCTCCAAACAGAAGGGCACTCGTCCAAAAGATGGGGTCACAGCACAAACAAAAACGCGCCTTCTTAGTGTCTTTTTTTTTTTTTTTTGACTATTTGCTCAATGGCTTTCAGCGAAGAAAAATCCACGAATTAGCCGCACCGTTTTATAAGCAGCAGAGTTCAAAGCGTAGACAAAAAGGAGCGGCTATATTACGGTTTATTAGTTTTATGATGTAATGTATTGATAATGTACAGCATTTACCTTTAGAGAGTGGACTTCTACGCTATCTCCTTCCAGCTGCTTCTTTGTTAAACACACCATCAGCAGCTTTTTCATATTTTCACAGACAAATGTCCACCGTTTAGATACTACTTTAACATCCATTCTATTCAGAATGATGCAGAGTAGCAGTGATACGCTCAAATTGCTGCGCTAAGTCATGTTTTTGATGATTTCCTGTTTTAATTCAATAAATACCATCCACTTCGTCCTCTCAGCACTGTCCCACACTCACTTTCTTCCTTACCATGCTTGGAAAACAAATTTGTGGGTCTCTCGCCATGAGCTAATAATGCTAACGAGCAAGACCAGGTGGCGGATCTTACTGAGTTTTCTGTAATAATAATAATGGCGGCGATGCGTGAAACTTAAACATTTGCTTGTAATTTGAAGCATAACAAGTAGTCGGTCAAAACACTCGCTTCTAAGTGAAGGTACCACTTTATCCACATCATTGTGTTTTGAAGTAAAGCATTAACTAATGTATTTTTTGTCCAATTCAATAGGAGCACGACCTGGACTTTAAAGACCACGGAATTATGGTTCTTGGTTGTGGGCCCTATCACATTGGTGAGTTCCACACTGACATTTCTGTTATAAATCTTTTTCTACAATGTGTGTGTGTGTATGTATATATATATATATATATATATATATATATATATATATATATATATATATATATATATATATATATATATATATATATATATATATATATATATATTATACAGGTACTTTAGTCAGCCACCCATTGACAATCAATGGGTGGCTGACTAAATACTTTTTTGCCCCCCTGTATAATATTATATATATATATATATATATATATATATATATATATATATATATATATATATATGTATATATAATATTATACAGGGACTAAATACTTTTTTGCCCCCCTATATAATATTATATATATATATATATATATATATATATATATATATATATATATATATATATATGTATATATATATATATATGTATATATAATATTATACAGGGACTAAATACTTTTTTGCCCCCCTATATAATATTATATATATATATATATATATATATATATATATATATATATATATATATATATATATATATATATATATATATATATATATATATATGTGTATATATAATATTATACAGGGGGGCAAAAAAGTATTTAGTCAGCCACCCATTGACAATCAATGGGTGGCTGACTAAATACTTTTTTGCCCCCCTGTATATATATATATATGTATGTATATATGTATTGTTTTAATATGGTTTCTGTATGAGGACAAACATAACACAATCCTTCCTAATTGTTAGAAATTCCACTGTTTATATTAAACATGCTTCACTGATGAGAGTATTTGGCGAGCGCCGTTTTATCCTACTAATTTTGGCGGTCCTTGAACTCACCGTAGTTTGTTTACATGTACAACTTTCTCCGACGCTGCCACAGAGATATGTGTTTTATGCCACTCCTTCTTTGTCTCATTTTGTCCACCAAACGTTTTTACGCTGTGCGTGAATGCACAAAGGTGAGCTTTGTCGATGTTATTGACTTGTGTGGAGTGTGAATCAGGCGTATTTGGTCAATGCATGACTGCAAGCTAATCCATGCTAACATGCTATTTAGGCTAGCTGTATGTACAAATTGCATCATTATGCCTCATTTGTAGCTATATTTGGGCTCAGTTTACCGTATTTTTCGGAGTATAAGGCGCACCCGCCGAAAATGCATAATAAAGAAGGTAAAAAACATAAGTCGCACTGGAGTATGAGTCGCATTTTTTGGGGAAATTTATTTGATAAAAGCCAACACCAAGAATATACATTTGAAAGGCAATTTAAAATAAAGAATAGTGAACAACAGGCTGAATAAGTGTACGTTATATGAGGCATAAATAACCAACTGAGAACGTGCCTGGTATGTTAACGTAACATATTATGGTAAGAGTCATTCAAATAATTATAACATATAGAACATGCTATACGTTTACCAAACAATCTGTCACTCCTAATCGCTAAATCCCATGAAATCTTACACGTCTAGTCTCTTACGGGAATGAGCTAAATAATATTATTTGATATTTTACGGTAATGTGTTAATAATTTCACACAAGTCGCACCCCCGGCCAAACTATGAAAAAAAAAAACTGCGACTTATAGTCCGAAAAATACGGTAATTGGCTTCACTTATGTCCTCCGTGTATTTAATTTATATTTGCATGTCAAAGACATGCACCTGGGGATAGGTTGATTGGCAACACTAAATGGTCCCTAGTGTGTCAATGTGAGTGTGAATGTTGTCGGTCTATCTGTGTTGGCCCTGTGATGAGGTGGCGACTTGTCCAGGGTGTACCCCGCCTTCCGCCCGAATGCAGCTGAGATAGGCTCCAGCACCGCCCGCTACCCCGAAATGGACAAGCGGTAGAAAATGGATGGATGGATGGATGTCTCATGACACATTATCTTGATGTAATAATATTGGCTGCATTTCTGATAGTTGTTTGTGTGCCATGTTGTTACAGACCACAGCAAACGTTACCCAGCTTGCAAAGAGCATTATAACTCTTATATAAGACTTTTAAAGTAATGTTGATAGTAGGCTAATATAGCTAATATAGACTCTTACATCATGTGTTGTCTTCATTATAACACTTATATAAGATTTTTAGTCATTTTGATAGTAGGCTATTATAGCTAATATAGACTCTTACATCATGTGTTGTCTTCATTATAACACTTATATAAGACTTCTAAAGTCATTTTGATAGTAGGCTAATATAGACACTTACCTCATGTGTTGCCTTCATTATAACACTTATATAAGACTTTTAAAGTCATTTTGATAGTAGGCTAATATAGCTAATATAGACACTTACATCATGTGTTGTCTTCATTATAACACTTATATAAGACTTTTAAAGTCATTTTGATAGTAGGCTAATATAGCTAATATAGACTCTTACATCATGTGTTGCCTTCATTATAACACTTATATAAGACTTCTAAAGTCATTTTGATAGTAGGCTAATATAGACACTTACCTCATGTGTTGCCTTCATTATAACACTTATAAAAGACTTTGAATTTTTTTCGACTCCAGACAGATTTGTTTTTTAAATTTTTGTCCAATATCAACATTTTGCCTTACCAATCCCTGTCTTAAATGCTCGCCCTCCACATATGCTTCTGTCCATGTTGCATGTGTGTATTTGCAGAGCTGGAAACCGCAGGGTGCATTCACAGTCCCCTAACTCTGGCATTACAGCGTGCAGTTTTTTTGCTTCGTTGTACGCGTCAGCAGGAATAACAAGTGGATGATGTACTCTGGCCACCAGGTAGCAGTGTCGAGTTCGACTGGTGTGCGGTTTCAAGCATCCGAGCCTTGAGACAGATGGGCAAGAAGACGGTTGTAGTCAACCACAACCCCGAGACGGTGAGCACGGATTTCGACGAATGTGACCGCCTCTACTTTGAAGAGCTGACCCTGGAGCGCGTACTGGACATCAGCCAGCAGGAGGTCAGCATGCATCCAACATTTTTATGTGACACTAAATATCATTCTCGGATTCCTGGTGCTGCTCTCCCACTAAGAACTGCTGGACGTTTCAGCTATCCACTTTTTAAAATGTTATACGGATGACTTCCACATACTTGAGGAAGTCATCCTTTTAGCAGCAGAGTGGTTCACTCCCCAGCTGCTTTACTTTCAATATAATAATCTTAGTCTCCATTTTTTTTAGTTTTTTTACAACCTTCAAGCAAATGAGCTGATTCAATCGATTAAATCGCTGATTGCTCCGTGAACTCACAAACTGCCTTTTGCTGAGCCATATGGTGCAACGACACACAAGCTTCAAGGTGAATCATTCTCGTTCAAAACCTAAAACAATCTTTTTCCTTTCCTCGATGCTTTTGTAATCTTTAGGTTTTAAGTTGGACTTAAATGATGAAGCGCTGCAACTGTATTTGTATGCATTAAATGATAATTTGTCTATCATTCACAATCCTTATGTAAGACAAGAATACACGTTTTTCTTTTTTTATGCATTCTAAATGGTAAATAAACACCAGCTAATGTGTGACGCTCTATTCCATTTATAAAGCGCTCTAAACAACCTCCAAGGTTTTACATACACACTGTAAGTATATATGTAATGTAGTAACATTCATAAGAACATGTCATATTTACATATTTTGATCATTTTAAGCATACAGCGGTGTAGCATCACAACGTTCACTTTCCCTTCAACAACATTACTAATCATGGCAGACTTGATGATAGAGGTGCTCTATTCCGCCTATTTAGCTCTGTAAAAAAAACATCCAAAAACCTCCAAGGTTTTATATACACACTGTAAGTATATATGTAGTATCTAGTAACATTCATAATGACATGTAATATTTACATATTTTTATAATTTTTTAAGCATACGGCAGCGTATTAATTTTACAAAGTTCACCTTCCCTTCAACAACAACATTACTAATCATGGCAGACTTGATGAGAGACAACAAAGACTACTTTGGGACAAATGATGATCCAGAAACGAAATACATAGTATCTACTAACATTCATAATGACATGTAATATTTACATATTGTGATCATTTTAAGCATACGGCGGCGTATTAATTATACAAAGTTCACTTTCCCTTCAACAACAACAAGACTACTAATCATGGCAGACTTGATGAGAGACAACAAAGACTACTTTGGGACAAATGATGTTCCAGAAACGATATACGTAGTATCTAGTAACATTCATAATGACATGTAATATTTACATATTTTGATCATTTTAAGCAGAGGGCAGCGTATTAATTATACAAAGTTCACTTTCCCTTCAACAACAACAAGACTACTAATCATGGCAGACTTGATGAGAGGCAACAAAGACTACTTTGGGACAAATGATGATCCAGAAACGAAATATGTAGTATCTAGTAACATTCATAATGACATGTAATATTTACATATTGTGATCATTTTAAGCATACGGCGGCGTATTAATTCTACAAAGTTCACTTTCCCTTCAACAAGACTACTAATCATGGCAGATTTGAGAGGCAACAAAGACTACTTTGGGACAAATGATGATCCAGAAACGAAATATGTAGTATCTAGTAACATTCATAATGACATGTAATATTTACATATTGTGATCATTTTAAGCATTCGGCGGCGTATTAATTTTACAAAGTTCACTTTCCCTTCAACAACAACAAGACTACTAATAATGGCAGACTTGATGAGAGACAACAAAGACTACTTTGGGACAAATGATGATCCAGAAACGAAATACGTAGTATCTACTAACAATCATAATGACATGTAATATTTACATATTTTGATAATTTTTTAAGCATACGGCAGCGTATTAATTTTACAAAGTTCACTTTCCCTTCAACAACAACAAGACTACTAATCATGGCAGACTTGATGAGAGGCAACAAAGACTACTTTGGGACAAATGATGATCCAGAAACGAAATATGTAGTATCTAGTAACATTCATAATGACATGTAATATTTACATATTGTGATCATTTTAAGCATACGGCGGCGTATTAATTCTACAAAGTTCACTTTCCCTTCAACAAGACTACTAATCATGGCAGACTTGATGAGAGACAACAAAGACTACTTTGGGACAAATGATGATCCAGAAACGAAATGCGTAGTATCAAGTAACATTCATAATGACATGTAAGATTTACATGTTTTGATAATTTTATGCATTCGGCAGCGTATTAATTTTACAAAGTTCACTTTACCTTCAACAACAACAAGACTACTAATCATGGCAGACTTGATGAGAGACAACAAAGACTACTTTGGGACAAATGATGATCCAGAAACGAAATGCGTAGTATCAAGTAACATTCATAATGACATGTAATATTTACATATTTTGATAATTTTATACATTCGGCAGCGTATTAATTTTACAAAGTTCACTTTACCTTCAACAACAACAAGACTACTAATCATGGCAGACTTGATGAGAGACAACAAAGACTACTTTGGGACAAATGATGATCCAGAAACGTCTAATTTTGAGCCTGAAAATGAGGATGATCTACAAGTTTTAGAAGCTGTGTGCTAAACAGATGCAGCTTTAGTCAAACACTAAGCATCATGTAGCAGTATTGCTAAATGCTAAAAAAGATATACAAATGTAATAAAACAATCATTTACTGTGCAATGTCTGCTCTCACTGGGATAAAGACTGATGGGATGTTTATATCTTCCCTTTTTCATGAACAATTAAGATACAAAAAAAAAGTTTTCGCAAAACTAACGTCTTTTCGTGTCTTTCTCGCCATCTCGGGGTCTAAGTTGGATGTCAAAGTTGACCAACTTGTGGGTTTATGTTCACAACCTTCTACTATCCAGGTGAGAGGCATGATTTATAATCTAGCCAAACCACCGCCAGACGATGGACCCAGTGCTGTTTTTTTGGGGAATTAATTCTTCCTTCATTTGTTACCGCACCATTAGCATCACAGCTAACGTTACCATGTCGCTAGCTGTCTGCTCCGCGGGAGCGTGTGACGTTGCACACGTCACGTATGTAAGAAGGTGCGCTTGTTTTATGTCTCTGTGAGAAGGAGAGACAAGAAAGAGTGAAGAAAAGCCTGTAGTGTAATGCCCGCAGCTAAAAGCAACTGCGTGAGAACGTATACTCGAATATCACGATATAGTCATTTTTCTATATCGCACAGAGACAAACCCGCGATATATTGAGTATATCGATATATCGCCCAGTCCTGGCTGGAATCCAGTGTGCTATGGGGCCCTATTGTAGTGAATCACACCTGAGCCATCATAAATTAATCACATTTTTAATGGACATGTGAAAGTAAACAATGTGATAAAGAACATTTTACAACAATCAATTCGGGGATCTAGATATCTGGTCAGGACACTCACTCTTTTGCCTTCATTGTCCATTCTTTTTTGGTGACTTTATATACTCTGGACCGAGACGTTGAATACTTGCTCGACATACATGGCGGACAATAACTGACAGTCTGCTTTGCCAGTCCAAAAGCATTCGCTGTTTTCTGTAGTCTTCCCTCTTCGGCCAGGTAATACAAATCACACGCTACCTTTTTTTATCACATCCGGGGGAGCCCGCATTCTCGCTGTCTCTCTTTCGACAAATGGACAGTTTTTCGGCAAGTAGAATCACAGCTGACCTAGACATTCGAAAGCTCTCTTGCCGTTCCTCTGGCACAACACACTCGTTGACAAACGCATCCCACCAGGCTGCCGTTCTCCAGGCCTTATCCAAAACCGTCGCTCGACCGTCCGAGATGTCTCTCTAGGTCGTCCTCAGACGAGCCTTCCATCGTTGCTTCCAGTCATCCCGATTCTCCATACATTTGGCCAGTTCCTTGGTACTCTGAG
This sequence comes from Entelurus aequoreus, assembly GCF_033978785.1. NCBI lineage: Eukaryota > Metazoa > Chordata > Actinopteri > Syngnathiformes > Syngnathidae > Entelurus > Entelurus aequoreus. The sequence continues at coordinate 9,221,712 of NC_084744.1, forward strand.
CTCCTGCATCCTTCTTGAGTACATCCACGTATGTTAGTGTGGGACGTCCTCTTGACCGATGCCCATGTGTTGGTTCCCACAGTACCAATTTGCTGGCTGGCAGCTCCTGATGCCTTTGGCAGTGCCCTGCTAGTCTCATTCTCCTTACAGCAATCTTCTCGCTCACCCTTGGTATTCCCCTGTAGAGGACTCTGTTGGTTATGTGCGCACTCTTGTTGATGTTATGCACTGCACGCAGCATCCTGGTGTAGCAACCATCCAGAGACCTCTCCAGGGTTGGCTTCAGGGTCCAGCATTCGCTGCCATAGAGGAGAACGGACTCAACTGTCGCGTAGAAGAAGCTGAGTTTGATTTGGCGGGGGAGGTTGGAGCTCCATACACTGGTCATGCCGTTCAGGGCCCTCCATGCAAGTGCCTTCCTCACTTTTAAATCCTGCTCAGTTGAGTTGACCCATCCGCCCAGGTATTTGAAGTCCTCAACTTCTTTCAGCACAGTGCCTCCTGCTGTTATCAGAGGTTGATGTTCTGGTGGAACATTGTAGGTCATGACCTCAGTTTTCTTGGCATTTAGCCTAAGGCCAACCTTGGCGCACTCTAGCTCTACCCTGTGTAGGAGTTCTTGTGCTTGTTCCACGTTGTTGGAGAGCAGACTGATGTCATCCGCATAGTCAAGGTCTGTCAGGACCACTGCCGGTTGTCGACTCGACTTCCTTGGTGTCAGTGTGAAGCCAAGTTCCTGCTCTCGCCCATTTATTGCCTTCCTGAGCGCATGATCAAGGACTATGATGAAGAGGAAGGGGGCTAGTGTATCCCCTTGTATAACTCCAGCCAGGATGTCAAACTCCTCGCTGTTGCCATCTGGGGTCACCACCCTGGCCCTTGTTCCTGCGTACATGGACTCTATTGCTCGGAGTAGGTTCGGAGGAATACTGTATGCCTTCAAGATCTTCACCATCGTGCCTCGATGTATCGAGTCAAATGCCTTTTTGAAGTCTATGAAGCATAGGACTGCAGTCAGGTTGTCCTTCCTCACCTCCTCAATCAATCTCCTAAGTGCCAAGATCTGGGCTGTAGTTGTTCGTCCTTCTCGAAAGCCGTTCTGATTTACTCTCAGGTGAGGGTCGATTGCATGCCGGACCCTGTTTAGGATCATGCGGTTGTAGACTTTCGCAGTGATACAGGTCAGGCTGATGCCTCGGTAGTTGTCTGGCTTCGAGAGGTCTCCGGATTTGGGCACTGGTACGATGTTTGATAGAGACCACATATCAGGCAGCCGATTGTGCAGCAGAGCAAGGTTGCAGAACTCTAGAATGATGTCATCAAGATCACAGTTCTTCACGACCTCTGGGGGTATGCCGTCCGGGCCAGCGCTTTTTCCCACTCTTACTGTGGCTTTTGCCCTGGCGAGCTCTCCGAGTGTGAAGGGACCATCGTTGATGTTCAGGTTTGGGAGGACTGATGGTATTTCTTCTTCCTCAGCTGCGTCTGCTGTTTCTCCCAGCAGCCTTTTGAAGTGACTGGACCAGGTTGTCACCCTCTCCTCCGGGCTGTGTCCCTCCACCTGTCCCTCCTTGGTCCTCTTCCGCCCCGTCATCTCATTGATGACCCTCCAGGCCTCCCCATACTGTTGTTCACCTTGCGCCGCCTGCACCCTCCGCACTCTCTCCATCAGTTCTTCCCCTTTGATGGTATCATAGCATTTGAAAAGAAACTGTTTGGCTTCATTCAGCTCGCCACGCCTCTCCACAGTTGGTTCCCGCTCAAAGTTGAGGCGGGCTTCCTCCACCATCCCTCGTGCTGCTACGACCTCTGGGTGTTTGGATCGTCTGGAGGTACTGACTCTCTCCATCATGGGCACGTACAGCCTGGTCGCCTCCTCATTCGCAGTGACGAATCTCCTGTATTCTCCACTGGCCTCCGCTCCCCTGTCCAGCTGCTGGAATCGTCTCCTCATCTCCTCTGCGTATCTGGTTTGAAGGCCAGGGTCACTTGAGAAAGCTTTCCAGTTATACCGGATCTTGGGACTTGGTTTGGGGACCCTGAGGCTCAGGCAAACTCTCATTGAGACCACACGGTGGTCTGAGCCCACAGAACTAAAAGTGCTGTATGGCTCAGCATTCAGGATGGAGTTCCTCCATTTCTTCCTCACTAGGATGTAATCTAGCTGCCGTAGTGTTCCTGAGGCTCGGTCTCGGAAGGTCCACCTCTTTCCTGTTCTCTTCCGGAAGATGGTATTCGCCGCCAGTAGCTCGTGTTCCATGAGGAAGGCAGTGAGGTAGGTGCCGTTGCGGTTGGTAGAGTCGTGGTAAGGGAAGGGTGCGTCCTCTGGTCCAAGCCTTGCATTGAAGTCCCCAAGGATTGCCAGGAAGTTGTGCGCTGGGACGCCACGGACCGCTCTTACAAGGTCCTCAAAGAACTTCTCCACCACGTCAGATGGTGCCACGTTGGTGGGTGAGTACACGACTATGACTGTTGTTACTGGGTTGCCCGAGAACTCTGCGCTCAGAATCCTGTCGGTGTGGTGGTAAACCCGACGGAGAGCCTTACGCGCCCGTGGGCCCAGCATTAACCCTACACCGCCTGTTGCGGCCTGGGCCTCGTTCCTCCACGCAGATGCAGAAATGAACGTGCATCTCTCCACTCTGCAGTACAGGATGGGGTCATCAGTGTGCACTCTCCTGTGTTCTTGGACCCCCAGGATCTCCACTCCCCGTTCCTCTGCACAGTGTGCAAGCTCTATCAATCTCGCTTCTTCTCTCGCTGTGCATGCGTTGAAGGTTCCCATAACAAATGGTCTCCGACAGCGCATGAGTGCATTGGACGTGGTGCTGTGTTCGGACAGGACCCTCCCTGGGACAATCCCAGGGTTTGAGGTCCTGTCGTCATGGTGTCCTCCAGGAGGAGGACCAGCACCACCATCCGCTGCGATGTTCCTGCGGACTCCCGCCGCTGGAAGTATAGGATTTGGGATGACTTTGTACTCCATGGTTGGCTTTACTATGCTAATAGCGAACTGTGGGGCGCAACTCCTCGCAGTCCCGGTTTTAGTTCAGAGTGACCTTCTCCTAGACAGGTTGCCATCCAAGGCTTACGAGCCCCATCTGCCCGAATGCGGCAGGTAGCACGGGGGTACATCTTACCCGTGGCGGTATTAACCCGACCTGACTACTAGATGTGGCGTATCCCAAATAGCTGCAATTGCGCGTTTCCCTCTCTTAAGGTATTCATGTGTGATTTCCACAAGCGTCTGTACATGTAGAAGGAGAAAAACAGGCATGGATGGTTCGCCTTAGAGATGTCCGATATCGGACTGCTGATATTATCGGCCGATAAATGCTTTAAAATGTAATATCGGAAATTATCAGTATCTGTTTAAAAAAGTAAAATGTATGACTTTTTTTTAAAACACTGCTGTACGGAGTGGTACACGGACGTAGGGAGAAGTACAGAGCGGCAATAAACCTTGAAGGCACTGCCTCTGCGTGCCGGCCTAGTCACATAATATCTACAGCTTTTCACACACACAAGTGAACGCAAAGCATACTTGGCCATCAGGGATACAGGTCACACTGACGGTGCCCGTATAAACAACTTTAACACTGTTACAAATATGCACCACACTGTGAACCCACACCAAACAAGAATGACAAACACATTTCGGGAGAACATCCGCACCGTAACACAACATAAACACAACAGAACAAATACCCAGAAACCCTTGCAGCACTAACTCTTCCGGGACGCTACAATATACACCCCCCGCTACCCCCTACCCCCCCAAAACCACGCCCACCTCAACCTCCTCATGCTCTCTCAAATTGCAAGCTGCTGTTTTGAGGCATGTTGAAAAAAATAATGCACTTTGTGACTTCAATAATAAATATGGCAGTGCCATGTTGGCATTTTTTTCCATAACTTGACTTGATTTAGTTTGGAAAACCTTGTTACATTGTTTAATGCATCCAGCGGGGCATCACAACAAAAAGAGGCATAATAATGTGTTAATTCCACGACTGTATGTATCGGTTGATATCGGAATCGGTAATTAAGAGTTCGACAATATCGGATATCGGCAAAAAAGCCATTATTGGACATCTCTAGTTTGCCTCCAACTTTTCAGTGGTTACCGCAGAGTTACGAAACCGGTTATGAAGCTGCCTGTGGCGCATTCTTTCTGATGTCACTTCCGCTCCGAACTCAGTTTGTAAACAATCGATGAGTCCACACAGACCTAAGAGCTGGAGAATCAGGAAATACACGGCGCACTTACCCGTGTAAAAAATGATCCAAGGAGGGGAACCTTAAACGATAGTTTAGTGTGGCTGAAACAGTGCTTAGGCTAAATAATTATTTGTTTACCTAGGTTCCATTCTAGAGGCTAATCTTTCCTGTGATAAAATGGCAACCAAGGTAATCAAAAAGGTCAACCAACGAACGAGATTTCTCTACAGAATCTCCCCGTGTGCGCTCGTGTCTGTGTGTGTGTAAGATAGAGATAGATAGATACATATGGCATTAGAGCATGGAGATAAACTCCGGCCAGGGAGCAAGCCCATGAATAATGAAGGGATATTCAAGGATCTACCTGCCGTTGCCATGGAAACCGCTTCATACGCAAGACTGGAATATAAACTGTTGATATAAGAGCAGGAACACACACACACACACACACACTTCTTCAGTGATAAACTAAACCCAGAGGACAGTTTAGATCAAGGGTGTCCAAAGATTTTCCACTGAAGGCCACAGACTGAAAAATGAAAGCATGCGTGGGCCATTTTGATATTTTTCATTTTCAAAAGCAACACAGTATTTATTGTAACCACCAGGGCTCTGCTCAGTTAAAGGTCCTCATCATTAAAGTGTAAAAAATAGGTCATAATATATATATATATATTTTTTTCTACTTTTAACGCTTAAATCTGTATAGATCCACATAAAAACTTTTTTGTTTAGTTTTATACTCATTTTTTCAAAGAAACTTGTTTTTTTTAATGGCAAAAACACATAATATGCAAAGTTTTCCCCCAAAATATTTTTTAAAGTTGAATATTTTATATAAAGTAATTGAAGTAAATCATTCATAAAATCATTGCTTTTGATTCTTTTTTTTCCTTTTTTTTAAATGACTGGTTAAAAAATAAAAAATCTGACTAAATGTCTCGGGGCCTCTACTTACTGCATAAAAGTGTTTAAAATAGGTCATATATCAATATATCAATATATATATATATATTTTTTTTTTTACTTTCAACGCTTAAATATCTATAAATCAACTTCAGATCTATCCGTTGCCATAGATTTAGTATTTTAATTTTTTTATGTCTAATTCCCATTTTTTCCATCAAAACAGTTTTTTATGGCAAAAACACAAATATGAAAAATGTATCCCCAAAAGTGGAACAATTGATGTGAAGTAATTGGAGCCTTATATTGGTAAATTCATATCATTAATTTTGATTCATTATTCTTTGAAAAATAACAGGTTAAAAAAAACAAAACACTACATTTCTCGGGGATCCAAAAGGCCCCCACCCATAAACGTTTTAAAAATAAGTCATATATATATATATATTTATATATTACTTTCTATGCTTAAATATCTTTGAATCAACTTTAGATCTATGAGTTTCCTTGGATTTATTTGTTTTATGCCCATTAAAAAATAATAATAAAGAAATTATAAAAAAACACATGTTTTCTCAAACATTTTTTCCAAGTGGAATATTTGATGTGAAGTAATTAGAGCTTTAAATGGATAAATAATTCATAACATTGATTTTGATTCATTGCTACTTTTTGAACAATGACCGTTAAAAAACAATAAATCAGACTAAAGGTCTCGGGAATCCAAAAGCACCCACTCATAAGTGTTAAAAACAAATCATGTATACATTTATATTTTAATTTCAATGCTTAAATCTCTGATTAAATTCAGATCTGTGGATTATAAGTTATTTGCTGAGCAGTGACAAAGTTAAAGTAAATAACTGCCTGCATGGCAGTTTTGTGTTATTCAATATCGCAAAATGTTCTCGTTATATTTCACCTGTTTGCTCTTTTATTCCACTTTTTATGTTTTTTTGATCATATTTTTATTGAACACATACAGCTTAGATGGACTTTTTGTTCACCTCATATTTTTTTGTGTGATCACCAAATTATTTGGGAATTGGACAGTTTTTGCATTTTTGCTCATACAGTAAGTGTTTGACAGTTTGATAATAACTTAACAAAATACTATTATGTATGTGATATCTCATTTGTATTTTCCTGTGTTTTCTAACTGAATACTCATCTTCTTGTCCCTCCTCCTCTCCATCTCCTGTCCAGGGTTGCACTGGCACCATCGTGTCCGTGGGGGGCCAGATCCCCAACAATCTCGCCGCCCCCTTGCTGCTGCACGGGGTCAACATTCTAGGCACGAGTCCTGTGCAGATCGACCGTGCGGAGGAGCGCTCGGTCTTCTCCAGGATCTTGGATGACCTCGGCGTGGCCCAGGCCCCGTGGAAGGCCCTCAACTCCCTGGTGAGAGGAAAGCGTGATGATAGCGCGAGTTGACCAGATGAGTGGATTAGAAATACAAATACAGAGTCACTGTTTTCCACATTTTGTTATGTAACAGCCTTATTCCGAGATGGAATACATACATTTTTGTCCTCAAAATTCTACACACAATACAATACAAAAAAGTTTTTTGCTAATTTATTAATAACAAAACGGTAAGGGCGCACTGCCGATGGTCTATTTTCAATCTTTTTTCATATATAAGGGCACATTAAGGAGTCATATTAATTTTTTTCTAAATGTAAAAGACTTCCTTGTGGTCTACATAACATGTAATGGTGGTTCTTTGGTCAAAATGTTGCATAGATGATGTTTTACAGATCATCTTCAGGCCGCTTTCTGACCGTCGCTTCTGGATGCGCCGTTTTGTGGGCGGTCTAATTTACGTGGCTCACCTTCGACAGCGTCTTCTCCCCGTCATCTTTGTTGTAGCGGTGTAGCGTGCAAGGACGGGAGTGGAAGAAGTGTCAAAAGATGGAGCTAACTGTTTTAATGACATTCAGACTTTACTTCAATCAATAACGGAGCAGCATCTCCTCATCCGGAAACGACGACAAGGTCCCGTGAAAAACCATCCAACCGGAACTCTCTAAAAACTAAAGTTCCTTGGGTGAATAATGTAAACTCACTACACCGGTATGTTTTAGCACTTGAAATGGCATGGTTAGAGTGTCCGCCCTGAGATCGGTAGGTCGTGAGTTCAAACCCCGGCCGAGTCATTCCAAAGACTATAAAAATGGGACCCATTTCTAGAGATGTCCGATATCGGCCTGCCGATATTATCTGCAGATAAATGCTTTAAAATGTAATATCGGAAATTATCGGTATGTTTCAACCTCCCGATTTTCCCGGGAGACTCCCGAATTTCAGTGCCCCTCCCGAAAATCTCCCGGGGCAACCTTTCTCCCGATTTCAACATTATTGGGGGCGTGCCTTAAGACACTGCCTTTAGCGTCCTCTACAACCTGTCGTCACGTCCGCTTTTCCTCCATACAAACAGCGTGCCGCCCACTCACATAATATATGCGGCTTTTACACACACACACACACAAGTGATTGCAAGGCATGCTTGGTCAACAACCATACAGGTCACACTGAGGGTGGACGTATAAACAACTTTAACACTGTTACAAATATGCGCCACACTGTGAACCCACACCAAACAAGAATGACAAACACATTTCGGGAGAACATCCGCACCGTAACACAACATAAACACAACAGAACAAATACCCAGAACCCCTTGCAGCACTAACTCTTCCGGGACGCTACAATATACACCCCCGCTATCACCAATTAATTCCACGACTGTATATATCGGTATCGGTTGATATCGGAATATCGGCAAAAAAGCCATTATCGGACATCTCTACCCATTACCTCCCTGCTTGACACTCGGCATCAAGGGTTGGAATTGGGGGTTAAATCACCAACAATGATTCCCGGGCGCGGCCGCCGCTGCTGCTCACTGCTCCCCTCACCTCCCAGGGGCTGATCAAGGGTGATGAGTCAAATGCAGAGAATCATTTCGCCACACGTGGTGAGTGTGTGTGTGACAATAATGGGTACTTTAAAGGCCTACTGAAATTAATTTTTTTTATTTAAACGGGGATAGCAGATCTATTCTATGTGTCATACTTGATTATTTCGCGATATTGCCATATTTTTGCTGAAAGGATTTAGTATAGAACAACGACGATAAAGATTGCAACTTTTGGTATCTGATAAAAAAAAGGCTTGCCCCTACCGGAAGTAGCGTGACATAGTCAGTTGAACATATACGCAAAGTTCCCTATTGTTTACAATGATGGCCGCATGAAGTGAGAGAGATTCGGACCGAGAAAGCGACAATTTCCCCATTAATTTGAGCGAGGATGAAAGATTTGTGGATGAGTAAAGTGCAAGTGAAGGACTAGTGGGGAGTTGAAGCTATTCAGATAGGGAAGATGCTGTGAGAGCCGGGGGTGACCTGATATTCAGCTGGGAATGACTACAACAGTAAATAAACACAAGACATATATATACTCTATTAGCCACAACACAACCAGGCTTATATTTAATATGCCACAAATTAATCCTGCATAATAACACCTGCGTGTTTGTTGTGCTAGCTCCTAGCTCCTCTGCTAGCTCCTAGCTCCATAGAACACGCCAATACAATTCAAACACCTGATCAACACACACAATCACTCAGCCCAAAAGACCGTTCACCTAACCCAAGGTTCATAAAGCTTATATATTTTTAAAAAGTTACGTACGTGACGCGCATGTACGGTACGGTACGTGTTATGCTAGCTCCTAGCTCCTCTGCTAGCTCCTAGCTCCATAGAACACGCCAATACAATTCAAACACATGATCAACACACACAATCACTCAGCCCAAAAGACCGTTCACCTAACCCAAGGTTCATAAAGCTTATATATTTTAAAAAAGTTACGTACATACGCAAAAAAAAGCCAAAGCTGCATACTCACAGTAGCACGTCTGCGTCTTTGTCATCCAAATCAAAGTAATCCTGGTAAGAGTCTGTGTTGTCCCAGTTCTCTACAGGCGTCTGTGTATCCAAGTCAAAAGTCCTCCTGGTTAGAGTCTCTGTTATCCGAGTTCTTCCATCTTGACTGCATCTTTCGGGAATGTAAACAAAGAAGCGCCGGTTGTGTACTGTTGTGGCTGACTACGTTCGAAAAATACGTCCATTTCGCACCGACAACTTTCTTCTTTGCTTGCTCGGCTTCCTTCTCCATAATGCAATGAACATGATTGAAACAGATTCACGAACACAGATGTCCAGAATACTGTGGAATTATGAAATGAAAACAGAGCTTTTTCGTATTGGCTTCAATGTGGAAGGCATACCCGTGTTCGCCGGTCTACGTCACGCGCATACGTCATCCTGAGAGGCGTTTCGAACCGGAAGTTTAGCGGCAAATTTAAAATGTCACTTTATAAGTTAACCCGGCCGTATTGGCATGTGTTATAATGTTAAGATTTCATCATTGATGTATAAACTATCAGACTGCGTGGTCGGTAGTAGTGGCTTTCAGTAGGCCTTTAACTTAACTTTAACAGCGGAGGATGAATGTCCCATAACAAGAAGATAGAGAAAAAGAAGAAGCTTATCGACTACTGCGGACTCGCACAATTTTTCAGGACTTATGCAGATACCAAATACAGATCAGCAGGTACCAGAAGGTAAGGAAAGTTACTTTTGCGTAATATTGTGAAACGAAACGCCAGATATGTCTTACCTTATACACACGCCATAATAATACTCATATGTTTAATGCGAGGGGGGCCTATATTGTAGTGTCCCGGAAGAGTTAGTGCTGCAAGGGGTTCTGAGTATTTGTTCTGTTGTATTTATGTTGTGTTACGGTGCGGATGTTCTCCCGAAATGTTTTTGTCATTCTAGTTTGGTGTGGGTTCACAGTGTGGCGCATATTTGTAACAATGTTAAAGTTGTTTATACGGTCACCCTCAGTGTGACCTGTATGGCTGTTGACCAAGTATGCCTTGCATTCGCTTGTGTGTGTGAAAAGCCGTAGATATTATGTGATTGAGCCGGCACGCAAAGGCAGTGCCTTTAAGGTTTATTGAGGCTCTGTACTTCTCCCTACGTCCGTGTACACAGCGGCGTTTTAAAAAGTCATACATTTTACTTTTTGAAACAGATACCGATAGTTTCCGATATTACATTTTAAAGCATTTATCGGCCGATAACATCGGCAGCCCGATATTATCGGACATCTTTAGTCATATTGCAGTCTACACGTATCTCTTATGTGTGACTGCCATCTACTGGTCACATCATTACACCATGTACCACATAAAATTGCATTGAGGTCGGTAAGCAAAACCAGAATTATTTCGTACATTAGGCGCACCGGGTTATAAGGCGCACTGTCGGGTTTTGAGAAAAAAACAGGATTTTAAGTGCGCCGTATAGTCGGTAAAATACGGTAAGTGTTGACAGCCTTCTCTCAATACTTTGTTGATGCACTTTTGACAACAGTTGAGTCTTTTTGAGCAGGCAGCCACGACCTTAGCACACCTATCTTTGGGCAGATGTATGCATAGCAGGTGGATTCATACGCAGCACATACACACCAAGCTCATAATCCATCTGGCATACAGGCAGACACAGCAATGTTTCTGCTTTCTCCCGCTTGCCTTTATCATTTGTGAGATATGAATTTGATCATCCTTCATATTGCCACCAGGAGAACTGTAAGCAGTGGCAGTTTGTGTTTGGTTTGTTTACATCAAGAGGGAATATCATTTCTCACATTTTTCCCACCGTTGCTTGCGGTTCTAATGTGAAGAAGAGAGAAAGAGTGGAGTGTGTTTCTGACAAGTGCCACTAGATGGCGATGGAGTGCTGTTGTGGACGAGGATTTGGGCTCCATCAATTATGAGCAACTAAAGAGACTTGCTTGCAAGGTCACTCAGCATAGACTTTATTCTTTGTGTGAAGTCTTTTGGTTAACCGTACTGTAAACATTGAGTAAATTGCCTGCTTTGAGGATATATTTATATATACTTTTACTTTCTATCTGTCTAGTATTAGGTGGCACAGATTCTCAAGTTCAGTCATGCTTCTCTGTATGGATTGCTCAGAATAGATTCCATAGATTTTTTTCTTTCTTCTTGACCTTCTGCCCTTATGGTCTCACCAGAAACGGTACTAAAATATTTCTAAGCTGGAGCCTTTATAAATATAAAGCTAGTCCCTAAACGGCTTGTTGACTAGTGTACATTGCAAACAAAAATGAAGTTCACGCTGATTATTAGTTCATCCTTTACTTTTCTTCTTTTAACATTAATACAATACCGTATTTTTCGGAGTATAAGTCGCTCTGGAGTATAAGTCGCACCGGCCGAAAATGCATAATAAAGAAGGAAAAAAACATAAGTCGCACTGGAGTATTAAGTCGCATTTTTTGGGGAAATGTATTTGATAAAAGCCAACACCAAGAATAGACATTTGAAAGGCAATTTAAAATAAAGAATAGTGAACAACAGGCTGAATAAGTGTACGTTATATGACTCATAAATAACCAACTGAGAACGTGCCTGGTATGTTAACGTAACATATTAGGGTAAGAGTCATTCAAATAACTATAACATATAGAACATGCTATACGTTTACCAAACAATCTGTCACTCCTAATCGCTAAATCCCATGAAATCTTATGCGTCTAGTCTCTTACGTGAATGAGCTAAATAATATTATTTGATATTTTACTGTAATGTGTTAATAATTTTACACATAAGTCGCTCCTGAGTATAAATCGCACCCGGCCAAACTATGAAAAAAAACTGCGACTTATAGTCCGAAAAATACGGTATTAACGAACAATAATGAACCACAGAGTTTTCTTAAATCAGTCATGTAATGAAGAACTGTAAATATTTGCTTTAAATAGTGGCAGATTGTGGTGTGGGTTGTGCAAACAATTCCTCTTTTATTCCTTTAAAGGAGAACTACACTGTTTTTTTTAAATTGTTTATCATTCACAATCTTTATGTAAGACAAGAACACATGTTTTTCTTCTTTTTTATGCATTCTAACTCGTAAATAAACGCTAGCAAGAGTCAGCTAACAAGAGGTGCTCCATTCCGCCTATTTAGCTCTGTAAAAAACATCCAAAAACCTCCAAGGTTTTATATACACACTTTAAGTATATATGTAGTATCTAGTAACATTCATAATAAGATGTCATATTTACATATTTTGATCATTTTAAGCATACGGCGGCGTATTAATTTTACACAGTTCACTTTCCCTTCAACAACAACAAAACTACTAATCATGGTAGACTTGATGAGAGGCAACAAAGACTACTTTGGAACAAATGATGATCCAGAAACTTCTATTTTTGAGCCTGAATATAAGGAGGATGATCTACAAGTTTTAGAAGCTGTGTGCTAAACAGGTGCAGCTTTAGTCAAACACTAAGCATCATGTAGCAGTATTGCTAAGTGCTAAACAAGATATACAAACATAATAAAACAATCACTTACTGTACAATGTCTGCTGTCACTGATATAAAGACTGATGGGATGTTTATATCTTCCCCTTTACATCAACAATTCATCATAATCCTCACAAAGGGTTAAAGTGTTTTTTGTGTGTCTTTCTCACCATCTCCGGGTTTAAGTTGGATGTCAAAGTTGACCAACTTGTGGGTTTATGTCCACAACCTTCTACTATCCAGGTGAGAGGCATGATTTATCATCTAGAATTGACTTTCACCAACTCCGAGGCGATGCAGCAGCTCAATATGTCAAGCTGTCTGAGATCACGGCACCGCTATGAGTTCCTCTGCATTAGCGCTTATAACAACTATTTGGTTAATATTCAGGTCACGACATGTAAATGGAGTATTGTTGGTGGTTTTTAGATAGTTTTATAGTCGGAATAGTGTACTCCCATCAGCTGCATTGTTAGCCACCTCCTCGTTGCTACATTTTATGATTTAGAATGCATAAAAAAAAAAAACATGTGTTCTTGTCTTACTTAAAGGCCTACTGAAATGATTTTTTTAAATTTAAACGGGAATAGCAGATCCATTCTATGTGTCATACTTGATCATTTCGCGATATTGCCATATTTTTGCTGAAAGGATTTAATAGAGAAAATTGACGATAAAGTTCGCAACTTTTGCTCGCTGATAAAAAAATGCCTTGCCTGTAGCGGAAGTATCGTGACGTCACAGGAGCTAGTATTCCTCACAATTCCCCGTTGTTTACAATGGAGCGAGAGAGATTCGGACCGAGAAAGTGATGATTACCCCATTAATTTGAGCGAGGATGAAAGATTCGTAGATGAGGAACGTTACAGTGAATGACTTGAGAGGCAGCGATGGACGTATCTTTTTTCGCTCTGACCGTAACTTAGGTACAAGCTGGCTCATTGGATTCCACACTCTCCTTTTTCTATTGTAGATCACAGATTTGTATTTTAAACCACCTGGGATACTATATCCTCTTGAAAATGAGAGTCGAGAACGCCAAATGGACATTCAGTGCCTTTTATCTCCACGACAATACATTGGCAAAATGCTTTAGCTACGAGCTAACGTGATAGCATCGTGCTTTAACTGCATATAGAAACAAAAAAATAAACCTCTGACTGGAAGGATAGATAGAAAATCAACAATACTATTAAACCGTGGACATGTAAATACACGGTTAATGCTTTCCAGGCTGGCGAAGGTTAACAATGCTGTGCTAACGACGCCATTGAAGCTAACTTAGCAACTTAGCAACGGGACCTCACAGAGCTATGCTAAAAACATTAGCTCTCCACCTACGCCAGCCAGCCCTCATCTACTCATCAACACCCGTGCTCACCTGCGTTCCAGCGATCGGCAGAAGGACGAAGGACTTCACCCGATGCGTTTGGCGGCCCGGAGACGTAGGAAGTCAAGGTGAGGTCGGCGGCTAGCGCGGCTAGCGCTCCAACAAAGTCCTCCTGGTTGTGTTGCTGTAGTCCGCTGCTAATACACCGATCCCACCTACAACTGTCTTCTTTGCAGCCTTCATTGTTCATTAAACAAATTGCAAAAGATGTCCAAAATACTGTGGAATTATGAAATGAAAACAGAGCTTTTTGTATGGGATTCTACGGGTACCATAACTTCCGTTACTCTGACTTCGTCACACGCATACGTCATCATACCGCGACGTTTCAGCCGGATATTTCCCGGGAAGTTTTAAAAGTCACTTTATAAGTTAACCCGGCCGTATTGGCATGTTGCAATGTTAAGATTTCATCATTGATATATAAACTATCAGACTGCGTGGTCGGTAGTAGTAGGTTTCAGTAGGCCTTTAAGGGTTGTGAATGATATGCAAAATAAGAAAAAGTGCAGTTCCCCTTTTAAATGTAAATCCATCCATTCCAGAGTTGTAATAAAAACATTGTAATAGATAAATATTTGTTTAACCTAAACTATTATCACAAAACATTTTCCACAGCAGTTTTTTTTAATGTAATTTTTCATCGGAAATATATTCGTTTTTGCTTGAATTGTACAAAATATTCTCTTTTTGTTCTTTTTTTTGCCAGGAAGACGCCTTCGTCTTTGCTAACAAGGTGGGCTACCCCTGTCTACTCCGCCCGTCCTATGTTCTCAGGTAAAGTGGAGCACTCATCAATTGCCAAGTGTAATGTTCTCTGTAACCCCATGACCTTTTTACCGAAGCTTCAACTTACTCCCTAGCCTCATTTCAATGTCGCTTTATTGGCTAACTTCATGCTCTGTGGTCTGCTTGGGGAAGGACGGTTAAAGCCGACCATTAACAACTTCACTTTTCACTTAAAACACGTCCATGTGGTCTCTATCAGCGATTCTCAAACTGTGGTAGCCGGTATGCGGGGCTCCATCTAGTGGCACGCCAAAGAATCCCTAAGTTGAATATTCAAACAGTGTTACTGTTCAAACTGTGTGTAATGTTACAGTGGCCAACAATATTAAAAATACCTGTTAAATATCAATACTTTTGATACGTTGGTTATTTGAGATCATTCATATTCAGTGTGACGTAACTAATTTCATCTTGTTTAACCTCTTAAGGCCCAAGCTGTTTGTTTACATGCTTTTTTTTAATTTCTCTTTGCTATTTGGGCTTATTGGACCCTAATTAGAATAAAAACTAAGAATCATCTTTTGATATGATGTACTTAGTCCATAAGTAACAAATGTGTACTTCATGTTTAGTGACATGCTGATTCTTATTTTTACACTTTTTTTTTCTTCCTAAATTCCATTGTATGTTATACTCTTCTGACACCACCAGATGGCAGTATAAGTGTCCACATAAGCACATAAGACCCCAATTCAGTAGCGTACACAATTTTGGAAATAAGAGCTAAAAGGTGCTCCACTAAGCCTTTAGAGGTTAAATACAATCTGTGAGTGGGAACTTCTTTTTCTTCCTCTTATGCAAGTACATAATGCATGCAGCACATTGGTTTACTTTAGAAAATGACTGGCATTAAAATGAGTCACTCGGCATTATAAAACTTGCTAACGATTTCAGTGCAGAGTAATGCCTGTGGTTTAATATTGTTCCCAGCAACACTTTAAATACACCATTTTTCAGATTTACCTGACACATTTGGCATATTTGCACAAAGTATCTGTATTATCCTGAATTTGACTTGGTATCGGACAGAAAAGAAAGACAGGTATCACACTATTTGGCATTGTTGAAGACAAATATTGTTTTAGACTTGTTCCTATTCAATAAACAACTGTCCGGAGACATTTTTAGAGATGTCAGATAATGGCTTTTTTACCGATATTCCGATATTGTCCAACTCTTAATTACCGATTCCAATATCAACCGAGTCTTCCACGACTGTATATATCGATAACACATTATTATGCCTAATTTTGTTGTGATGCCCCGCTGGATGCATTAAACAATGTAGCAAGGTTTTCCAAAATAAATCAACTCAAGTTATGGAAAAAAAATGGCAACATGGCACTGCCATATTTATCATTGAAGTCACAAAGTGCATTATTTTTTTTAACATGTCTCAAAACAGCAGCTTGGAATTTGGGACATGCTCTCCCTGAGAGAGCATGAGGAGGTTGAGGTGGGCGGGGTTGGAGGGGGGGTAATGGGGGTTAGCGGGGGGTGTATATTGTAGCGTCCTGGAAGAGTTAGTGCTGCAAGGGGTTCTGGGTATTTGTTCTGTTGTGTTACGGTGCGGATGTTCTCCCGAAATTTGTTTGTCATTCTTGTTTGGTGTGGGTTCACAGTGTGGCGCATATTTGTAACAGTGTTAAACTTGTTTATACGGACACCCTCAGTGTGACCTGTATGGCTGTTGACCAAGTATGCGGGGCATTCACTTGTGTGTGTGAAAAGCCGTAGATATTATGTGATTGGGCCGGCACGCAAAGGCAGTGCCTTTAAGGTTTATTGGCGCTCTGTACTTCTCCCTACGTCCGTGTACCACTCCGTACAGCTGCGTTTTTAAAAAGTCATACATTTTACTTTTTGAAACCGATACCGATAATTTCCGATGTTACATTTTAAAGCATTTATTGGCCGATAATATCGGCAGTCCGATATTATCTGACATCTCTAGAAATGTTATGTCTTTTAAATTTGCAAAAGAGAAAGTTCACGCTGCTACAGAAAGAAAGAAAGAAGGAAGGCGAGTAAGATAAAGAGAGACAAATAACTCTTCCAGATGTTTTTTAGCTTTTGGGAATGTGAAAGATGGACAGGAGGGTTTGGGCCAAATGTCCCATCCAGGGGAGAGGGAGAAGAAATGAACAAAGTACACTTTAGCAAAAACAGGAATGTGTTGATTAAACATTGGACATGGAGTCACAATCACAAAATAAACCGTTTTGAAGAACAACCTTAAGCCCCGGGCCGCTAAGGAGAAGAACCATTACACAAACACAGAGGGCCTGATTTATTTACTAAGCTCCAAATACCACGCGCTAGACTGCGTGTGCAAAAAGTCAAACCGCGTGCACTATGATTTGGGCGTGTAATTTACTAAGACTGCGTGTGCAAGTGAAAAGTGGTGCAGACCGCCTCATTGAAATGAGGATTTTGCGTGCATACAAGTCTTTTAGCACGGAGACACTTGAACATTTTCTTCACATTGGTGTTATCATGCTGTGTGCCAGGTGTTGAAGCAGCAGCAGCACACAGCTATAATCTGTAACACCTTTTCTCAATCACAATCTAGACAACACAAACACACTGACACTTCATTCCGTGGATCACATCACCAGCACAGTCGTGTGTCTGGAGTGACTCAAACGCACAAAGAAAGACGTCTTTTCGTGTAGGAGGAGTAAATAAAAACCATTTACAGATTAATCGTGATTCTTATTTGCAGTGTTGGGTTAGTTACTGAAAACCAGTAACTAGTTACAGTTACTAGTTACTTTATTTCAAAATTAACTGTTACTAACTCGGTTACTTACACCAAAACGTAATGCGTTAGTTCTTTTTTTTTTTAAGGCTCCATTAATGCCCTTCTAGCCTTCATTTCAGTACTGTTATTGCACCAGAGAATAATACAATGTGTTGATCAACTTGACATGCATTTGCGTCACTGAACTCTGCTAAGCAATGTGGTCTACATACAACACACAAAGACAAAGATATGTTTCAAAGGGCCAATTTATTTCAGGCCAGAACAAATTGACAAAACTATTTTAAATAGCTGCAACATAACATACATAAGTAACAAACCGCATAATAACAACATAGCTGTAAACTTGGCTTCACCCAAGAAGGCACATTTGACATACACAAAGCCTAACCAGGCATTTTTTTTCCCTAAAGGAATTCGGAAATAAAATTATTTCTTCATGAGATCAACACTGTACTGAAACCCAGAACACTACGCATTTCCCAGTTTTAGTTTAGAGATAAGGAAAGATTGGCCTGGCCCACTAGCATCCCTCATGTTTGTGAACTTTATAGTCTATACATTTAAAGTGTTGTGATAATCAAACACTCTAGAAGTCTAGAATGAAAGAGTATATAAGAGAATTGACAGTGTGTGTACCTTCAGTGATGAATGATGAGCAGAGGCAAAGTTTTGAGTGTTTTCTTTAGCTCGCTTTCCATGTTTAGGTATTCACTGTGTCCAGCTGCCTGAAAGCGGGTGACTCCACTGTAGAAATGGCCTGCATGTCTTCTGGCACATATGGCTCTATCAATGTTGTCCTGGCTAGCAGTCCCTCCGTGTCTCTCTTTACTAGCTTCGTCGAAGCATGTTGCTTTTGTAGCTGTTTCAGAAGATTTGAATTGCTGTTTTGGGCAGTAGATAGGATCTTTGATCCAAGACACAACCATCATTTAACTAAAATGTTCTTTTCTTTGTGCTCGACAACAGAAAAGTAGTGAGATTATCTCCATGTTAAAAAACACGGCTTCTGGCTCTAATATTATTTAGCTCATTCACGTAAGAGACTAGACGTATAAGATTTCATGGGATTTAGCGATTAGGAGTGACAGATTGTTTGGTAAACGTATAGCATGTTCTATATGTTATAGTTATTTAAATGACTCTTACCATAATATGTTACGTTAACATACCAGGCACGTTCTCAGTTGGTTATTTATGCCTCATATAACGTACACTTATTTAGCCTGTTGTTCACTATTCTTTATTTATTTTAAATTGCCTTTCAAATGTCTATTCTTGGTGTTGGCTTTTATCAAATACATTTCCCCCAAAAATGCGATTTATACTCCAGGGCGACTTATGTTTTTTTCCTTCTTTATTATGCATTTTCGGCCGGTGCGATTTATACTCCGAAAAATACGGTAGTCATACGTTTCTTAATTTTAAAAAACGAACGCCATTAAAGAATACTAAAGGGCACAAAAACACATCAATTGAATTCATTTTAATCAGCCCCTTCAGTCATCCAGCAGCTTTAAAATTATAAAATGATGTTGCTGAATAGACGACATGTCTAATAGTTTTATTTCTGACAGTCCACCAAAATGTTGACACACACTCGTAGACAACTTGCACGTCCTTCTCACACGTGCTAAGTAAAACACTAAATAGTGCTCGCAAAACGCAGGTGGGTATTGATAAATCACATTGCGTGTGCTCAATAATTATATTTGCATCTTCTGCTCCCAGTATTGTGGGTGTTTTTGATGATCAGTATATGTTTTGCATATTAACGAAGACAGCGCAAAATGCTTTGCACGTCTTATTCACGCTCACTTAACAGACGCAACCCTCTGCTCACAAGTTTAGTAGATCAGCTTGGTGTTTTCACTTCACTTCCTTCATAAATGTTCCTACTTCCCCCTCAGGATTAATAGGGGTCAAAAATGTAGTTAATAGGGGTCATCGATCTAATTAAGCATCATAAATGTAATAAGCGTCGTAAAGGTAATAGGGGTCATAAAGGTAATAGGGGTCATAAATGTAATAGGGGTCATAAATATAATAAATGTAATTAATATGGGGTCATCAATGTAATTAAGCATCATAAATGTAATTAATAGGGGTCATAAATGTAATAGGGGTCAAAGATATAATAAAGGTCATAAATGTAATTAAGCGTCATAAATGTAATTAATAGGGGTCATAAATGTAATAGGGGTCATAAATGTAATAGGGGTCATAAATATAATAAATGTAATTAATATGGGGTCATCAATGTAATTAAGCGTCATAAATGTAATTAATAGGGGTCATAAATGTAATAGGGGTCAAAGATATAATAAAGGTCATAAATGTAATTAAGCGTCATAAATGTAATTAATAGGGGTCATAAATGTAATAGGGGTCATAAATGTAATAGGGGTCATAAATATAATAAATGTAATTAATATGGGGTCATCAATGTAATTAAGCGTCATAAATGTAATTAATAGGGGTCATAAATGTAATAGGGGTCAAAGATATAATAAAGGTCATAAATGTAATTAAGCGTCATAAATGTAATAAGCACCATACATGTAATTAATAGGGGTCATACATGTAATTAATATGGGGTCATCAATGTAATTAAGCGTCATAAATGTAATTAATAGGGGTCATAAATGTAATAGGGGTCATAAATGTAATAGGGGTCAAAGATATAATAAAGGTCATACATGTAATTAAGCGTCATAAATGTAATAAGCGCCATACATGTAATTAATAGGGGTCATACATGTAATTAATTGGGGTCATAAATGTAATAGGGGTCATAAATGTAATAGGGGTCATAAATGTAATGAATAGGGGTCATAAATGTAATAGGGGTCATAAATATAATAAATGTAATTAATATGGGGTCATCAATGTAATTAAGCGTCATAAATGTAATTAATAGGGGTCATAAATGTAATAGGGGTCATAAATGTAATAGGGGTCAAAGATATAATAAAGGTCATAAATGTAATAGGGGTCATAAATGTAATTAAGCGTCATAAATGTAATAAGCGTCATACATGTAATTAATTGGGGTCATAAATGTAATAGGGGTCAAAGATATAATAAAGGTCATAAATGTAATTAATAGGGGTCATAAATGTAATTTATAAAGGTCGTAAACGTAATACAGGTCATAAATGTAATTAATAGGGGTCATAAATGTAATAGGGGTCATAAATGTAATGGGGGTCAAAGATATAATAAAGGTCATAAATGTAATAGGGGTCATAAATGTAATTAAGCGTCATAAATGTAATAAGCGTCATAAATGTAATTGGGGTCATACATGTAATTAATAGGGGTCATAAATGTAATAGGGGTCATAAATATTATAGGGGTCAAAGATATAATAAAGGTCATAAATGTAAATAATGGGGGTCATCTTTGTAATTAATAGGGGTCATAAATGTAATTCATAAAGGTCGTAAACGTAATACAGGTCATAAATGTAATTAATAGGGGTCATAAATGTAATAGGGGTCAAAGATATAATAAAGGTCATAAATGTAATAGGGGTCATGAATGTAATTAAGCCTCATAAATGTAATAAGCGTCATACATGTAATTAATAGGGGTCATACATGTAATTAATAGGGGTCATAAATGTAATTCATAAAGGTCGTAAACGTAATACAGGTCATAAATGTAATTAATAGGGGTCATAAATGTAATAGGGGTCATAAATGTAATAGGGGTCAAAGATATAATAAAGGTCATAAATGTAATAGGGGTCATGAATGTAATTAAGCCTCATAAATGTAATAAGCGTCATACATGTAATTAATAGGGGTCATACATGTAATTAATTGGGGTCATAAATGTAATAGGGGTCATAAATGTTATAGGGGTCAAAGATATAATAAAGGTCATAAATGTAATTAATAGGGGTCATCATTGTAATTAATAGGGGTCATAAATGTAATTTATAAAGGTCGTAAACCTAATGCAGGTCATAAATGTAATAAGGGTCATCAATTTAATTAATAGGGGTCGTCAATTTAATTAATAGGGGTCATAAATGTAAGTAATAGGGGTCATAAATGTAATAAGGGTCATAAATGTAATTAATAGGGGTCATAAATATAATTAATAGGGGTCATAAATTTAATTAATAAGGGTCATAAATGGTTTAATACACACAAACCTTTAATAAATCAGTTTTCTGAGTCCTAAATGACAAATATCACAACCAGTTAGTTATACTTATTTGACATCAATTGGTTGATGTACTTTTTTAGAACCTCGTTGTGACCCAAGGATGCAGCCTTCAGTCCAAGGAGCGTTGGAACGTCACAAACAAAATTGTTTTGAAGAGCCTGGAGTGCTTTCCATCTAAATTGCTCCTTTTCTTGTTGGCCTTTTTTTTTTCTTCTGTTTTGCAGACCTTCCTCCCAATGACGCTGCAGCAGGAGGCTTCTATGCTCCTGGTCCTCTCACCCGGCCTTCTGCCTCACTCCTCTGCTTTCTTTCTCTGTCTCACTAGTGGCTCGGCCATGAATGTTGCACACGGAGAGGGAGACATGAAGCGCTTTTTGAAGGAGGCCAGCCAGGTGTCCCAGGTGAGTGAGTGAGAGTGAGAGAGTGTGTGTGTGTGTGTGTCTGTGTGGTCTAATGGTCGGCACGGCATGAAACACACACACACACACACGCTTCATGCCGAGTTCTCCCTCTGCTTTCAATTATCTGCAGCTAGCAGCTGATGTAGCTTTTGGCTAGTTGTGTTTTTTTGGTCATTGCACCCCCAAGTGGTTCGGGGGCAGCTGTCCCTCCCAAATAAACAATTCCACTAGAAGAATACACAAATACTGTGTATGCACTGGTTAAGGGTGTAACGGTACACAAAAATGTCGGTTCGGTACGTACCTCGGTTTAGAGGTCACGGTTCGGTTCATTTTCGGTACAGTAAGAAAACAACAAAATATAAATGTTCTGGTTATTTACCAAAATGTGTAAACAATGGCTTTATCCTTTTAACATTGCTTTAAAATAGCTGTGTGTGATGGATGTGAGCCACCACTAGGCTGATCAGTGCAACAGCAGGCAGTCATGAATGCTAAGCATACCATACATATACACACAGGGTCAATTGCCAGGGTTAATGTGGTCAACATATATCACATAAAAACTACATAAGATGAGGCTCAGAATTGGTTTCTTAACAAAACATTTCTACATATAAAGTGCAACATTTCCACATAAAGTGCAACATTAAACTGCTTCAAGTTGTTGTTCAGATTAAATAAAATGACAAAACTTTTCTTCTACATACAAAAAGTGCAACATTAAACAGTTTCAAGTCAACTCAGCCTCAGATTAACTTTTCTTCCCCCCTCCAGCCTTTAACCCTGGTGACTTTCACTCAATTTTCATGTTTTTTGCCAGAAAAATCAGTTTATCCACATTGTCTGCAGAAAGAGCAGACCTGCTTGCAGTTACAATGTCTCCAGCTGTGGAAAATACCCTTTCACTGGGCACGGAGGTAGCAGGTATGGCGAGGTAGTGCCTGGCTAACTTGGCAGTAAGAGGATATGTGGGCTCATTGTTCTTCCACCATAGAAGTGGGTCAAAATCTAGTTTTTATTGCAATATGGTCTTAAATCTGCTGCTATAAAAACACCAACGGCATTTGTTATTGCTTTAGCCCTGCCTGACTCGCCAAGGAGAGGCTGCTTGAATGCGGTGGGAGCTGTTTGCTCGTCTTCCTCTTCGTTGAAGCGATGTTATCCATTGTTGTATCGCACCGCAAAGCTGGAATGTTCCCAAACGGGAGATTTTAACGAGGCAGGAAGGTCTTCCAGCTCTGGCTTTTACATGTTGTAGTAGCCCGGGCGTTGCTAGCATGCCGTGTGTTGTGCCTCGGTGTGCATTGTTTACACAATGTGCTGTACGCTACTTAATATGTCCGTGTGGAAACTCGTTCGGTGCACCTCCGAACCGAACCCCCCGTACAAATACACGTCCCGTTACACCCTTAGCACTGGTGTTGTCCCAATACTAATATTTTGGTGCCGATAAATTTTAAAAAAAAAATGTTTTGGACGCTTTTCAAAATAAAAGGGACCACGAAAATGTCATTATTGGCTTTATTGATATATTAAACATATGTTTCTTATTGCAATCAAAGAAGAATGTATGGAGTAAATAAGATTTTGAACACACAAGACAACTTGTCTTTTAGTAGTAAGTAGGGTTGTCCCGATACCAATATTTTTTATTTCGATACTTTTCTAAATAAATGGGACCACACAAAATTGCATTATTGGCTTTATTTTAAGAGAAAATCTTAGAGTACATTAAACATGTTTATTATTGTAATTTAGTCCTTAAATAAAATAGTGAACATACTAGACAACTTGTCTTTTAGTAGTAAGTAAACAAACAAAGACTGCTAATTAGTCTGCTGACGTATGCAGTAACATATTGTGTCATTTATACACCTATTTTGTCAACATTATGAGGGACAAACTGTAAAAATTTATTATTCATCCACTTGTTCATTTACTGTTAATATCTGCTTATTTTCTGTTTTAACATGTTCTATCTACACTTCTGTTCAAATGTAATAATCACTTGTTCTTCTCTTCTTTGATACTTTACATTAGTTTTTTATGATACCACACATTTAGGTATCGATCCGATACCAAGTAGTTACAGGATTATACATTGGTCATATTCAAAGTCCTCATGAGTCCAGGGACTCATGACTTTATAAACATGTGAATTTAAAAAAAAAAAAAAGGAAAAAATATTTTGTGATGATAAAAAATATCGATGTAATCATAGTAGTATCGACTAGATACGCTCTTGGACTTGGTATCATTACAGTGGATGTCAGGTGTAGATCCAACCATGGCATTTGTTTACATTCAGTAGCGCTAGCTGGCTGTTAGCGGTGAGCTATTGTATCCTCCTATGGTGTGTAGTGAAGCATGTTTAGCTATTCCTCGTCCTCCACTGATAATGTTACTTGTAAGAAACGTACTTTGTCGCCTTGGAGGCCAGGATTAGTGATTTAGAAGTAGCTAAAACACTGCAGACTGTGGGTGGATGTTAGCTGCTCGCTAGCTAGCCATGTCTTAAAGCACCTCTTCCTGAGGGTGTTTCAGTGTTATAACTTCACCTTTATCTTTAGTTTTAGGCCAAAATGCGCCCGTTCTCCCTTTTCTGTCTACACACTGTGTCTGCTTGTAAGTACTGTGTGTGCACGCTGCCGAACATGCTCCTCTGCTCGTAATACCAGCAATGTCACGACGTGACGACGCGTCGTCATACCCGCTAAAAAAATGGGGAACCAGTACTTTTCAAACAGAGTATAGTAGCATTTTTGATGAATTAGTACCGCGATACTATACTAGTACCGCTATAACGTACAAGTCTAGTAGTAAGTAAACAATTAGTCTGCTGACGTATGCAGTAACATATTGTAATTTTATTTTGTCAACATTATTCATCTACTTGTTCATTTCCTTTTAATATGTGGTTATTTTCTGTTTTAATATGTTCTATCTGTATTTATGTTCTCCTACTCAGTGGCCTAGTGGTTAGAGTGTCCGCCCTGAGATCGGTAGGTTGTGAGTTCAAACCCCGGCCGAGTCATACCAAAGACTATGAAAATGGGACCCATCACCTCCCTGCTTGGCACTCAGCATCAGGGGTTGGAATTGGGGTGTGGAAGTTGCGTCCTCGCAGTCCCACTGTCAGACACGGCACAGGAGCCAAGCGTGCAGCTTTTAACAAGGTTTTAATATAAATAGGTTTTTATCACAATCTTTCTCCCGCAGAACGTGACTTTTCAGTCACGTCCGTATCCTCTTTCTCCTCCTGCTCCCGTCCGCTTACTGTTAAAGACAACAAATGATTAGATTAACACGTACCACCTGTGAAATCTAATCAGCTGCCAGCTGTGTTTCGCCGTCAGCACTGCCACGCCCCCGTCTGATGGTGCTCTGTCCTCAGCACCATGGACAGAGGCGGTGACCTTTGCTCTTGCAGACAGCGCTGGCCACATCTCCCTCCACATGGGGGTTAAATCACCAAAAATTATTCCCGGGCGCGGCACCGCGGCTGCCCACTGCTCCCCTCACCTCCCAAGGGGTGAACAAGGGGATGGGTCAAATGCAGAGGACAAATTTCACCGCACCTAGTGTGTGCGTGACAATCATTGGTACTTTAACTTAAATGTAGGGATGTCCGATAATGGCTTTTTTGCCGATATCCAATATTCCGATATTGTCCAACTCTTAATTACCGATACCGATATATACAGTTGTGGAATTAACATTATTATGCCTAATTTGGACAACCAGGTATGGTGAAGATGAGGTCCTTTTTAAAAAAATTAATAAAATAAGATAAATAAATTAAAAACATTTTCTTGAATAAAAAAGAAAGTACAACAATATAAAAACAGTTACATAGAAACTAGTAATTAATAAAAATGAGTAAAATTAACTGTTAAAGTTAAAGTACCAATGATTGTCACACACACACACTAGGTGTGGTGAAATTTGTCCTCTGCATTTGACCCATCCCCTTGATCACCCCCTGGGAGGTGAGGGGAGCAGTGGGCAGCAGCGTAGCCGCGCCCGGGAATCATTTTTGGTGATTTAACCCCCAATTCCAACCCTTGATGCTGAGTGCCAAGCAGGGAGGTAATGGGTCCCATTTTTATAGTCTTTGGTTAGTACTATTAGTGGACCAGCAGCACGCACAATCATGTGTGCTTACGGACTGTATCCCTTGCAGACTGTATTGATGTATATTGATATATAATGTAGGAACCAGAAATATTAATAACAGAAAGAAACAACCCTTTTGTGTGAATGAGTGTAAATGGGGGAGGGAGGTTTGTGGGGTTGGTGCACTAATTGTAAGTGTATCTTGTGTTTTTTATGTTGATTTAATAAAAATAAATAAATAAGAATAAATAAAAAGATACCGATAGTAAAAAAAAAAAACCCGATACCGATCATTTCCGATATTACATTTTAAAGCATTTATCGGCCGATAATATCGGCAGGCCGATATCGGACATCTCTACTTAAATGTAATAATCACTTATTCTTCTGTTGTTTGATACTTTACATTAGTTTTGGATGATACCACACATTTGGGTATAGATCCAATACCAAGTAGTTACAGGACCATACATTGGTCATAATTAAAGTTCTTCTGTGTCCAGCGACGTATTTCATGAATTTATAAACAATAAAACAATGACTAAACATTTTGTGACTTAAAAATATAAAAAATAATCAACTATATACAGCTCTTGTACTTGGTATCGTTACAGTGGATATTTGTATAGATCCACCCATTTGTTTACATTGAGTAGTGAAGCATGTTTAGCTATTCCTCGTCCTCCAGTGATAATGGTACTTGAAATAAACATACTTTATTTGTCGCCGTAGAAGTGAGGATTAGTGATTTAGAAGTAGCTAAAACACTATTAAATCACAACTTCAGTGTTTATATCTTCACCTTTATTGTTAGTTTTGAAGCCAAAATATGTTAATTCTCCCTCTTCTGTCTCCACACTGTTTCCACTTGTGTGTGTGTGTGTGTGTTGACTCACATGCGCCTCGGCTCACATTACTAGTAATGTCACCATGGCACACCATCATGTCCATTAAATGTTTTCTTTTTTAAAGTAGCTGTATTTTACAAAGGCAGTATAGTACCTTTTTCACTTGGTTAGTACCAAGTAAAAACAACATTTTAGACATGATTAGGATCTAAAACCCAGCATGTTATTGCAGGTCTATTCCTCAACTTGACGTATGTTTGATCTCTCCCGAAGGAGCATCCTGTCGTTATTACCAAATTCATCCGTGGTGCCCGGGAGGTGGAGGTGGATGCTGTTGCCAAAGGTGGAAAGGTGAGGCGTTTATGTTCCCCTCAGTCGTTTTTGTAGCATTATCCCATCAATGTATCACTGTGGGCCTAATCTACTCCAAGTAGCATGCACGTGCAAACTCCATAGCACACGCAAAGCTGACCTACTAAACGACTGCCTCCCTTAACGGAGTAAAAATGAGAAACTGCAATCCATTTAGTGCACCGGTGTCAAAACTCAAGGCCCGCGGCCCACATAGGAATTAAATAAGTTTATTTCAGTCATATAATCAACCATCAACCATTTTGCGCTACCAGTTTAACAGTACAAATTATACATATTTAACAATCATACACATTTACACACAAAAAGAAAAGAAAAAGAATGACCGAAAAAGGAATAAGCTGAAGCCACACTGCAAAAAGTCAGTGTTCAAAAACAAAGAAAAAAAATACAAAAATTAGGGTTATTTTATTTGAACTAAGCAAAATTATGTGCCAATAGAACAAGAAAATTTGGCTTGGCAAGACTTTCCAAAACAAGTAAAATTAGCTAACCTCAATGAACCCAAAAATACCTTTTTAAAATAAGTATATTCTCACTAATAACAAGTGCACTACTATAAGAGTATGTATTTTCTATTGTTTCATTGAAAATAAAACAGCAAAGTCCATTTGGCTGTCATCTGTTTTAATTATGAGACACAATTGAGTCAAAGTCATGATTTTTTTTTTTTTTTACATGCTTGAAATAAGAAATTTTTACTTTAAAAAAGTAGTTTTATACTTGAGTGTTGCTGACACAGCTTTGCAACAGTTGATATTCTAGTTCCAAGCATGTTTTACTCAATATAGCTCATCAAATCTCAGCAACAAGCTGTAATATCTTACTGAGATCATTTAGGACCAAAACCCTTAAAACAAGTAAAACACTCTTAACATAAAATCTGCTTAGTGAGAAGAATTATCTTATCAGACAGAAAATAAGCAAATATCACCCTTATTTGAGATATTTCATCTTAGATTTCAGTTTTTGCAGTGCAAAGCTTATATTTGCCTATCCTATACATTCACTGAAAATTTAATTGCCTGGAACATCGTTAAAAAAATAAATGGGATGAAAGTAATCGTTGCTATATTTTATAATTTCAATTTTCACCTTTCAAGGTTTTCTTAAACCTTAACAAAGAACTACATGTCTTCAACTCATCACTGAGCTTGTTCCACCATTTAACTCCTAAAACTGAAATACCGGTACATTTGTATTTTATATTCCTTCTTACTTTACCTACTTCAAAAATCAATATCCCCTGTAAATTTATAGTTTTCTCCTCTTAATTTAGATAACCTAAGAATACAAGCTGGAAGGCTGTTGTTCTTCACACGAAACATAATTTCAATTGTTTTTAAAAATGAACATATGGCCCGCAAAATAATTGTACCTGGCCCGCAAACACCTGGAAGTATGTGTCAAAGTACTTGATATTTTCACACTAAATGTAATGGATTTTTTTTTTCATTTTGACAGAAAAAATATATGTACTGCTTGAAATTACATACCTTTTTGAACTTTAATAGTATCCAATGGACGGGGACGACATGGCGCAGTTGGGAGAGTGGCTGTGCCAGCAACCTGAGGGTTGCTGGTTCAATCCCCACCTTCTACCATCCTAGTTACGTCCGTTGTGTCCTTGAGCAAGACACTTCACCCTTGCTCCTGATGGGTCCTGGTTAGCGCCTTGCATGGCAGCTCCCGCCATCAGTGTGTGACTGGGTGTGTGAATGGGTGAATGTGGAAATAGCGCTTTGAGTTCCTTTAAATAAAAAAAAAGGTAGAAAAGCGCTATACAATTATAACCCATTCACCAATATTGCAACAACTATTACAGTATATTATCATACTTTCCAAACATGTTTTTGTCTAAATAAAAATACTTAACTACCCATCAAATTCATAAAATTTACAAAAATGTTTACGTTGTTCTTTACCGCATATTACTGTAACTACTCTTGTTTTTTTGCCTTCAAATTCTGTTAAATGAGCTGCCAGTTTTTGACTGTAAAATCTATGGTTGTTGTTTCCAACGGTGTATTACTGTAAATGGAAAGACGTACATTTGTTTTTACGCTAGAAAAACTGGCAGCTAAGTTGCCAAAATAAATAAAAAAAACGTGTACTGTTTTTCCTTGAACAATATAATGTTGTAAAAACCAATGTCAATTTAATACTGCAATTCTGGCAAGTAAGCTGCCAGCTTTTTCCTTGAAAAAAAACCCCAGTGGTAACCCTAACCCTGTTTTTATATTTACTGTAAAATGTTGTAAGGAATTTAAAAAACACTATTTTACAGTAAAATGTTGTAAATGTGAAATTTTTACAGTAAACTCGACAATCTACTAAAATAATATATATATAATTTTAATATATATGTATAGTGTGTGTGTGTATATATATATATATATATATATATATATATATATATATATATATATATATATATATATATATATATATATATATATATATATATATATATATATATATAATGAAATCCAGAGGCAAATTTATACATTATTCACTGTTACAAGCAGCCCTCTGATGGCAGCCATAACTGCCATGTGGCTCTCAATGAAACCCAGTTTGACATCCCTGGTTTAGTGTGTCTGTCTTTATCAATATGCAGAACAGATGTGGATCATCAGAACATCCACAATACCAGGAGGAAGAGATGCAAATGTCATCCTTTTTGCACTCACAAGTGTGATTTATCAAGACTGAAACTGTTCTGTGGATGATGTTTTGGGTCTATTTTGAGTACAGTACATGCCAAAAGTTTGGACATACCTTTCCATTCAATGCTTTTTTTTTTAATTTTCATGACTATTTACATTGTAGATTGTCACTGAAGGCATCAAAACTGTGAATGAACACATGTGGAGTTATGTACTTAGCAAGAAAAAGGTGAAATAACTGAAAACCTGTTTTACATTGTAGTTTCTTCAAAATAGCCACCCTTTGCTCTGATTACTGTTTCGCACACTCTTGGCATTCTCTCGATGAGCTTCAAGAGGTAGTCACCTGAAATGGTTTTCACTTCACAGGCGTGCTCGAAACTCATCGAGAGAATGCCAAGAGTGTGCAAAGCAGGAATCGGAGCAAAGGGTGGCTATTTTGAAGAAACTGGAATATAAAACATGTTTTCCGTTATTTCACCTTTTTTTGTTAAGTACATAACTCCACATGTGTTCATTCATAGTTTTGATGCCTTCAGTGACAATCTACAATGTAAGTAGTCATGAAAAAAAAGAAAACCCATTGAATGAGGAGAAGGTGTGTCCAAACTTTTGGCCTGTACTGTATGTCTACAAAGTACGGGCAGACTGGCACAGTGACGCACAAACGGCTGTGCGAGAGGAGAAAATTGTGCTGCAAAGACAGACCATGGAGAAAGAGTCTGTGTGCTTGTCAATATATTTGGACTGGCATAAAAACAATTAGACCTTCAATTCAACAATATCATTTAAATAGAGATTAAATTCATAGCTGCTTACATTAAGTGGTTAATTAAAACACATTCAACTGATTCGTTTTGGTGTCTGCGTTCGTTTTTATTTATAAATATAAGATATGTCTCCTACAGTGTATGAAAAAACTTCTTGCACTATGCATTTTCTTGCACCCGCATCATTCGCCTGACAGAGCGCACTTTCTGCAAGCTAAAAATAGTTTGCTTAATTTGCACACGCTATTTAGTGTGCAAACTGAGTCGATCCGATTCTGATTCCTGGGGTGATTTGATTCTCGATTTTTAAAAAATAATAATAATAAACTAAACAAATTACAGGTTAAAAAAGCTTCTTCTGGTTGCATGGAGGTGGCCAAAAATTTTTTATAAATTGATTCTTATATATATACATAACTTTTTTTTTTTAAATAATAAAAAAAAAAAAAGGAATTAAATATTATTTCAAAGATTTCAAATGGATGTGTTAAAAAAAGAACAAGTGGACATCGGTTGCATTTCCTTTGAGTGAGATTATTGCACATTTAAATCTATTCATATTTAAAAAAATATAATATATTAAAATTATGAATCTAAATGTATAATTTAAAAAAAAATCAGTCTAAAAAAACTATTTTTTTGGATCGATTTGTAAAAAAAAAAAAAATTTGCATACATAATTTTATTTGAAAAATATTTGTAAAAAATATTGTTTTATCATGAATCTGTCTTAATCGACTTTTTTTTAAATGATGAATTTAAATTCATCATTTTAGAAAAAAAACATGTTCTAATTTTAGAAAAAAACTGATTATTTTTCTTAAAATTATTCATACATAATTAAAATAAAATTGTATCCAAAAAAATATTAAAAAAAAAAAAAAATTTTTTTAGTTCGATTAATAAAATAAAATCTATCACAATGAATAAGGGTTGCGATTCGGATGTGACTCGATTTTTTTGTTCCCCCCTGTTATATTCAGCACTTGTTCTTTAAATCTTATTTTGGCTATGAGAGGGTCATTTTGACAAAGTATTTCATTTTCATAACTGTGTTTTACACTTCCTGCCATATGTAATATGCAGAAATTTAGTTTAATTCCTCCCACAATGGAATGATGCGTGTTGTGACACCTTTACTAAACAATGTCTTTGTGTGTGTGTGTGTGTGTGTGTGTGTGCGTGCGTGCGCGCCTGTGTGTGTTTGTGCGTGCGTATGTGCGTGTGTCTAGGTACTGGTCCATGCAATAACGGAGCACGTAGAGGACGCCGGTGTACACTCAGGAGACGCCACGCTAATACTGCCAACACAGACCATTAGCCAAGGTTCCTTAGAAAAGGTCAGTTTTGTTCTGCGCACACACACGTACACACACACACACACACATACACACACGTACACTCGCACGCATTTGCTCTCCAGATGCGTTGCTCATGTGCATACAAGCAGCAGGTAAATATTTGCACAACACTAATGACCAATAGGAATTCCCTGAAGACCTTTTTTCCCCTTCATCAAGTCCTCCAGTGTACTTGGTACGTGACGCATGCTAACTGTTAGCATGTCAACATTAGCATGCGAGCACAAAACTTTTAGCTATAAAATTCGCTACACCTCCCTGATACCAAAGTATGTATGACTTGGTATGTGACACGTTGTAATGTTTGCTTGCTAACAGTGTTATAACAATACTCGCCGATTTTGCCGCCATACACTTTAGAGTGGTATTACTTGGTAGTTATCGCATGTTTACTGTTCGCATGCTACCATTAGCGTGCTAACTTTCTAAGCCAATTGTATAGCTGCGGACCTCCGAGTCACACAGCTCGGTACGTTACATATACTGTACATACGTTGCGTATAACGTATGCCAAATTTGCCACCAAACACTTCAGAGTCATATAGCTTGGTAGTTAACACGTGTTAACTGTTAGCATGCTAACATTTAAGCCAATTTTTTTAGCCGTTTCGTAGCGTCGACCGCATTTCCCCAGGAATTGTCGTATCTCCATTTTCTTCTGTTCAGGGTCCCAGGGAGCTGGAGCTTATCCCAGCTGACTGGTCGAATAGAAATACGACACCAGTGAAGTTGTCACGTTGTGTATATGGTAAATAAAAACAGAATACAATGATTTGCAAATCCTTTTCAACTTATATTCAGTTGAATAGACTGCAAAGACAAGATATTTAATGTTCCAACTGAGAAACGATTTTTCTTTGTGTGCAAATAATCATTAATTTAGAATTTAATGGCAGCAACACGTTGCAAAACAGTTGGCATAAGGGCATTTTTACCACTGTGTTACATGGCCTTTCCTTTTAACAACACTCTGTAAACACATTTTTTAAGCTTTTCAGGTGGAATTC
This sequence comes from Entelurus aequoreus, assembly GCF_033978785.1. Taxonomy (NCBI): domain Eukaryota; kingdom Metazoa; phylum Chordata; class Actinopteri; order Syngnathiformes; family Syngnathidae; genus Entelurus; species Entelurus aequoreus. The sequence goes on from NC_084744.1 coordinate 9,254,924, forward strand.
TTTCCCATTTTTGCTTGATGTACAGCTTAAATTGTTCAACAGTCCGGGTATTTTAGGCTTCATAATGCGCCACACATTTTCCACGGGAGACAGGTCTGGACTACAGGCAGGCCAGTCTAGTGGCTTGGCATTGTCTTGCTGAAATAAGCAGGGGCGTCCATGATAACGTTGCTTGGATGGCAACATATGTTGTTCCAAAACCTGTATGTACCTTTCAGCATTAATGGTGCCTTCACAGATGTGTAAGTTACCCATGCCTTGGGCACTAATACACCCCCATACCATCACAGATGCTGACTTTTCAACAATCCAGATGGTTCTTTTCCTCTTTGATCCGGGGGACACGACGTCCAGTTTCCAAAAACAATTTGAAATGTGGACTCGTTAGACCACAGAACACTTTTCCACTTTGTATCAGTCCATCTTAGATTAGCTCGGGCCCAGCAAAGCCGGCGGCATTTCTGGGTGTTGTTGATAAATGGCATTGGCTTTGCATAGTCGAGTTTTAACTTGCACTTACAGATGTAGCGACCAGCTGTAGTTACTGACAGTGGTTTTTTGAAGTGTTCCTAAGCCCATGTGGTGATATCTTTTACACACCGATGTCACTTTTGATGCAGTACCGCCTGAGGGATCGAAGGTCCGTAATATCATCGCTTACGTGCAGTGATTTTTCCAGATTCTCTGAATCTTTTGATGATATTACAGACCGTAGATGGTGAAATCCCTAAATTCCTTGCAATAGCTGGTTGAGAAATGTTGTTCTTAAACTGTTGGACAATTTGCTCACGCATTTGTTGACAAAGTGGTGACCCTCGCCCCATCCTTGTTTGTGAATGTCTGAGCATTTCATGGAAGCTGCTTTTATACCCAATCATGGCACCCACCTGTTCCCAATTAGCCTGTTCACCTATGGGATGTTCCAAATAAGTGTTTGATGAGCGTTCCTCAACTTTCTCAGTCTTTTTTGCCACTTGTGCCAGCATTTTTGAAACATGTTGCAGGCATCAAATTCCAAATGAGCTAATATTTGCAAAAAATTTAGTTTTCCAGTGTGAACATTAAGTATCTTGTCTTTGCTGTCTATTCAATTGAATATAAGTTAAAAAGGATTTGCAAATCATTGTATTCTGTTTTTATTTACCATTTACACAACGTGACAACTTCACTGGTTTTGGGTTTTGTACAAACAATACACATTTCTCGCGGTTCATTTTTAGACCATCCATCCATTTTCTACCGTTAGTCCCACTCGGGGGCATTGTGCCTCAGCAGCAAGAACAGCAAGTCAGACTAGAATAATTCTCAAGTATCATGACATGTGTCATCTCTTTGTCTCCACCCGTTTAGGTCAAGTTGGCCACCCAGAAAATAGCGAAGGCATTCGAGATATCAGGGCCGTTTAACACTCAGTTTTTGGTGAAAGGCAACGACGTCATGGTAGGTCCTTGTACCAGACAGTCTGGCGTCGACGTGACTTCATTCATCTCGCAAATTGTTTGTCCCGGTAGGTGATCGAGTGTAACCTGCGGGCATCACGCTCCTTCCCCTTTGTCTCAAAAACACTGGGTGTGGACTTCATAAATGTAGCCACCAAAGTCATGGTGGGAGAGCCTTTGGACGAGGCCAGTCTGCCGTCGCTCCAGAAACCCATCATTCCTGTAGACTACGTGGGCATCAAGGTGAGACTTGAAAGTGTGTCTAGAGGTTTGTGAATGTGGGGAAAAGTTGCAATTATAGTAACAAGTCAAGACTTGGATTGGTCAGATCCAGTTTTAGTCTTAGACTAGAAGACTAAGATTGGCTCTTAGACTTAGCTTGGTCCGATAGTCTAAGACTAGATCTGACCAATCTGAGTCTAAGACTAGATCTGACCAGTCTGAGTCTAAGACTGGATCTGACCCATCTGAGTCTAAGACTGGATCTGACCCGTCTGAGTCTAAGACTGGATCTGACCAATGTGAGACTAAGACTGGATCTGACCAATCTGAGACTAAGACTGGATCTGACCAATCTGAGACTAAGACTGGATCTGACCAATCTGAAACTAAGACTGGATCTGACCAATCTGAGACTAAGACTGGATCTGACCAGTCTAAGTCTAAGACTAGATCTGAGAAGTCTAAGACTAGATGTGACCAATCTAAGTCTATGAGCATGAACTGATGAAGTCTACTCTGATGGGGGATGAAACATCTTCTAAGACAAACCAAACAGTCTAATTGTGATCCATTGAATGCCCCGAGACTACAAAGGCCCTATGAACGACAACATTCATAGACATCTTGCAAGTCAAGACCATCTGGAATCAGATGTTGTCCGATTATTTTTATTTTTCAGGTTGGGGTCGGATGTTGATTGACAGGACATTTCACAAGGTCTATTGGATATTGTTAATCGTTAATTTAAGTCAATCTGGTTACATTTTAAGTTATATGAGCAGCAATTTTAAAAGAAATACATACAGTAGTTTTACACATATTAGCCACAGATATATGCCAGTACGAAATATCTTGTAAATGTTTATTTACATAGCTTCATTGTTTCCAAGCGGTGTCTGTAACACGGCAGTAGAATGGCTGATCAAACAAAACAGAAGTCATGTTCATGGACCCACTAGCTGCGCAAGCTAGCTCTCCAATCAGCTAAACAGACTCAATAACTCCACGGTGACGTGTTGGTGAATTTACTGAGGAATTTGTGAAACTGAAACAAGACAAAAAGAATACCATTGTAAGTTAATAATACTAACACAGACACTCGTAAAGGTGTTAGCATATTATCTAATGCTAACAACGCTAGCTTGATTACATTATGATAGCATGTACAAATATGCATGAAAACACTCCTACATACGTCACACATGGGACGGTTTTGTGAGTAAGAATTGTTTTAGTTATATTTAAGGGTGTAACGGTACGTGTATTTGTATTGAACCGTTTCGGTACGGGGGGGTTCGGAACGGAGGTGCACCGAACGAGTTTCCACACGGACATATTAAGTAGCGCACCGCACGTTGTGTAAACAATGCGCACCGAGGCACAACACACGGCATGCTAGCAATGACTACTACTACAAAATGCAAAAAGCCAGAGCTGGAAGACCCTCCTGCCTCGTTAAGATCTCCCGTTTGGGAACATTCCGGCTTCGCGGTGCGATACAACAATGGATAACATCGCTTCAGCGAAGAGAAAGACGAGCGTCGTGCAAACACCGCATTCAAGCAGCCTCTCCTCGGCGAGTCAGGCAGGGCTAAAGCAATAACAAATGCCGTTGGGGTTTTTATAGCAGCAGATTTAAGACCATATTGCATTAAAAACTAGATTTTGACCCACTTCTATGGTGTAAGAACAATGAGCCCATATATCCTCTTACTGCCAAGTTAGCCAGGCACTACCTTGCCATACCTGCTACCTCTGTGCCCAGTGAAAGGGTATTTTCCACAGCTGGAGACATTGTAACTGCAAGCAGGTCTGCTCTTTCTGCAGACAATGTGGATAAACTGATTTTTCTGGCAAAAAACATGAAAATTGAGTGAAAATCACCAGGGTTAAAGGCTGGGGGGGGGAAGAAAAGTTAATCTGAGGCTGAGTTGACTTGAAACTGTTTAATGTTGCACTTTTTGTATGTAGAAGAACATTTTTGTCACTTTATTTAATCTGAGCAACAACTTGAAGCAGTTTAATGTTGCACTTTATATGTGGAAATGTTGCACTTTATATGTAGAAAGGTTTTGTTAAGAAACCGTTCTGAGCCTTATCTTATTTAGTTTTTATTTTATACATGTTGACCACATTAACCCTGGCAATGGACCCTGTGTGTATATGTATGGTATTGTTATGCTTAGCATTCATGACTGCCTGCTGTTGCACTGATCAGCCTAGTGGTGGCTCACATCCATCACACACACACAGCTATTTTAAATTAATGTTAAAAGGATAAAGCCATTGTTTACAAATTTTGGTAAATAAATAACCAGAAAATTTATATTTTGTTTTCTTACTGTACCAAAAATGAACTCAACCGTGACCTCTAAACCAAGGTACGTACCGAACCGACATTTTTGTGTACCGTTACACCCTTAGTTGTATTGTTAAACTTACAACCGTTGTTTGGACTGATGAATGAAGAATCCATAGGAGTAGTATTGCTGTGGACGGCCAGAAATTGAAAGCACTAAATCCAAGGACACTGCAGCACCTGCAGTGAGCGAACTTGTCTAAAAGATGGCACCATACCACAAATAATAACACAACTTTTCAGTGTGTTTGCTTGTTTTGTTGTAAACTATTTGTATTACGGCTGTCAGCGAAGAAAAGTCCTTAAATCAGCCTGCACTGTTTTATTAGGCCGCAGGGTTCAAAGTTTAGAGGAAAAAAAGTAGCGTTTTATAATGCGGGATTCACGGTACTCACGACTATAACGTTGACATTGTGTTAGGATTGTCCAGTTTATTACCGAGCGCCATATTTATAGCGTCTATATTGGTGCTGCAGGTTTTGCCAGGTCATCTTCCACTGGACCACATTACAATCACAGCAATTATTGCCCATTCCCCACACACCTGAGAATGGTTGGAAAGGAGGTAGCAGTGGAGGCTTTCTCCTACCAGCTGGGAGGCTTACATCTTAGATTGGATATGGGAACGTTTATGTGTCGCCAGCTGTTCTAAAGACATTTTTTTCCAAAGTCATTTCTCTCTCTAATTACGGCTGAGTTGCTGTAACAATGGTTGCCGTTTGAAGCCAGCCAGGCAGGTATAATCCCCCACTTTCACCGCCACCTAAAGTTTTCCATTTCTCCTCCGTCTGCTAGTGAGGAATATTAATCAGAGCTCTGAAGGTGCATTCTCCAGACCTGAAGACTACCACAGTTAACTTTTGGTCTATGAATGTTTCCCATAACGTTCCAATAGTCCAACAGAATCGTAGTTGGGTTCTTGTCCCTTGTTCGACACATACTGACAGAATTACACCAATAAAAAAACTATTCTGTCTTAAAGAGGACCTGCACTTTTTTTTTTTTAGGAATTTTGCCTATCATTCACAATCCTTATGTAAGACTAGATGACATGTGTTTTTTCTTTTTTTTATACATTCTAAATCATAAAATACAGCAAGTACGAGGTGGCTAACAATGTAGCTAAGAAGGGTACATTACTGCGCCCATAAAACCCTCTAAAAAAGCACCAACAATACCCCATTTACATATCGTGACCTGCATATTAACAAGTATAAGCAATATTGCTATTTATCATTCACAGTCCTTATAAAACACAAGAACATATTTTAATTTGTTTTGTGCATTCCTAAGTCATAAAATACGGCAAGTACAAGGGGGTTGACAATGCAGAAAATGACAATGCTCCATAAAGTCCTCTAAAAAACATCCAAAAAGTGCCAACAATACTCCATTTATATGTCATGACCTGAAATTAGCCATATTGTTATTACGAGTGCTAACACAGAGGAACTATTTTTAGCAGAGCTAACTAGCTTACGCTGCTCTATTGACATTGAGCTGGTGCATTGCCTCTGAGTTGGTGAAAGTCAATTCTAGATTATAAATCATGCCTTTCACCTGGATAGTAGAAGGTTGTGGACATAAACCCACAAGTTGGTCAACTATCACATCCAACTTAGACCCCGAGATGGCAAGAAAGACACGAAAAGACGTTCTTTTTGCGAAAACTGTTTTTTTTAATCTTAATTGTTCATGAAAAAGGGAAGATATAAACATCCCGTCAGTCTTTATCCCAGTGAGAGCAAACATTGCACAGTAAGTGATTGTTTTATTACATTTGTATAACTTGTTTAGTGTTTGACTAAAGCTGCATCTGTTTAGCACACAGCTTCTAAAACTTGTAGATCATCCTCCTTGTATTCAGGCTCAAAAATAGAAGTTTCTGGATCATCATTTGTCCCAAAGTAGTCTTTGTTGTCTCATCAAGTCTGCCATGATTAGTAATGTTGTTGTTGAAGGCGAGACACAAAAAAACACTTTTCTTTTTAAGCCTTTGAGGATTATGATGAATTGTTGATGTAAAGGGGAAGATATAAACATTCCATCAGTCTTTATCCCAGTGAGAGCAGACATTGTACAGTAAGTGATTGTTTTATTATGTTTGTATATCTGGTTTAGCACTTACAAATACTGCTACATGATGCTTAGTGTTTGTTTCACACACAGCTTCTAAAACTTGTAGATTATCCTCCTTATATTCAGGCTCAAAAATAGAAGTTTCTGGATCATCATTTGTCCCAAAGTAGTCTTTGTTGTCTCTCATCGAGTCTGCCATGATTAGTAATGTTGTTGTTGAAAGCGAGACACAAAAAAAACACTTTTTTTTTTTTTTAAGCCTTTGTGAGGATTATGATGAATTGTTGATTTAAAGGGGAAGATATACACATTCCATCAGTCTTTATCCCAGTAAGAGCAGACATTGTACAGTAAGTGATTGTTTTGTTTGTATATCTTGTTTAGCACTTAGAAATACTGCTACATGATGCTTGGTGTTTGTTTCACACACAGCTTTTAAAACTTGTAGACCATCCTCCTTATATTCAGGCTCAAAAATAGAAGTTTCTGGATCATTATTTGTCTCTTTGTTGTCTCAAGTCTGCCATGATTAGTAGTCTTGTTGTTGTTGAAGGCAAAGTGAACGTTGTGATGCGTCTGTGAAAATATGTATATATTACATGTTATCATGAATGTAATATACTTACATAAAACCTGGATAGAGGTTTTTGGATTTTTCTTAGAGTGCTTTATAGGTGGAACAGAGTGACTTGTATAAAACCTCCATTGTTAGCTGACTATTGCTAATGTTTATTTCCAATTTAGAATGCATAAAAAAAGAAAATAATTTGTCTATGAATGTTCTCATTCATCCAGGTCATTGTAGTCTTAGACTGTGAGCACGAACTGATGAAGTCTACTCGGATGAGAGGCGAAACGTCTTCCAAGACAAACCAAACAGTCCATTTGAGATCGATTTAAATGCCCTAAGAAAAACATGTTCTCTTCTTACATAAAGATTGTGAATGATAGACAACATTCCCAAAAAAAAGTGCAGTTCCCCTTTAAAACAAGATATTCATATTGTGTTGTCGTTCAAACGTTGTTACTTCTTTCCCCGACTGTGTTCGTTGTCAGAAACAATTTGAAGTGGAAATGTTTGACTTTATTATTTTCTTCTGCTTGGCTGGCGCCCGGAGATAAAATTGTCGAGGAGCGTTCACAATTCCTCCCGTCTCTAAGACGTAGGCGGTTAGCGGGGATATGGAGATGGCGACGCTCCGTTGTTGTGTATTGGGCTTGTGCTTTCACTGACACGTTTGCAACACTAAACCGTTATCATCAAGACACAGGGGTTTGTTTTTTTCATGTATGATGTTCACTAAGGCAATTTTTAGAGTATTTCAAATCGAAATGTTGCAATAGTTTACAAAGGGAGGGGGGGGGGGACATTTTGTTCATTGTTAGCTAAGTGACTGTTAGAAATGAAAGAATAACACCAAACATGAATAACTAAGTGACAATATATTGCGATCTGTTTTTGCGGTTTGAACATTGCATGCATGCAAGGATAGCTTGCGTTATTTCTGGTAGTCTTAGACCAGTGGTTCTTAACCTGGGTTCGATGGAACCCTAGGGGTTTGGTGAGTCGGGCTCAGGGGTTCGGCGGAGGTCAAAACACACCCGACTCATCGTGTAAATAAAAACTTCTCCCTAATCGGCGTATTAAGGATACGGCAACAGCTGACTGATTAGCAGGTGTGTAATTTGTTGTGAGTTTATGCACTGTTGGTTTTGTTGTTTGAACAAGGTGATGTTCATGCACGGTTCATTTTGTGCACCAGTAAAAAAAACATGGTAACACTTTAGTATGGGGAACATATTCACCATTAATTAGTTGCTTATTAACATGCAAATTAGTAACACATTGGCTCTTAACTAGTCATTATTAAGTACTTATTAATACCTTATTCGGCCTGGCCTTATTATAACCCTAACCCTTAGGGGTATAACTGTACACAAAAATTTCGTTTCAGTACATACCTCGGTTTAGAAGTCACGGTTCGGTTCATTTTCGGTACAGTAAGAAAAGAACAAAATATAAATGTTTTGGTTGTTTACCAAATTTGCAAAATTTTCCACCAAAAATATTTTTCTTAGTGGAATATTTGATGTGAAGTAATCGGAACCTTGGATAGGTCAATAATTCATAATAACATTGATTTTGATTCAATGTTATGTTTTGAGCAATGACAGTATGAAAGAAAAAAAAACAGCTTTGTTTTATTAGTCAACATTGCAACTTTTTCTAAATTACATTTCACCTTTAAGCTTTTCACTTTTGTTATGTTTTTGTTTATTTTAATAGTATTTTTGGAATGTGCCGTGGGCCTTTAAAACATTAGCTGTGGGTCGCAAATGGCCACCGGGGCACACTTTTGACACCCCTGCTATAGATAATAAAAATGTAATCCGATAAATCTATGGATAAAAAGCAGAGCCTGGCGACGCAATGCGCGTTTATCACAACTCTCTCGCTCTCTCTGTCTCTGCCCCTCACCAATGCTGCTGCGCTCACAATTTGTTTTGTTTTCAACCCCTTCTTAACCCTGAACGTACATTGAAAATAGACGCAACCCTAAATCAAAATGCCGGACATTTGAGGCATTTAAGAAACTCCGTCCGGACAGCCCCGCAAAAGAGGACATGTCCGGTGAAAAGAGGACGTATGGTCAGTCTATCGTAGCGCCGTCGATGCTAGCATGCCGTGTGTTGTGCCTCGGTGTGCATTGTTTACACAACGTGCGGAAAGCTACTTAATATGTACATGTGGAAACTCGTTCGGTACACCTACGAACCGAACCGAAACCCCCGTACCGAAACGGTTAAACACAAATACATGTACCGTTACACCCTCTAACCATGGCCCTAACCCTCTTACCCTAATCCTAACCAAATAACTCTAAATTAAGTCTTTGTTACTTAGAATATGTTCCCCATACTAAAGTGGTACCATAAACATATAACTTTGTCTTGAATTTGAAAAAAAACATTTTATTTTTCACTAAAGAAGGGTTCGGTGAATGCGCATATGAAACTGGTGGGGTTCGGTACCTCCAACAAGGTTAAGAACCACTGTCTTAGAGCAAAACAATTAGAATCATTGGAGCTGCGAGCAGCGTTAAGAGGGCCCGCACATCACCTGTCAACTCGGGGTTGACGTGAGTCGGCTTGACGCAAGCAGTCAAGTCCTTCACAATGCCTCGATCCACCATCAAACATGGAAGATCGGTGCAGACAAAGCTTTCTATTTTACTTAGTGTTCTTATTACAAAAAGTGGCTGAGTCAATGTGGACATGATTGGTCGACCGCTTTCGTGGACATAAAATTTGAGACCCCTTCTATGAAAAATCCAAATTTGAATCTGACCTAGGGATAGGCGGTATATCGATATACTCGATATATCGCGGGATTATCTTTGTGCGATATAGAAAATGACTATCGTGATATTGGTATACGTTCTCACGCAGTTGCTTTTAGCTGCGGGCATTACACTACAGGCTCTTCTCACTCTTTGTTGTCTCTCCTTCTCACAGAGACGTAAAACAAGCGCACCTTCTTACATACGTCACATACGTATACGCCCTCGCAGAGCAGAGAGGTAGCGGCTGTGGTGCGAGTGGTAATACGAGAGAAAGAAGGTTCGAATCTGGTAACAAATGAAGGAAGAATTAATTCCCAAGAAAAACAGCAGGGGGTCCATCTTCTGGCGGTGGTTTGGCTTCAAGCGGAAAGATGTCGAACAGACAACCGTAATTTGTCAAGTGTGGGGCAAAAGCGTTGCTACAAAAAGTAGCATTACTGCTAATATGTAGCATCATTTGAAAAGTCACCCTCTAGAGAATCAAAAGTGCCTGAAACTCCGCATGCCGAGGCAACCATCTCCACATCAACATCGTATGAAAAAAATAGTCAACAGAAGGAGATAACGTCCGTAGGAACCTACCACATAGCGAAGGACATACACTATTTGATTTCCTATTATGCAGCTCATTTTTATTTGACAGTTATTGAAATATCTTGTGTGACATCATGCACAAAAGTGCACTTTATTTGTTTTAAACTATTGTAGTGGCGTCCTGTACAAAAAGTGCACTTTAATTTAGTGTTGCTTTGATATGTCATCTTAGTGACATCATGCACAAAAGTGCACTAATAGCTTGTTTTAAAATGTCTCTGACAATCTTGCACTTTCTGTTTTGAAATGACATGAATGTTTGTGCCGCTGCTTAATAACTGTTTCATAAATACACTTTTGGTCAATTGACTTAGTTGTGATTTCCCTCTCTGCATGAAAGTTTAAAATGAGCATATATTAATGCAAGAATGTTTTAATGTAGACACATAGAATCATCATACTGCTGTGATTATATGCATCAAGTGTTCATTCAAGGCTAAGGCAAAATATCCAGATATATATCGTGTATCGTGACATGGCCTAAAGATATCGAGAGATTAAAAAAAGGCCATATCGCCCAGCCCTAATCTGACCCAAAACAATTACATTTCTGGAAATGAGATTGTTCAATAGTTGAACAAGCATGACGCCGCCATCAAGTGTATTTGTCCATTCCCCACCAGGCACCCATGTTCTCTTGGCCCCGCCTGAGGGATGCGGATCCTGTCCTTCGCTGCGAGATGGCCTCGACCGGGGAAGTATGTTCTTTAAGTTCAGCTTCACTTCTTCACTTCATTTCCACCCGTTTTGTCTGTTGCCCAGTTTATAGAGTTTAATGGCAGCAACACATTGCAAAGAAGTTGGCACAGAGCATTTTTACCACTGTGTTACATGGCCTTTCCTTTTAACAACACTCAGTAAATGTTTGGGAACTGAGGAGACACATTTTTTAATTTTTGCAGGTGGAATTCTTTCCAATTCTTGCTTGATGTACAGCTTAAGTTGTTCAACAGTCCGGGGGTCTCCCTTGTGCTATTTTAGGCTTCATAATGCGCCACACATTTTCAATGGGAGACAGGTCTGGACTACAGGCAGGCCAGTCTAGTACCCGCACTTTTTTACTATGAAGCCACGCTGTTGTAACACGTGGCTTGGCATTGTCTTGCTGAAATAAGCAGGGGCGTTCATGGTACCGTTGCTTGGATGGCAGCATATGTTGCTCCAAAACCTGTATGTACCTTTCAGCATTAATGGTGCCTTCACAGATGTGTAAGTTACCCATGCCTTGGGCACTAATACACCCCCATACCATCACAGATGCTGGCTTTTACACTTTGTGCCATGGTTCTTTTCCTCTTTGGGCCGGAGGACACCACGTCCAGAATTTCCAAAAACAATCTGAAATGTGGACTTTTCAGACCACAGAACACTTTTCCACTTTGCATCAGTCCATCTTAGATGAGCTCTGGCGCAGCGAAGCCGGCGGTGTTTCTGGGTGTTGTTGATAAATGGCTTTCACTCTGCATAGTAGAGTTTTACCTTGCACTTACAAATGTGGCGACAAACTGTAGTTACTGACAGTGGTTTTCTGAAGTGTTCCTGAGCCCATGTGGTGATATCCTTTACGCGCTGATGTCGCTTTTTGATGCATTAATTTTCTCAGACATTTGTTGACAAAGTGGTGACCCTCGCACCATCTTTGTTTGTGAATGACTGAGCATTTCATGGAATCTACTTTTATACCCAATCATGGCACCCACCTGTTCCCAATTAGCCTGTTCACCTGTGGGATGCTCCAAATAAGTGTTTGATGAGCATTCCTCAACTTTCTCAGTCTTTTTTGCCACTTTGAAACACATTGCAGGTCTTTAAATTCCAAATGAGCTATTATTTGCAAAAACAAAGATCATTAAATATCTTGTCTTTGCAGTCTATTTAATTGAATATAAGCTGAAAAGGATTTGCAAATCATTGTATTTTGTTTTTATTTACGATTTACACAACGTGCCAACTTCACTGGTTTTGGGGTTTTTATATATATATATATATATATATATATATATATATATATATATATATATATATATATATATATATACATATATATTTACACATATTTACACATATTTACACATATTTACACATATATATATATATATATATATATTATAGAGCAGCACTTGTCGAAGCTGTAGTGTTATTTGTACTTCCAGAGGTGCATGTACGAGGCGGAGGTAATGTTACACTCTATCTATAAAAGTCAAAATAAGAACAATTTCCACTTCAGCCATGGCTTGGATTATTGGAAAGTTGACTAAGACGGAGTCTTTTAAAGTTTTACAATGTTTTCCTCATTTATAGACTTGGTTGGTGAGTTTATGATTTTTTTCATTTCCATCCTCCTGACTTTGTGTTTTTATTGTAGGTTGCCTGTTTTGGACCAAACATTTACTCTGCTTTCCTGAAGGCTATGCTCTCCACGGGCTTTAAGCTCCCACAGAAGGGCATCCTAATTGGGATTCAGGTGAGGCTCTTTGGTCGCTTTCTTCTCGTTTGTGTGTTAGAGAAATTGTGAAACTAAACAAGGGGCTTCAAGGGGTACTCTTTGAAAGAAAATCTACTTTTCTTACCTGTTACCTCCTGATTGTGTATTGGGATCCCCATAACTCCTGAAAAAGGGATGTCAAATTGTAAAATGTTCAGCGGTTTTTACAACACATTACTGTAAATGGAAAAACACTGTTTTTTGTTTTTTATTCCAGCTGCCAGTTTTTTACAGTGAAAAAATGCGGTACTGTTTTTCCATTTACAGTAATACACCGTAAAAACAACCTTAGATTTTATGGTAAAAAAACACTCAGAATTGTACCATATAAAAAACCTTGGTAGAGTTTTTAAAATTTACATTAGTACACTAAATTGGCCGTAGTGTGTGAATGTGAGTGTGAATGTTGTCTGTCTATCTGTGTTGGCCCTGCAATGAGGTGGCGACTTGTCCAAGGTGTACTCCGCCTTCCGCCGAATGCAGCCGAGATAGGCTCCAGCACCCCCCGCGACCTCGAAAGGGACAAGCGGTAGAAAATGGATGGATGGATGGATGCTGTAAAAACCACTGTAAATGTTACCATAAAATCTATTGTAATTTTTACTGTGGACAATTTGATGGATAACTTGCTTTGAAATCATAAGTTAAGTAGATATTTAAGTAAATGTATTCTTATTTTAACAAAAAAACTGTTTGGAAAATATTGAAATATGATATTTGTTGCATCATTGGACACTATTACATTTTTAAAGGTATGCAATTTCATGCAGGACATTTATTTTTCTGTGAAAATAGGAAAAAACTAATACGTTTAGTAAGAATTTTTCGGACCATAAGGCGCATTGAAGGGGTGATATTATGATTTTATATTTACCACTTCCTTGTGGTCTACATAACATATAATGGTGGTTCTTAGGTCAAAAAGTTGCATCGATGATGTTTTACACACCATCTTCAAGCCGCTTTCTGACCGTCTCTTCAGGGTGTGCCTTAATTACGTGCCTCCACTTCGACAGCGTCTCCTCCGTCAATTTTGTTGTAATTTGTAGCGCTTTCATTGCGAGTCTACTGACAGATATAACTTACAGCTTTATGCTACTTTATATTAGAAATGGCAACAGCCGAGGATGAATGCCCCACAAAATGAGGATAGAGAAAAAGGAGCTCATTAACTACGGCGCGGACTACAATGGTGGAAGTGTGCACTTTTTCAGGATTTATGCAGATCCCAAATACACATCAGCAGGTACCAAAAGGTAAGAAAAGTTGGTTTTGCATAATATTGCGAAACAAACCACCAGATATGTCTCCTATTAGGTGCCAGTTTGCGGTCCTTATACACACACCATAATAATACTGTATGTTGAAGCAGAGTACGTCTGACTACTGTAGCTGTAATGTTCCGACAATCCGTCGAGCGCTGCGGCTTCGTAGCTTACCAAAATCGTACTAAAACATTTTGACAGATTTGTGAACGCCGTGTGTAATGATTTATATTCTCAATGGAACATCAACATTTTGCTGTTGCTTGTCTCTGTGTATTTACTTTGACTGAGGTGCTGTAATTGTTATGAATGAATGAATTGTTGCATGAGATGCAAAAATCCGGTCAGAAAAAGTGAGTTTTCAATCACCACATGCATGATTGGAGTAATTAAATCCTGCTGTCACCACGACCGTGACTTTGATTAATCCAACTTTACCAAAGCTGTGTAATTGGCCCCTTGGGGGAAGGAGTCCACTTCAAGGCAGACCCCCGGGGTCAGCATGGCGGACAGATACACAACACAACAGTAGTCCTGATGCGGATCTACCTCCTGGGTCTAATCCCAATTCTGGTGGGAAGGTAAAACCTGAAAGTACGAGTATTTGGTCCTGGCAAAATTTTAAAAAAAGACTATCAATGATAAATGAACCTTTATTCAAACAATTAGGAAACACGATCCAGCGCACAAGACTATGTACATAATTGGAACCAAGCTGTAGCACAACTGATTCAACAATACCGTATTTTCCGGACCATAGGGCGCACCGGATTATACGGCGCACTGCCAATGAATGGTCTGTTTGAGATTTTTTCATATATAAGGCGCACCGGATTAAAGGAGTCATATTATTTAGTTATTTTCTAAGTGTAAAATACTTCCTTGTGGTCTACATAACATGTAATGGTGGTTCTTTGGTCAAAATGTTGCATAGATGATGTTTTACAGATCATCTTCAAGCCGTTTTCTGACAGTCGCTTCAGGATGCGCCGTTTTGTGGGCGGTCTTATTTACATGGCTCACCTTCGGCAGCGCCTTCTCCCCGTCGTCTTTGTTGTAGCGGTGTAGCGTGCAAGGACGGGAATGTAAGAAGTGTCAAAAGATGGAACCAACTGTTTTAATGACATGCAGACTTTACTTCAATAACAGAGCAGCATCTCCTCATCCGGAAACACCGAAAATGTGTCCTGTGAAAAAACGTCAGACCGGAACTCTTTAATAACTAAAGTTCCTTGGGTGAATAATGTAAACTCACTACACCCGTATGTTTTAGCGCTTTAATGGCGAGTCAGATATAAGTAACAACTTTACACTACTTTATATTAGAAATGGCAACAGTGAAGGATGAATGTCCAATAACAAAAAGATAGAGAAAAAGAAGAAGCTTATCAACTACGGTGTCTGCACGGACTTCAAAGGCGGATTAGCGCAATTTTTCAGGATTTATGCAGATCCCAAATACCGATCAGCAGGTACCAGAAGGTAAGAAAAGTTGCTTTTGCATAATATTGCGAAACAAAACGCTAGATAATGTCTTAACTTATACACACCATCATAATACTCGTATGTCGAAGCACCGTACAATCCATCAAGCGGTGCGGCTTCATAGCTTACCAAAGTCGTACTAAAAGATTTTGATAGATTTTTGAGTGCTGTGTGTAATGTTCTATATTTTCAATGGAACATATAAAATGTTGGTGTTTACTTAAGACGTATTGCCATGATAGTGCAGCTTACACTTATCTCTTGGGTTTGACTGCCATTTACTGGTCACACTAATCATTATGACATGTGCCAAATAAAATAGCTTCAAGGTGGGTAAGCCCAACCAAAGGTATTCCTTACATTAGGCGCACCGGGTTATAAGGCGCAATGTCGAGTTTTGAGAAAAATAAATAAATTTAAGTGCACCTTATAGTCTGGAAAATATGGTACTTTTTTGTTGCTGCTTTTTGAACTCAGCACATTTTTACAAGATGAGTTCTGCATTTCATTTTCTGCTTTTCCTGCCAGCATTCATTTCGACCCAGTTTCCTGGCTATTGCGCATCAGCTGAAGGAGGAAGGCTTCAAGGTGCGTACTACAAGTTTCCTGTTTTGAATCGATTTGCTTATCTCTCTATTGACCATCCATCCATCCATCCATTTTCTACCGCTTATCCCTTTCGGGATTGCGGGGGGGTGCTGGAGCCTATCTCAGCTACAATCGGGCGGAAGGCGGGGTACACCCTGGACAAGTCGCCACCTCATCACAGGGCCAACACAGATAGATAAACAGACAACATTCACACCCACCAATATTTGATGAATTCTAACGCTATTTTATTGCATGTCCACTTTATGTTGTGTAACCTCTGAGGTCAAACCTAATCCGTTACGGAATGATAGCGAAACATCCGATCTGTTCCGATATAAACATTGCAACCTCCATTTACAAACCCCTCTATTTGCAAACTTTTCAACTTACGAACCTTTAGGTTGTGCCAATTTATGCCTTTGTGTGCAAACACGTCGTCATTCATCCATTTTTTGTCCCGCTGGCAGCCGTTTTGTGCTAACTCCTATTGAACGGATTGTGGTACACTGCAAAAAGTCAGTGTTCAAAAATAAGAAAAAAATTAAATAAAAAATTAGGGGTATTTTATTTGAACTAAGCAAAATCATCTGCCAATAGAACAAGAAAATTCGGCTTGTCAAGACTTTCCAAAACAAGTAAAATTAGCTAACCTCAGTGAACCCAAAAATACCTTAAAATAAGAATATTATCACTAATAAGTGCACTTTTCTTGGTAGAAAAAAAAGAAAAAACCTTTTTGCTCAATATGTTGAAAAATATTCTTAAATTAAGTAAATGCCAGTGCCATTATCTTGACATAATGATATGCACTCGGCATCATGATTTTTTTTTTCATGCTTGAAGTAAGAAATTGTTACTTTAAAAAAGTAGTTTTATACTTGTGAGTGTTGATGACACAGCGTTGCATCACTTGATATTCTAGTTTCAAGCATGTTTTACTCAATATAGGTCATAAAACCTCAGCTACAAGCTGCAATATCTTACTGAGATCATTTAGGACCAAAACCCTTAAAACAAGTAAAACACTCTAACATAAAATCTGCTTAGTGAGAAGAATTATCTAATCAGACAGAAAATAAGCAAATCCATCCATCCATCCATCCATCTTCAACCGCTTATCCGGAATCGGGTCGCGGGGACAACAGCTCCAGCAGAGACCCCCAGACTTCCCTCTCCAGAGCAACATTTGCGACTTCCTCCTGGGGAATCCCGAAGCGTTCCCAGGCCAGAGAGGAGATGTAATCCCCCCATCTGGTCCTTGGCCTGCCGCGGGGCCTCCTCCCAGTGGGACGTGCAACAAGGACCTCCCTAGGGAGACGCTCGTGAGGCATCCGCACGAGATGCCCGAACTACCTAAGCTGGCTCCCTTCCAAGCGAAGGAGCAGCGGCTCTACTCCGAGTCTCTCTCGGGTGACTGAACTTCTCACCCTATCTCTAAGAGAGATGCAAAATAAGCAAATATCACCCTTATTTGAGATATTTCATCTTACTTAGATTTCAGTTTTTGCAGTGTATCACAGCACAGTTTTCATACCACAGCAACTTTTAAAGGCCTACTGAAATGAATTTTTTAAATTTAAACGGGGATAGCAGATCCATTCTATGTGTCATACTTGATCATTTCGCGATATTGCCATATTTTTGCTGAAAGGATTTAGTATAGAACGATGATAAAGTTTGCAACTTTTGGTCTCTGATTAAAAAAAAGCCTTGCCCCTACCGGAAGTAGCGTGACGACACCGGAGGAAGGACTGCTCATATTTTCCTATTGTTTACACCAGCAGCGAGAGAGATTCGGACCGAGAAAGTGACGATTACCCCATTAAGTTGAGTGAGGATGAAAGATTCGTGGATGAGGAACGTTAGAGTGAAGGACTAGAATGCAGTGCAAGACATATCTTTTTTCGCTCTGACCGTAACTTAGGTACAAGCTGGCTCATTGGATTCCACACTCTCCTTTTTATATTGTGGATCACGGATTTGTATTTTAAACCACCTCGGATACTATATCCTCTTGAAAATGAGAGTCGAGAACGCGAAATGGACATTCACAGTGACTTTTGTCTCCACGACAATACATCGGCGAAGCTCTTTAGCTACTCAGCTAACGTGATAGCATCGGGCTCAAATGCAGATAGAAACTAAATAAATAAACCCCTGACTGGAAGGATAGACAGAAGATCAACAATACTATTAAACCTTGGACATGTAAATACACGGTTAATAATTTCCAACTTGGCGAAGCTTAAAAATGCTGTTGCTAACGACGCCATTGAAGCTAACTTAGCTACGGAGCTAACGTGATAGCATCGGGCTCAAATGCAGATAGAAACAAAATACATAAACCCCTGACTGGAAGGATAGACAGAAAATCCACAATACTATTAAACCATGAACAAGTAAATACACGGTTAATGCTTTGCAGCTTGGCGAAGCTTAAAAATGCTGTTGCTAATGACGCCATTGAAGCTAACTTAGTAACGGGACCTCAGAGCTATGATAAAAACATTAGCGCTCCACCTACGCCAGCCAGCCCTCATCTGCTCAACACCCGTGTTTACCTGCGATCGACGGAAGGACGAAGGGCTTCACCACAATCATCCATGCGGTCGGTGGCTAGCGTCGGCTAGCGCGTCTGCTATCCGAGTCAAAGTCTTCCTGGTTGTGTTGCTGTAGTCCGCCGCTAATACACCGATCCCACCTACAACTTTCTTCTTTGCAGTCTTCATTGTTCATTAAACAAATTGCAGAAGATTCACCAACACAGATGTCCAGAATACTGTGGAATTTTGAGATGAAAACAGAGCTTTTTGTATTGGATTCAATGGGGTACGGATACTTCTGTTTCACTGGTTACGTCACGCGCATACGTCATCATCCAAAGACGTTTTCGACCGGAAGTTTAGCGGGAAATTTAAAATTGCACTTTATAAGTTAACCCGGCCGTATTGGCATGTGTTGCAATGTTAAGATTTCATCATTGATATATAAACTATCAGACTGCGTGGTCGGTAGTAGTGGCTTTCAGTAGGCCTTTAAATGGTAATGAGAACGGACTCTTCTGGAAAAAAATATGCCAAAGCGGAGGATGGGCGCCTTTTCCAAAGCACACGCTCAGCCCCTCCTTCCCGAACCCTCCCTTCTCTCCCTCTGTCTGCTCCTCACCAGAGGACCTTTGCGCATAAAGTACTGTAAGTGGATATTACTTTTTAAAATTGTTATTATTGTAGCAATATGGTTGTTAAAGTTAAAGATTTTTCTTATTTCTGATCGTTTGTGAGGGCAGCATAGGGACCCATGTGTGTTGGCAGAGCAGTGCATTATACTACAGTTCAACTCACTTCATCTGAAGCAGTATCGGGGCATAAATTTTCTTTTCCTTCGGACTTAAAACTCCCATCAATCCACTGATCTTATTGGACTTCGGGACTGTGGAGGTCTTGCTCCTCTGGGTTCTTTGGACCACCAGTCACCGACATCGCCACTCCTTTTCAGCGTTAATAATGTTTATTTTACAATAAACGTGTTAGATCGTGCAACGTCTTTGTGTGCTTTTCAGCAATTGTCTTTTTCCTCGATCGAGCACATGAATGGTTTTCCTTCAGAGTCGTCTGTCTTGCTCTCGCTCCCCTCGTGCTTCGCCAACCGCCATCAACAACAACTGCCCTCTCCTTCCCACGGCTGCCTTTTAACAGATCGACAGGTGATCAGACAAACACTCTCAGCTGTGTCATCTACGCACCTGCCGCTGATCTGGAAGCTGGTCCTGACACACCCCGCTTCGCTGCAGGTCTGCAGGCCACGCCACCCCCACAGGGACATTCAAAAGTTTTCTTTCCGTTCTCCATCTGAAAGTTCCTTCAACTTCCGACTACCAGTCTTTGCTTCGGACCCGCATCCAGCACTCCTTCTTGGTCTGCTATGATCAATTCTTTTTAACATTGACTTGCAAGGAGCTGCAAAGGTGCCTTGTTTTGGTGTGACAACCGGGAAAAAATAAATACATTGATCAGAGCTAAAATGAAATAAGCGCTCCCCCAGTGTACGGGAGGCACATGTGTGACCAATCGTTGCATTAAAGCGGGTGCATGGACTCTGGGACTTCACATGTAGGTGTGGAAATACCAAAAAAAACCACACTCTTTGAGAAATCAAACTAATTTAGTGCATGGAAACGTAGTAAAAAAGCCAATGACTAATCAAAATAGCCCGTGAGTTTATTGCAGAACATGGTGCATCTTGTGTGGTAAAATGTCAACATGGACAACCTGACTGGCATTGACGTTTTGACTAGTGGATCATGCATGTTGATGTTATGACCCTGAACTGTGCTTTGTTGTCCTGCAGCTCTATGCCACAGAAGCCACCTCAGCCTGGCTGTGTGTGAACGAGGTGTCGGCCACTCCAGTCGCCTGGCCCACGGAGAAGGGAGGTCACACCAGTTTGCCCAGTATCAAGAGGTTTGGAAGCCTTCTTTTTTTTATGAAACTGAAGTCTCGGTCACGTGTATAAACATCGTAATAGCAGTATGGAAAGCAGAGTTAAAAAGTAGAGGCAAACATCCCCAAAGGAGCGCTAAAGTTATAAGTAAACCTTCTTTAAATTCCAAATTAGGACGTCTGATCAGCATACGATGCTGAGATCTGAGAGCAGACCTCCTTCATTATCTCGGTTATATGCCGCCAACATCAAAGCAGCAGCAGCGGACTCTGAAGTCCACTTCACTGCATTTGCGGGGAAAATGGAAAGTCTTCTACCGCAGCAACATGCCAGCCATGTCAAACCGCCTCGGAGGTGAACCGAAGAGGTGTCCAGAATATTATGAAATATTCATTTGAAATTGTTATCATTTGTATATGTATGTGTATATGTACAGTATATGTATATACAGGCCTCGAATTGTAACTTTACGGTCAAGGCAAGTGTTGCCTTAAAGTAGGGCTCATATTTTAGGGCACCAAAGCAAACATTATTTTCTTTCGAGGCAGGATGGATAAAAATGTGTATGTATATAAATGTGTATGTTGTGTATATATATTAGAGATGTCCGATAATGGCTTTTTTGCCGATATTGTCCAACTCTTAATTACCGATTCCGATATCAACCGATACCGATATATACAGTCGTGGAATTAACACATTATGCCTAATTTTGTTGTGATGCCCCGCTGGATGCATTAAACAATGTAACAAGGTTTTCCAAAATAAATCAACTCAAGTTATGGAACAAAATGCCAACATGGCACTGCCATATTTATTATTGAAGTCACAAAGTGCTTTTTTTTTTATAACATGCCTCAAAACAGCAGCTTGGAATTTGGGACATGCTCTCCCTGAGAGATCATGAGGAGGTTGAGGTTGGGGGGGTTAGGGGGTAGCGAGGGGTGTATATTGTAGCATCCCGGAAGAGTTAGTGCTGCAAAGGGTTCTGGGTATTTGTCCTGTTGTGTTTATGTTGTGTTACGGTGCGGATGTTCTCCCGAAATGTGTTTGTCATTCTTGTTTGGTGTGGGTTCACAGTGTGGCGCATATTTGTAACAGCGTTAAAATTGTTTATACGGCTACCCTCAGTGTGGCCTGTATGGCTGTTGATCAAGTATGCTTGCATTCACTTGGGTGTGTGTGAAAAGCCGTAGATATTATGTGACTGGGCCGGCACGCAAAGGAAGTGCCTTTAAGGTTTATTGGCGCTCTGTACTTCTCCCTACGTCTGTGTACACAGCGGCGTTTTAAAAAGTCATAAATGTTACTTTTTGGAAATGATACAGATAATTTTAAAACCGATATCGATCATTTCCGATATTACATTTCCCTAATAAATGTGTGTGTGTGTATATATATATATATATATATATATATATATATATATATATATATATATATATATATATATATATATATAAGGGCTGTGAATCTTTGGATGTCCCACGATTCGATTCAGAATCGATTCTTAGGGTCACGATTCAATTCAAAATCGATTTTTTTTCAATTCGACACGATTCTCGATTCAAAAACGATTTTTTATTTTTTTTAATGAAAACGATACACAACAATACCATAATAGTGCAATACAATTTCAAAACCAAACCCAATTTTGGAGTTCGGAACTTGTGATTTCTTGCAGTGTTAAGTGGTAATATTTCACATTTGTCCCAATTGACTTTATACCCTAATAAACAGCCATATTCAGTGATGACATTATTGATATAGTGAAGAGAGGAGTCAACATGTGACATGTAGAGAATTATGTCGTCACAATACAGATAGCTTATTATACTGAGAGCCAATTTTTATAACATGAATATTATTTTCACTTCTTATTTTTCCAGCTAAGGGTTCAATAACCAAATTAAATAATAATCCAGATGCAGGACATCCCTGTTTTACTCCTCTTTTTAACGAAAAAGGTTCTGAAATATGATTAGTGGTTTTGACTGATGCCATGGGCCTTGTATAAAGCATCTTAATCCATTGTATAAAATCTCCAAATCCAAATTTACGTAATGTGCAAAACATAAATGAGCAGTTTATGCGGTGGAATGCCTTCTCCGCATCAACACTACATACTGCTGTGGGATAAGGGAGACTTCTAGCATAGTAAATAACATTTAAACAATTTCCTTGTATTGTCTGAAGATTGTCGACCTTCCATGAAGCCAGTTTGGTCAGTATGAATTCATTTTTCTATTACATTTGATAATCGTGTGGCTAAGATTTTTGCCAAGATACAAAAGGATTGTCTATTCATTCAATACATAGATTTCAGCAGGATCTACCCCAGTCTGCTGACATGCAAGCAGAGTAGTAGATTTTTGTAAAAAGCTTGTATAGTTCTAAAGGACAATGTTTTATCAACTGATTGCAATAATGTAAACACACAAATGTAAATCCAAGACAATATGTTGTCTGATTTATTCATGCTTGCACACATTTTAACTAGAACAAAACGTTTTAACATCTGACTGAATTTGACACTCAGTTACTACTCACTCAGTTGCCAGAACAATAAAATACAGTAATACAACTCCTGTGACTGTAACATCAATAGAATACAATTGGTAGGCTAGGCTAGCTGCCAGTCTGTGCCAGAACTTGCCCAAACATTACCATAAATTATACAAAAATACTGTAACTGTTCATTATTTACTAGTTCTTTGTGTAAAACAACAAAATAAATGATTCATAAATCAAATGAGCTTAGGCTAGCTGCCTTTATATTTTTGAGAACATGCCACTTACACAAATAAAATTACACAAATACTAGTTAGTTATGGCTCTATTTTTCTTGTTCTGTGTCGTGTTTGTCTCCTCTCAATTGCTCTGTTTATTGCAGTTCTGAGTGTTGCTGGGTCGGGTTTGGTTTTGGAATTGGATTGCATTGTTATGGTATTGCTGTGTATTGTTTTGTTGGATTGATTATTTAAAAAAAATAATAATTAAAAAAATCAACAACAAAAAAATCGATTTTTTAAAAATGAGAATCGTGAGAATCGTGATTCGAATTCGAATCGATTTTTTCCCACACCCCTAATATATATATATATATATATATATATATATATATATATATATATATATATATATATATATATATATATATATATATATATATATATATATATATATATACTAGGTGTGTATAAAACAATTATTCAATGTTTTTTAAAAGCTCTTTATAGGCGGAATAGGGCGACTTACATTACCTTCATTGTTAGCTGACTTTTGCTAACGTTTATTTATGTTTTAGAATGCATAAAAAACGTACAACATGTGTTCTTGTCTTATATAAAAATTGTGAATGATGGATAAAATTCCCCCCAAAAAGTGTGGTTCCTCTTGAATGTTTGCACCTGAAATACATTTAGTTTTAATGTTGACGTGAATATTGTTAAAAGGAAGCAGTAAATAATAAACTGAAGGCAAACCTTTTACTTTGTTCACTGAGTTGTCAATAAAAGAACAAAATAAGTTTTGCATAGTTTGTAGTTGTATGGAAAATATGGACGCACCCTGAAGGTTACTTTAGTTTTAGGTGAATGCCGCCACCAAGATGTTATGGCACGCTACAGTGAGACCATCTGTTTGGAAATGAGCTTGTGTGCGGATTAGAAAACAGCACACAGACACACACTGGCATCAGCTGTGAGGTGTCACAGAGGCCCGCACTTTAGAGAGGACCATGACCTGTGTTGTCTCTGTCACCTACCCTTCAGATGTGCTTTTCCAGTACAGTCCTGATTCAACACCTCCACGTGAAAATGCAAGCACTGACTGTGTGACTTTGAGAGCGAGGTGTTACAAGTACTGTACTACTCTCAAAGAAAACAAAGCACATACAGTACATGATGCATCTAAACAACAAATGCAACGGGTGTAGTTTTGTAAGGCACATTGGAGTCTCATTAAAATCCCTATATAATGAATGAAAAACATTGTTGTTCTGTGGCACAGATTGTGACAAATTGAAGTCATATACTGGCCATTATTATGCATCCACCATATTTTTCGGACTATAGAGCGCACCAGTATATAAGCTGCACCCGCTAAATATTTTTACATACATTAGCTGCAGATATATATGCTGTGAAATGAGTTATTGACACATAAATATTTTGAAAATGTATATTTACTTAATTGTGTCTGTAAGACGGCAGTAAAACGGCTGATCAAACAAAACAGAATGAGTTATTGTGACAAAAATATTTTGTAAACGCTTATTTACTTACCTTAATTGTGTCTGTAAGACGGCAGTAAAACGGCTGATCAAACAAAGCAATGAGTTATTGTTACATGAATATTTTGTAAACGCTTATTTACTTACCTTAATTGTGTCTGTAAGACGGCAGTAAAACGGCTGATCAAACAAAACAGAAGTCATCGTCATGGACCCACTGCCTGCGCAAGCTAGCTCTCCAGTCAGCTAAACAGACTCAATAACTCCACGGTGACGTTTTTGGTGAATTTACTGAGGAATTTGTGAAACTGGAACAATACATAATGCACTGGCTTGATTACATTACGATAGCGCGTACAAATATGCATGAAAACACTCCTACAGACATCACACATGGGACGGTTTTAGCAAGTAAGAATTGTTTTAGTTATATTGTAAAACTTACAAACGTTGCTTGGAGTGGTGAATGAAGAATTCATACGAGCAGAAAGGCTGGGGATGGTTTTACTTCCGGTTCGAGGCATTAACGTGTCATTCATCCATTTTTGTGTCCCGCTGGCAGCCGTTTTGTAACACGGCAGTAAAACGGCTGATTAAACAAAACAGAAGTCATGGTCATGGACCCACTAGCTGTGGAAGCTAGCTCTCCAATCAGCTGAACAGTCTCAGTAACTCCACGGTGACGTTTTGGTGGAGTAATTTGGGAACCTGAAACAATACATTATGCACAATAATGCTAACGACGCTAGCTTGATTACATTACGATAGCACGTACAAATATGCATGAAAACACTCCTACAGACATCACACTTGGGACTGTTTTAGTAAGTAAGAATTGTTTGTTACATTGTAAAACTTACAAACGTTGTTTGGAGTGATGAATGAAGAATTCATACGAGCAGAAACGCTATGGAAGGTTTTACTGCATTAAAACAGGAAGTACATTTTCCACCCGCAGTGAGCGAACTCGTCCAAAAGATGGCGCCTTAGCACAAACAATAACACACCTTCTCAGTGTCTCTTATTGAAACGCATTGAACACTAGACTTTATGGCCATTAGCAAAGAAAAATCCATAAATTAGCTGCACCGTTTTATAAGTTGCAGGGTTCAAAGCGTTGGGAAAAAAAGAAACGTAATCAACTGGTAATGACATATTGTACAAATAACCGATGTGTGGGGAAATGAGCTGTTGTTAGTGTTTTCAATCTTGCACAGAGCAAACCGTGTTTGTGTCAAATCTAGCAAATGATTGCTTATGTACATTATGCATCTGTCTTTGTGTTGTAGTTTGATCAGCGAGGGACACATTGACCTGGTGGTCAACCTGCCCACCAACAATACACGCCACTCGAAGGATAACTTCCTCATTCGCAGGATGGCTGTAGACCATGGCGTGCCTCTCATCACTAACTACCAGGTCAGAAACACAAGACTGTTCCATCAGGACAAAGTAACTGTACCACATCTGATATCTTACACGGCTCGTTTAGTTTCATAGTCACGTAAAAGAGGACCTATGAGGATTTTAATCTACACTTACAGCACATTTGTGGTCTCGAGCAGTGGTTTTTAATAGAGATGTCCGATAATGGCTTTTTTGCTGATATCCGATATTGTCCAACTCTTAATTACCGATTCCGATATCAACCGATACCGATATATACAGTCGTGGAATTAACACATTATGCCTAATTTTGTTGTGATGCCCCAAGGTTTTCCTAAATAAATCAACTCAAGTTATGGAAAAAAAATGCCAACATGGCACTGCCATATTTATTATTGAAGTCACAAAGTGCATTTTTTTTTTTAACATGCCTCAAAACAGCAGCTTGGAATTTGGGACATGCTCTCCCTGAGAGAGCATGAGGAGGTTGAGGGGGTTGGGGGTAGCGGGGGGTGTATATTGTAGCGTCCCGGAAGAGTTAGTGCTGCAAGGGGGTTCTGGGTATTTGTTCTGTTGTGTTACGGTGCGGATGTTCTCCCGAAATGTGTTTGTCATTCTTGTTTGGTGTGGGTTCACAGTGTGGCGCATATTTGTAACAGTGTTAAACTTGTTTATACGGCGACCCTCAGTGTGACCGGTATGGCTGTTGACCAAGTATGACTTGCATTCACTTGTGTGTGTGAAAAGCCGTAGATATTATGTGATTGGGCCGGCACGCAAAGGCAATGCCTTTAAGGTTTATTGGGGCTCTGTACTTCTCCCTACGTCCGTGTGCCACTCCATAGAGCGGCGTTTTAAAAAGTCATAAATGTAACTTTTTGAAACCGATACCGATAATTTTGAAACCAATACCGAAAATGTACGATATTACATTTTAAAGCATTTATCGGCCAATAATATCGGCAGTCCGATATTATCCGACATCCCTAATTAGGACTATAAACAAAGTGATGACAAGATGAAACAAACAGAAGAAATCTGGTGCTATTGTACCAGAAGTTTCTGAAGCGCAAAAATTATGACAAAAATTGTTTTATTTGCACTTTAATTTTATTGACAGTTCAGTTAAGAAACATATTCATTATTAATTGGGTTTATTTGTTTTAGCACAACAATTTAACATTATTTTTCGTCAGTTATTTTAGTTTTCATTGTTATGCAGTATATTTAGTTAAATTACCGTATTTTTCGTATTATAAATCGCAGTTTTTTTCATAGTTTGGCCGTGGGTGCGACTTATACTCAGGAGCGACTTACAGTATGTGTGAAATTAACACATCAGTGTTTCCCACACATTCATTTATTTGTGGCGGCCCGCCACGAAAGAATTACGTCCGCCACAAATAAAAATAAAATAATTGTTGGGTTTTTTTGTCCTGTCCAGCTTCTCAGGCAAATCATATAGTTGATGTAGATGCCCATATAGGCTGTTCAGATTTACTTTACAAAAGAGAAGTGTAGGATACTTCTCTTGTTGCCTTATTTGTATTTGACCACTACTGTTTTCTGTTTATTTGTTACTGACTGTGGCAGGACACCTCTGCCTCTGTTTCACTTTATGTTGCTGGTAAATAATATGGTTGTAGTAGTAGGCTAAAGTTAAATTATTTAGTATGCACTAATTAAAGGGGCAGAGCTTTAAGAGACATTTTAGCTTTCATATTTTTTGTAAGAACCACAATTAATAAATGTATTTCAGTGAATAACCTATTGTTCAAATCTGTATATAAATATGTACATAGTGTTGTAATTATATTGTAAAATGGATGGATGGACGGACGTTTAAAACAAAACTGTTATTATTAATTAGTAAGTATACATTTTTTTAGCCTTTTTAGAGAAAATCATATCATTGTAGTAAATTATACAAATTACTCGATGTCATGGTGACCACGCCCCCACCGCCACAGGTATCTTGGCAGTTTATGGGAAACACTGCACATTACCGTAAAATATCAAACAATATTATTTAGCTCATTCACGTAAGAGACTAGACGTATAAGATGTCATGGGATTTAGCGATTAGGAGTGACAGATTGTTTGGTAAACGTATAGCATGTTCTATATGTTATAGTTATTTGAATGACTCTTACCATAATATGTTACGTTAACATACCAGGCACGTTCTCAGTTGGTTATTTATGCCTCATATAACGTACACTTATTCAGCCTGTTGTTCACTATTCTTTATTTATTTTAAATTGCCTTTCAAATGTCTATTCTTGGTGTTGGCTTTTATCAAATAAATTTCCCCTAAAAATGTGATTTATATATACTCCAGTGCGACTTATGTTTTTTTCCTTCTTTATTATGCATTTTCGGCAGGTGCGACTTATACTCCAAAAAATACGGTACTTATTTTTCTAATCAGCCTGACCTAAGGCTAGTGTTTAGGTGTTAAATAAATAATCATCTTTGTGATTAACACATGCTTTCATATCATTTGACAAGGTTGTAAACTGTAAGAAGGTCAGATGCAATTATTGAATAAACTCCAGAGTAAACTTACTGATTCAGTGTTAATATTTGAGTGGGCCCCCGGGCCCCCTCGGTAGTGGAGAAGTTGAGCCCTGAGGCCAAAAAGGTTTGGTGTGGTCTCGATCAGTGTTTTTCAACCTTTTTGGAGCCGAGGCACATTTTTGTTCATTGAAAAATGCGGAGACACACCACAGCAGAGAACATTAAATGTCAACTCGGTAGTGGATATTGACAGTAAAAAGTCATTGTTGCAATTGTTTGATATGAATTCAAACCATAACTATGCATCACTATAGCTCTTGTCTCAAAGTGTCACCGCCTGTCACATCACACTGTGACTTATTTGGAGTTTTTTGGTGTTTTCCTGTGTGTAGTGTCTTGTGCTACTATTTTTGGTGGCTTTTCCTGTCTTGTTGGTATTTTCCTGTAGCAGTTTCATGTCTTCCTTTGAGCGCTATTCCCCGCACCTGCTTTGTTTTAGCAATTAAGACTATTTCAGTTGTGCGGACGCTATCCTTTGTGTGGGAAATTGTTGATTGTCATGTCATGCACGGATGTACTTTGTGGACGCCGTCTGCTCCACACGCTGTAAGTCTTTGCTGTCGTCCAGCATTCTGTTTTTGTTTACTTTGTAGCCAGTTCAGTTTTAGTTTCGTTTTCCATAGCCATCCCTAAGCTTCAATGCCTTTTTTAGGGGCACTCACCGTTTGTTTATTTTTGGTTTAAGCATTAGATACGACGTTTACAAAGCAATTAGCTACCGGCTGCCACCTACTGATATGGAAGAGTATTACACGGTTACTCTGCCGAGCTCTAGACAGCACCGACACTCAACAACGGCACTTTATTTGCAGTTTAGAATTACAGGTTTGCATAAAATATTTTTAACCCAAATAGGTGAAATTACATAATCTCCCACGGCACACCAGTGTGCCGCGGCACAGTGGTTGAAGAAACACGGGTCTAGATAACAAGTATTGGATATGCTTTGGTGTGAATTCTCTTCCACAAGCCATTGTTCGCGTATGTCTGCCAGATGTTCCATCCTGGAGGCGTTCAGATTGCAAATGAATTTTAAAAAATGTACACTGTTTAAATCCATATTTTGAAGACGAACATCCCGGCTATTTTTTTTACCAAACACCTTTGAAAATAAACCCAATAAACACTATTTAGATTCAGGTACACACCTTCCGATCGATTCAGGGTGCACAAAAAGGCAGATTTCAGCAGAATTTGTTGTGGCTTGTACAGCCCTTTGAGACACTTGTGATTTAGGGCTATATAAATAAACATTGATTGATTGATTGATTGATTATGCGCACGCTTAAATGAAACAATACTTTATCCTACCATTTTTGTGTAACGTCCAAAAGCAGTGAAGTTGGCACGTTGTGTAAATGGTAAATAAAAACAGAATACAATGATTTGCAAATCATTTTCAACGTATATTCAATTGAATAGACTGCAAAGACAAGATACTTAATGTTCCAACTAGGGATGTCCCGATCCAGGTTTTTGCACTTCCGATACCGATACTGGCCGATACTGGCCTTATCAGAGCATGTACTAAAGTTTAAAGTTATTTAGCCTACTTAGTTGTCAGATTCATGTTGAAAAGGGTTTTAGTACTCTTGATAACAACTAGCCAGCTGAATTAGGTGAGTTTGAATAATACACAATGGAGATGTTGACGTGCGGAGTTTCAAGCACGCTTCATTCTCTAGCAGGGAACTTTTCAAATGATGCTACATATTAGCAGTAATGCTACTTTTTATGGCAACGCTTTTGCCCCGCACTTGACAAATTACGGTTGTCTGTTCGACATATTCCCACTTGAAGCCAAACCACCGCCAGACGATGGACCCCCTGCTGTTTTTCTTGGGAATTAATTCTTCCTTCATTATTACCGCTCACACGGCTACGCTAGCATCACAGCTAACGTTAGCCCTGCTGCTACCTCTCTGCTGTGAGAGTGCGTATACGTATGTGACGTACGACGTGACAGTATGTGACGTGTGTAAGAAGGTGCGCTTGCTGTCTGTGAGAAGCAGACACAAGAAGGAGTGGGAAGAGCCTGTCGTGTCATGCCAGCAGCTAAAAGCAACTGCGTGAGGACGTATGTACTCGACTGTGTTGAAGGTGTGCTGGAAAATGCGGAACGGAAATTAGGGAGCAGCAGAAAAGTGGAATGTATTTAAATCGGTGCGCTGGAAAACACGGACCAGAGTTTTTTTTTAAACTGGATCTGGATCGGCATTTTCCCATGCCTTGCCGATACGCATTTTTTGGCAAATATAGGCGGCCAATCCGATCCAAATATCGGATCGGGACATCCTTAGTTCCAACTGAGAAACTTAATTAATTTTTGCAAATAATCATTTACTTAGAATTTAATGGTAGCAACACATTGCAAAAAAGTTGTCACAACACATTGCAAAAAAGTTGTCACAGGGGCATTTTTACCACTGTGTTACATGGCCTTTCCTTTTAACAACACTCAGTAAACGTTTGGGAACTGAGGAGACACATTTTTGAAGATTTTCAGGTGGAATTCTTTCCCATTCTTGCTTGATGTACAGCTTAAGTTGTTCAACAGTCCGGGGGTCTCCCTTGTGGTATTTTAGGCTTCATAATGCACCACACATTTTTAATGGGAGACAGGTCTGGACTACAGGCAGGCCAGTCTAGTACCCGCACTCTTTTACTTTGAAGCCACGTTGATGTAACACGTGGCTTGGCATTGTCTTGCTGAAATAAGCAGGGGCGTCCATGATAACGTTGCTTGGATGGCAACATATGTTGCTCCAAAACCTGTATGTACCTTTCAGCATTAATGGTGCCTTCACAGATGTGTAAGTTACCCATGCCTTGGGCACTAATACACCCCCATACCGTCACAGATGCTGGCTTTTACACTTTGCGCCTAGAACAATCTGGATGGTTCTTTTCCTCTTTGGTCCGGAGGACACAACGTCCAAAGTTTCCATAAACAATTTGAAATGTGGACTCGTCAAACCACAGAACACTTTTCCACTTTGTATCAGTCCATCTTAGATGGGCTCAGCGAAGCCGGCAGCGTTTCTGGGTGTTGTTGATATATTGCTTTTGCTTTGCATAGTAGAGTTTTAACTTGCACTTACAGATGTAGCGACAAACTGTAGTTACTGACAGTGGTTTTCTGAAGTGTTCCTGAACCCATGTGGTGATATCCTTTACACACTGATGTCGCTTTTTGATGCAGTACCGCCTGAGGGATTGAAGGTCCGTAATATCATCGCTTACGTGCAGTGATTTCTCCAGATTCTCTGAACTTTTTGATGATATTACGGAGCGTAGATGGTGATATCCCTAAATTCCTTGCAATAGCTGGTTGAGAAATGTTGTTCTTAAACTGTTCAACAATTTGCTAACGCTTTTGTTGACAAAGTGGTGACCCTCGCCCCATCCTTGTTTGTGAATGACTGAGCATTTCATGGAAGCTGCTTTTAGACTTAGACTTCCTTTTTATTGTCATTCAAATGTGAACTTTACAGTACAGATAAAAATGACATTTTGTTACATTAGCTCATGGTAGTGCAGGATAAAAAAGCAATGAGGTGGATATATAAATAAATAAAAAGGTTACTGTACAGATAAATATATTGCACTTTTTCATATGCATCCACCTTTATGGATGTACGTTATATTGTCTTTTTTATTCCAGCGAGTTAATCCATTTTGGGGGGAGTTGAGGGGATAATTATGATGCGTTCAAGAACTCTTACGGCCTGAGGGAAGAAGCTGTTACAGAACCTGGAGGTTCTGCTTCGGAGGCTGCGGAACCTCTTTTTAGAGTCGAGCAGTGAAAACAGTCCTTGGTGGGGGTGGGAGGAGTCTTTACAGACTCATATACCCAATCATGGCACCCACCTGTTCCCAATTAGCCTGTTCACCTGTGGGATGTTCCAAATAAGTGTTTGATGAGCATTCCTCAACTTTCTCAGTCTTTCTTGCCACTTGTGCCAGCTTTTTATGAAACATGTTGCAGGCATCAAATTCCAAATGAGCTAATTTTCCAGTTGGAACGTTTAGTATCTTGTCTTTGCAGTCTATTCAATTGAATATAAGTTGAAAAGGATTTGCAAATCATTGTATTCTGTTTTTATTTACCGTTTACACAACGTGCCAACTTCACTGCTTTTGTGGTTTGTACAAACGTCCACCTCACTGTGAACAGCATCGTTTCACGCGAGTATCCGACATTGTAACGTTTATAAGTCAGCAAAGAGTAGTCTTACAGTAACGCTCTTCTACGTTCTGTTTGATGAAAAAAATAATTGTTTTCTGGCCTTGCATCGCAGGTGGCCAAACTGTTTGCGGAGGCAGTTTGTTATGCGGGTGAGCTGGACTCCACCAGTCTCTTCCACTACCGGCAGAGAGAAAGCCAACACAGAGAACCCGAACAGCAAAGCTAGAAGAGAAGAAGTATTGTACTTCTGTTTTTTTTTTTTTTTTACACGTTGTTTGTGTTATAATTATCTGTCAAGAAGATACGATGACCAAAACAATAACAATTCTTGCTACTTGGGGAAATGTTTCAAAGGGTCTTAATAATAATAAGCACACATTACTTTGCCAAGTTATAGTCCTCTTTCAAACAGGCTCCTTGCTAACGTGTGGTCTCTTAAAAAAAACACCATTTGTATCTTTGTAAATGTATAATATATCTTTATTTTGGAATTGTGTCTATCATTCACAATCTTTATGTAAGACAGGAACACGTAAATAAATGTTAGCAAAAGTCAGCTAACAATGGAGCCAATGAGTTGCTCTATTCCGTTCTAAAAACAACCAAAAACCTCCAAGTAGCTGTAAGTATATACTGTATGTAGTATCTAGTAACATTCACAATAGCATGTTATATTTACATATTTTGATCATTTTAAGTGTATTAATTTCACGGACGCATCACAACGTTCACTTTCCCTTCAACAACAACAAGACTACTAATCATGGCAGACTTGATGAGACAACAAAGACTACTTTGGGACAAATGACGATCCAGAAACTTCTATTTTTGAGCCTGAATATAAGGAGGATGATCTACAAGTTTTAGCAGCTGCAGCTTTAGTCAAACATTAAGCATCATGTAGCAGTATTGCTAAGTGCTAAACAAGATATACAAACATAATAGAATAGTCACTTACTGTACAATGTCTGCTCTCACTGGGATAAAGACTGATGGGATCTTTATATCTTCCCCTTTACATTAACAATTCATCTTAATCCTCACAAATGGTTAAAAAAAAGTGTTTTTTCGTGACTTTCTCATCTAAATTGGATGTCAAAGTTGACCAACCTGTGGGTTTATGTCCACAACCTTCTACTATCCAGGTGAGACAATATTTATTTTCTAGAATTAACTTTCACCAACTCAGAGGCGATGCAGAAGCTCACTATGTCAATATAGCAGCATAAGGTAGTCAGCTCTCTTTTAGCGCTTATAATAGCATAAAATACACTAAGCCTCATCTAGCAGTATTGCTAAGTGCTAAACAAGATATACAAACATAATAAAACAATCACTACAAATATATAAATGTTAATATTAACTTAACGTACAATTTTCCTACCCAACACACAGCCAGACAATGAATGCTCAGTTTGATTGTTTATTACAGTGGTGTCCAAACATGAGTTTTATAAGGAATTGCAATTAATTGCAATTAATTTTAAATATCTCACAATCTCATTGCTGCAATTTTGCCGCCGTCTTGTGAACAACATGTGTAATTCAGGTCAATGACCACTAATTGTGGTTTGAAGTGAATATAGCACATTTACGTATATGACCCAGTCCAGACAACCTTCCCTAGTCATGCCGCACAAATAAAAAAAACAAAAAAAAATAACAAAAAATGTCACACATAACACAATCTGCTCACTGAACTGTGTGGACATTATGAAAACATGTCCACTCATCATAAAGACATCTAAATGACACTCATTTAAATCCCATGATGGGGGAAAATGCAAAACACTCTCTGATCTACTAACATTTTAACATCCAACCGTGACTCGTCATACGTAAACCAACAAGAAGTCATGGATGGATACATTTGCAGTCCGTTTTCTCTCCTTCGCTACATGGGTCTAAAAGTAGCGAGGCTACACCAATCGCTACTGCTTCAAAAAGTAGCCACGCCACGCTAGTGGGAAATGTGGTTAAGCTACTTGGAGCTCATTACCGCTCATCACTGCTAAAATGCGGGTGTTGATTAAATACCTCCTGTGAGATGTTATACCATGAAGTTGCTCTTATACAACCTTTTGTGTTAATAAAAATTCATTTTTTCGCATCCTTGTTTACAAAAAATGACAAACGAATATTGATAAAATTCTAACGATATATGTCCCTTCTCCCATCAGCTGCATTGTTAGCCACCTCGTACTTTCTGTTATTTATGACTTAGAAAGCAAGCAAAAACAGGTGTGTTCTTGTCCCACACAAGGATCGTGAATAATAGGCAAAATTCCCCCCCAAAAAGTGCAGTTCCCCTATAAGGACAGTAGCAACTTTGTACAAAATATACCTGAATAACCAGAAAAAAAACCAAAATGACTGGAAATAATCCACAATGGCAGTGAAATTGCAGTAATAGTGCATTTTTTGTGTTTTAAATATGGAAGATGTCAGGTCCAAACACTGATGACATCTATTAAACAGACAAAGAAGCAAGGAATTAAACAGAGACAGAATTCAATTTAGCTCAATTGAGGAGAAATGCTTAGACCTGTACCCTTGAACAGTGTCCCACCACGCTCTGACGAAAGGTTCTACGCCTCTTTTATTTGGACTTTCCCTGATTACATGGCAACAGCTGTTTCTAAAGGGACGGGGGTCGTAAACAGCCGCTGCCTTTGGTCACAAAACATTTCAAAGAAAAGGTGCCTGGAGGGGGGGTCAGGTCCTGTTTCCTCTCCTCTTTGTAGATCTCGGGTCAAGACAAAATCTTCCTGTGGATTACTGTCAGGTTCAAACACTGATGATCTGTTAAACAGGACAAGAAACAGAGCCAGAATTAAATTTGGCTCAATTTGAGGAGAAGTGTCTGGTCTGTACTCTTGCACAGTCTCCAGCACGCTCTGGCGAAAGATTGTACGCCTCCTTTTATTTGGACTTTCCCTGACCACATGTCGACAGCTGTTTCCAAAGGGACGGGGGGTCGTAAACAGTTCACAGAAAAGGTCGTAAAACGGTTCAAAGAAGATGTTCGTAAAAGAGTTCAAGGAAGCGGTCGTCTGGAACTTGGGCAGATCCTGCCTTCTCTCCGCTTTGTAGTCCTTGGGTTAAAACAATATATTTCTGTTGATTACAATACATGAAATAAACAAACACCTTCATGTTGCTTCCCCCCCTACACAGTGGAGTTTTACAAGCCTTCCTCTTGGTAGGTTCAAAGACATGTTTTTGCTTCTCGCCGGGCACTCAACGTAACACAAAGTTTTTGTGATAACTTAAACAATTATTCTAACAATTACAATACATCAAAAAAACAGACACCTTCATGTCGCTTCCCATCCTACACAGTGGAGTTTTACAAGCCTTTTGAATGGTAAGATCAAAGACAGCTTTTGTCTGCTTGCCGGGAACTCATTGAAACACAAAGTTTTGTGATAACTTAGATACAATTATTCTGACAAAAACGATGCACTGTACACAAAAGTATTTGGCCACATCACAACAGAAAGTGAAAATAAAGAACATGTAGTAGAAAACGGATGGATGGCACTAATTCGCAGCTACAAGAGCGTCCATTCTTTTATGTTTCCATATATTAGCCGCACCGGACTATAAGCCACAGATATATACGTTTTGATATGAGTTATTTACACAGAAATATTCTGTAAATGTTTGTTTACATACCTTAATAGTTTCCAAAGGGTGTCTGTAACACAGCAGTAATAACGGCTGATCGAAACAAAACAGAAGACATGGTCATGGACCCACTAGCTGCGCAAGCTAGCTCTCCAATCAGCTAAACAGACTCAATAACTCCACGATGACGTTTTTGGTGAGGAATTTTTGAAATTGAAACAATACAAAAATAATGTTATTGTAAGTTAATAATACTGACACAGACACTCGTAAAGGTGTTAGCATATAAATGCTTGATTACATTATGATAGCACGTACAAATATGCATGAAAACACTCCTACAGACGTCACACATGGGACGCTTTAGTAAGTAAGAATAGTTTTAGTTGTATTGTAAAACTTACCAACTTTGCTTGGAGTGATGAACAAGCATCCTTTGGGGTAGGAACGCTACAGACGGTTTTATTTCCGGTTCCGGCAGCGGCAGCAAATGTAATGAGCGAACTCCTCCAAAAGATGGCGCCATAGCACGAGCAACACACCTTTTCAGTGTTTCTGAAAACTATTTGTTGAACACAAAACACTACGGCCGTTAGTGAATAAAAATAAAAATAATTGACCCTGTTTTATAAGCCGCAGGGGTCAAAGTGTAGGAAAACACTCGCGGCTTCTAGTCCGGAAAATGCAATAGTCATACTTAAGAATATGTTGTTTAAAAAGTATATTTCATTTGAAAAAGTTTGACTTCATACTTGTGTCTATATAAACAACAATTTTTCAGGGACGAGTTAACGGCAACATTGTACAAACAGGTGAATAATTTAACGTTAATTAAAAAGAAACACATTTCAAATGATGAATCATTTGTATTGAACTGTGATGACATGGCAGCCTTCTTTTTGCACACCTTATGCTGTGACAGCATAATCACCATCTGTCCTTTTTGTGTCTCATAGACAGACGACATCAAGTGTGCAAGTGAAACGTGTCGTTAAAAAGTGTTATGTTGTGTTGTTTCCACTGAAACACAACCATTTGTTGAAAGCAGACAACATGGCGTGTGTGTGTGTGTGTGTGTGTGTCACTGTGGAAATGGCGTGTGTGTGCGTGTATTAATTCAGAACAAAAAGTCATATCACAGATCTTTCCGTATGGAAAACTCTTAAAAATGAATAAATAAAAGCAGTTCTAAAAATACGATACAATAAAGTGTGAGCACCTTCACACCAGGTGAGGCAACCATGCCTTCGGAGTTTGTTTTTGTTAATTTTTTTAGTTTAGTTTTTTTATTAATCAGTCCAGCAAAATACACAATAATACAATTCCAACCCCAAAACCGAACCCAGCCCAGCAACATTCAGAATACCAGTCAACAGAGTAATTGAGAGGACACACAAACATGACACAAAACAATCCAAAAGTAGTCTGTGGAGGGAGGCGTGGCCTGCGAGCCTGCCGCGGAACGGGGTGTGCAAGGACCGGCCTCGAAGACAGCGACAGGTAAGTGGATGGCCCGGGTGGGACCTTGTTATCTAATCACCTGTTGCCTTTATGAGCAGCAGCCGGGACGAGACATGTGGTTGGAGCTGGAGTGGGAGCCAGAGAGAGACACAAACGCAGAAAGGACAGCTTGCTGGAGAGTAAAAACCATTTGTATGAAAATAAAACAGTGTTGTAACCCTGATCCGGGCTCTCCTGGCAGTGTGTGGTGGTCTGCAGAACCCACTAGAGGGCAACCTTCACATAGTCAAACAAAAATGAATAATATGGAAAAACAGTATCAATATTAATAAGAATTCCAACATAGCAGTGATTAGAAATCCCTCATTTACATTATCACAGCCATTTATTTAAAAAATAAAATAAAATCAACATTTAAAAAATGAATAGTGTCATGTTAAATTAATATGCTTTAATCACTCTTCAAATAATGAGGGAGTATTTCACTTACATGAAAAATGTTATTTATTTGCTTTGGTAAATTAAATTAAACATTTGGAGTCGTCTACTGTACTTGTATGCCAGTGTTACTCGGTCTTTCGAGGTGCTTTAAAGAGGACATAAAATTCCCTCGATCACTTTTACGGAGCAAGAACGTTTTATTTTCGCCCGTAACCGCAACAAAAACATTAGTAAAAAAAAAAAAAAAAACGTCTATCTCACAAAACTGGTGGGCCAAGACCAACTCTGTTGTCTCATATCAGCCACTGGTGCGTTCAAGGTGTTGCGTCTGACCAGTCTTCCTCTCAGGGAATGAAAGTCACTGGTCAATCCCAAGTTCTTTCAGATGACATATATGTTGAGTAAGAAGGACCATCAAGACAGAATAGGAATATTATCAAGTTTTACTAAAGCTTTAGGAGACCCGTCCTTACAAATGCGCTAATACCAGCATCTCAAAGTGGTCTGAAAATCAAAACGGGAAGAGACAACTTATTGAATACGAAAACAGCCCCCACCATGCCCAGAAAGGAATACAGCCTCTTTGTTCTAATACTGATAAGGTAAAAAGGGAGTATGCTATACTCCCACATTCCAACCCTTCAAGGTAAAGCACAGCGTTTACTTGCGGACATAAGATACAAGCAAAAAGAGTACACATTGGAAATTATTAGCGGCTTTGAACATGACGATGAATAAAGAAAGAACTCTTAAAAATATATGCATTCTCCACAAAGGCCACACAAAAAGTCAGACAACTCCAACATTACACATGAAGTGTAAATGCCAGGTCGTTACACGATGACTCCTCAATCGTGCTTATTCTACTCTCATTTACTAAAGGCCTACTGAAATGATTTTTTGTATTTAAACGGGGATAGCAGATCCATTCTATGTGTCATACTTGATCATTTCGCGATATTGCCATATTTTTGCTGAAAGGATTTAGTAGAGAACATCGACGATAAAGATCGCAACTTTTGGTCGCTGATAAAAAAAAGCCTTGCCTGTACCGGAAGTAGCGTGACGTCACAGGTTGAAAGGCTCCTCACATTTCCCCATTGTTTTCAATGCAGCGAGAGCGATTCGGACCGAGAAAGCGACGATTACCCCATTAATTTGAGCCAGGATGAAACATTTGTGGATGAGGAACGTTAGAGTGACAAACTAGAATGCAGTGCAAGACATATCTTTTTTCGCTCTGACCGTAACTTAGGTACAAGCTGGCTCATTGGATTCCACACTCTCCTTTTTCTATTGTGGATCACGGATTTGTATTTTAAACCACCTCGGATACTATATCCTCTTGAAAATGAGAGTCGAGAACGCGAAATGGACATTCACAGTGACTTTTATCTCCACGACAATACATCGGCGAAACACTTTAGCTACGGAGCTAACATGATAGCATTGTGCTTAGCTGCATATAGAAACTAAATAAATAAACCCCTGACTGGAAGGATAGACAGAAGATCAACAATACTATTAAACCATGGACATGTAATACACGGTTAATGCTTTCCAGGCTGGCGAAGGTTAACAATGCTGTTGCTAACGACGCCATTGAAGCTAACTCAGTATAACGGGACCTCACAGAGCTATGCTAAAAACATTAGCGCTCCACCTACGCCAGCCAGCCCTCATCTGCTCATCAACACCCGTGCTCACCTGCGTTCCAGCGATCGACGGTGCGACGAAGGACTTCACCACGATCATCCGTGCGGTCGGTGGCTAGCGTCTGCTAGCGCGTCTGCTATCCAAGTCAAAGTCCCCCTGGTTGTGTTGCTGCAGCCAGCCGCTAATACACCGATCCCACCTACAACTTTCTTCTTTGCAGTCTTCATTGTTCATTAAACAAATTGCAAAAGATTCACCAACACAGATGTCCAGAATACTGTGGAATTATGTGATGAAAACAGAGCTTTTTGTTTTGGATTCAATGGTGTACCAATACTTCCGTTTCAACCATTGACGTCACGCGCATACGTCATCATACAAAGACGTTTTCAACCGGAAGTTTAGCGGGAAATTTAAAAATGCCCTTTATAAGTTAACCCGGCCGTATTGGCATGTGTTGCAATGTTAAGATTTCATCATTGATATATAAACTATCAGACTGCGTGGTCGGTAGTAGTGGCTTTCAGTAGGCCTTTAACAATGTTAATTTAGGGATATTAATCATGAAATGCTCATAAAAAGATATATTTTACTGACAGAACGTTACAATATATACACTCCATCCCATGCGTACATCTCATTGTGCAACATGAGAATGCTTTAAGGGGAATTAAATGAGATCTCAGAAAGGGGTACAATTTATTTCCAAAGTAAGACCCCCACCCAGACACGCTGATACATAGCTCATGAAAAACAAGATTTGTTTTATTTTCATAGGAAGTCACTTAAATTAGAACATGAAGTTGACTGCTGTCATTTGATTATCATGATGAAAGATTGAATTTATTAAATCGGGTTTGGGACAGGTGTGATGCTGGTGTGGCCACAGTCTGTACACACTGGGCTCTGGAAGTTTTTGCGTTTGCTCAGACACATGAAAAATTAGAGGGAACATTGCTTGTATGCGAAGCACAGTGTTTTTCGGACCATAGGGCGCATTAAAGCCAATCAATCAATCAATGTTTACTTATATGCCCTAAATCACGAGTGTCTCAAAGGGCTGCACAAGCCACAACGACATCCTCGGCTCAGATCCCACATCAAGGCAAGGAAAAACTCAACCCAATGGGACAATGAGAAACCTTGGAGGGGGACCGCAGATGTGGCCACTGGGCGACTGGTGCAATGGACGTCGAGTGGATCTAGCATAATATTGTGAGAGTCCAGTCCATAGTGGATCTAACATAATAGTGAGAGTCCAGTCCATAGTGGATCTAACATAATAGTGAGAGTCCAGTCCATAGTGGATCTAACATAATAGTGAGAGTCCAGTCCATAGTGGATCTAACATAATAGTGTGAGAGTCCAGTCCATAGTGGATCTAACATAATAGTGAGAGTCCAGTCCATAGTGGATCTAACATAATAGTGTGAGAGTCCAGTCCATAGTGGATCTAACATAATAGTGAGAGTCCAGTCCATAGTGGATCTAACATAAAAGTGTGAGAGTCCAGTTCATAGTGGATCTAACATAATAGTGTGAGAGTCCAGTCCATAGTGGATCTAACATAAAAGTGTGAGAGTCCAGTTCATAGTGGATCTAACATAATAGTGTGAGAGTCCAGTCCATAGTGGATCTAACATAAAAGTGTGAGAGTCCAGTCCATAGTGGATCTAACATAATAGTGTGAAAGTCCAGTCCATAGTGGATCTAACATGATAGTGTGAGAGTCCAGTCCATAGTGGATCTAACATAATAGTGTGAGAGTCCAGTCCATAGTGGATCTAACATAATAGTGAGAGTCCAGTCCATAGTGGATCTAACATAATAGTGAGAGTCCAGTCCATAGTGGATCTAACATAATAGTGAGAGTCCAGTCCATAGTGGATCTAACATAATAGTGTGAGAGTCCAGTCCATAGTGGATCTAACATAATAGTGAGAGTCCAGTCCATAGTGGATCTAACATAAAAGTGTGAGAGTCCAGTTCATAGTGGATCTAACATAATAGTGTGAGAGTCCAGTCCATAGTGGATCTAACATAAAAGTGTGAGAGTCCAGTTCATAGTGGATCTAACATAATAGTGTGAGAGTCCAGTCCATAGTGGATCTAACATAAAAGTGTGAGAGTCCAGTCCATAGTGGATCTAACATAATAGTGTGAAAGTCCGGTCCATAGTGGATCTAACATGATAGTGTGAGAGTCCAGTCCATAGTGGATCTAACATAATAGTGTGAGAGTCCAGTCCATAGTGGATCTAACATAATAGTGAGAGTCCAGTCCATAGTGGATCTAACATAATAGTGAGAGTCCAGTCCATAGTGGATCTAACATAATAGTGAGAGTCCAGTCCATAGTGGATCTAACATAATAGTGTGAGAGTCCAGTCCATAGTGGATCTAACATGATAGTGTGAGAGTCCAGTCCATAGTGGATCTAACATAAACGTGTGAGAGTCCAGTTCATAGTGGATCTAACATAATAGTGTGAGAGTCCAGTCCATAGTGGATCTAACATAAAAGTGTGAGAGTCCAGTCCATAGTGGATCTAACATAATAGTGTGAAAGTCCAGTCCATAGTGGATCTAACATGATAGTGTGAGAGTCCAGTCCATAGTGGATCT
Organism: Entelurus aequoreus; assembly: GCF_033978785.1. Lineage (NCBI taxonomy): Eukaryota > Metazoa > Chordata > Actinopteri > Syngnathiformes > Syngnathidae > Entelurus > Entelurus aequoreus. The sequence continues at coordinate 9,297,427 of NC_084744.1, forward strand.
AACATAATAGTGTGAGAGTCCAGTCCATAGTGGATCTAACATAATAGTGTGAAAGTCCGGTCCATAGTGGATCTAACATGATAGTGTGAGAGTCCAGTCCATAGTGGATCTAACATAATAGTGTGAGAGTCCAGTCCATAGTGGATCTAACATAATAGTGAGAGTCCAGTCCATAGTGGATCTAACATAATAGTGAGAGTCCAGTCCATAGTGGATCTAACATAATAGTGAGAGTCCAGTCCATAGTGGATCTAACATAATAGTGTGAGAGTCCAGTCCATAGTGGATCTAACATGATAGTGTGAGAGTCCAGTCCATAGTGGATCTAACATAAACGTGTGAGAGTCCAGTTCATAGTGGATCTAACATAATAGTGTGAGAGTCCAGTCCATAGTGGATCTAACATAAAAGTGTGAGAGTCCAGTCCATAGTGGATCTAACATAATAGTGTGAAAGTCCAGTCCATAGTGGATCTAACATGATAGTGTGAGAGTCCAGTCCATAGTGGATCTAACATAATAGTGTGAGAGTCCAGTCCATAGTGGATCTAACATAATAGTGTGAAAGTCCAGTCCATAGTGGATCTAACATAATCGTGTGAAAGTCCAGTCCATAGTGGATCTAACATGATAGTGTGAGAGTCCAGTCCATAGTGGATCTAACATGATAGTGTGAGAGTCCAGTCCATAGTGGATCTAACATAATAGTGTGAGAGTCCAGTCCATAGTGGATCTAACATAATATTGTGAGAGTCCAGTCCATAGTGGATCTAACATAATAGTGAGAGTCCAGTCCATAGTGGATTTAACATAATAGTGTGAGAGTCCAGTCCATAGTGGATCTAGCATAATATTGTGAGAGTCCAGTCCATAGTGGATTTAACATAATAGTGTGAGAGTCCAGTCCATAGTGGATCTAACATAATAGTGTGAAAGTCCAGTCCATAGTGGATCTAACATAATAGTGTGAAAGTCCAGTCCATAGTGGATCTAACATGATAGTGTGAGAGTCCAGTCCATAGTGGATCTAACATGATAGTGTGAGAGTCCAGTCCATAGTGGATCTAACATAATAGTGTGAGAGTCCAGTCCATAGTGGATCTAACATAATAGTGTGAGAGTCCAGTCCATAGTGGATCTAACATAATATTGTGAGAGTCCAGTCCATAGTGGATCTAACATAATAGTGAGAGTCCAGTCCATAGTGGATTTAACATAATAGTGTGAGAGTCCAGTCCATAGTGGATCTAGCATAATATTGTGAGAGTCCAGTCCATAGTGGATTTAACATAATAGTGTGAGAGTCCAGTCCATAGTGGATCTAACATAATAGTGTGAAAGTCCAGTCCATAGTGGATCTAACATAATAGTGTGAAAGTCCAGTCCATAGTGGATCTAACATGATAGTGTGAGAGTCCAGTCCATAGTGGATCTAACATAATAGTGAGAGTCCAGTCCATAGTGTATCTAACATAATAGTGAGAGTCCAGTCCATAGTGGATCTAACATAATAGTGAGAGTCCAGTCCATAGTGGATCTAACATAATAGTGAGAGTCCAGTCCATAGTGGATCTAACATAATAGTGTGAAAGTCCAGTCCATAGTGGATCTAACATGATAGTGTGAGAGTCCAGTCCATAGTGGATCTAACATAATAGTGAGAGTCCAGTCCATAGTGGATCTAACATAATAGTGAGAGTCCAGTCCATAGTGGATCTAACATAATAGTGAGAGTCCAGTCCATAGTGGATCTAACATAATAGTGTGAGAGTCCAGTCCATAGTGGATCTAACATAATAGTGAGAGTCCAGTCCATAGTGGATCTAACATAAAAGTGTGAGAGTCCAGTTCATAGTGGATCTAACATAATAGTGTGAGAGTCCAGTCCATAGTGGATCTAACATAAAAGTGTGAGAGTCCAGTTCATAGTGGATCTAACATAATAGTGTGAGAGTCCAGTCCATAGTGGATCTAACATAAAAGTGTGAGAGTCCAGTCCATAGTGGATCTAACATAATAGTGTGAAAGTCCGGTCCATAGTGGATCTAACATGATAGTGTGAGAGTCCAGTCCATAGTGGATCTAACATAATAGTGTGAGAGTCCAGTCCATAGTGGATCTAACATAATAGTGAGAGTCCAGTCCATAGTGGATCTAACATAATAGTGAGAGTCCAGTCCATAGTGGATCTAACATAATAGTGAGAGTCCAGTCCATAGTGGATCTAACATAATAGTGTGAGAGTCCAGTCCATAGTGGATCTAACATGATAGTGTGAGAGTCCAGTCCATAGTGGATCTAACATGATAGTGTGAGAGTCCAGTCCATAGTGGATCTAACATAATAGTGTGAGAGTCCAGTCCATAGTGGATCTAACATAATAGTGTGAGAGTCCAGTCCATAGTGGATCTAACATAATATTGTGAGAGTCCAGTCCATAGTGGATCTAACATAATAGTGAGAGTCCAGTCCATAGTGGATTTAACATAATAGTGTGAGAGTCCAGTCCATAGTGGATCTAGCATAATATTGTGAGAGTCCAGTCCATAGTGGATTTAACATAATAGTGTGAGAGTCCAGTCCATAGTGGATCTAACATAATAGTGTGAAAGTCCAGTCCATAGTGGATCTAACATAATAGTGTGAAAGTCCAGTCCATAGTGGATCTAACATGATAGTGTGAGAGTCCAGTCCATAGTGGATCTAACATAATAGTGAGAGTCCAGTCCATAGTGTATCTAACATAATAGTGAGAGTCCAGTCCATAGTGGATCTAACATAATAGTGAGAGTCCAGTCCATAGTGGATCTAACATAATAGTGAGAGTCCAGTCCATAGTGGATCTAACATAATAGTGTGAAAGTCCAGTCCATAGTGGATCTAACATGATAGTGTGAGAGTCCAGTCCATAGTGGATCTAACATAATAGTGAGAGTCCAGTCCATAGTGGATCTAACATAATAGTGAGAGTCCAGTCCATAGTGGATCTAACATAATAGTGAGAGTCCAGTCCATAGTGGATCTAACATAATAGTGTGAGAGTCCAGTCCATAGTGGATCTAACATAATAGTGAGAGTCCAGTCCATAGTGGATCTAACATAAAAGTGTGAGAGTCCAGTTCATAGTGGATCTAACATAATAGTGTGAGAGTCCAGTCCATAGTGGATCTAACATAAAAGTGTGAGAGTCCAGTTCATAGTGGATCTAACATAATAGTGTGAGAGTCCAGTCCATAGTGGATCTAACATAAAAGTGTGAGAGTCCAGTCCATAGTGGATCTAACATAATAGTGTGAAAGTCCGGTCCATAGTGGATCTAACATGATAGTGTGAGAGTCCAGTCCATAGTGGATCTAACATAATAGTGTGAGAGTCCAGTCCATAGTGGATCTAACATAATAGTGAGAGTCCAGTCCATAGTGGATCTAACATAATAGTGAGAGTCCAGTCCATAGTGGATCTAACATAATAGTGAGAGTCCAGTCCATAGTGGATCTAACATAATAGTGTGAGAGTCCAGTCCATAGTGGATCTAACATGATAGTGTGAGAGTCCAGTCCATAGTGGATCTAACATAAACGTGTGAGAGTCCAGTTCATAGTGGATCTAACATAATAGTGTGAGAGTCCAGTCCATAGTGGATCTAACATAAAAGTGTGAGAGTCCAGTCCATAGTGGATCTAACATAATAGTGTGAAAGTCCAGTCCATAGTGGATCTAACATGATAGTGTGAGAGTCCAGTCCATAGTGGATCTAACATAATAGTGTGAGAGTCCAGTCCATAGTGGATCTAACATAATAGTGTGAAAGTCCAGTCCATAGTGGATCTAACATAATCGTGTGAAAGTCCAGTCCATAGTGGATCTAACATGATAGTGTGAGAGTCCAGTCCATAGTGGATCTAACATGATAGTGTGAGAGTCCAGTCCATAGTGGATCTAACATAATAGTGTGAGAGTCCAGTCCATAGTGGATCTAACATAATATTGTGAGAGTCCAGTCCATAGTGGATCTAACATAATAGTGAGAGTCCAGTCCATAGTGGATTTAACATAATAGTGTGAGAGTCCAGTCCATAGTGGATCTAGCATAATATTGTGAGAGTCCAGTCCATAGTGGATTTAACATAATAGTGTGAGAGTCCAGTCCATAGTGGATCTAACATAATAGTGTGAAAGTCCAGTCCATAGTGGATCTAACATAATAGTGTGAAAGTCCAGTCCATAGTGGATCTAACATGATAGTGTGAGAGTCCAGTCCATAGTGGATCTAACATGATAGTGTGAGAGTCCAGTCCATAGTGGATCTAACATAATAGTGTGAGAGTCCAGTCCATAGTGGATCTAACATAATAGTGTGAGAGTCCAGTCCATAGTGGATCTAACATAATATTGTGAGAGTCCAGTCCATAGTGGATCTAACATAATAGTGAGAGTCCAGTCCATAGTGGATTTAACATAATAGTGTGAGAGTCCAGTCCATAGTGGATCTAGCATAATATTGTGAGAGTCCAGTCCATAGTGGATTTAACATAATAGTGTGAGAGTCCAGTCCATAGTGGATCTAACATAATAGTGTGAAAGTCCAGTCCATAGTGGATCTAACATAATAGTGTGAAAGTCCAGTCCATAGTGGATCTAACATGATAGTGTGAGAGTCCAGTCCATAGTGGATCTAACATAATAGTGAGAGTCCAGTCCATAGTGTATCTAACATAATAGTGAGAGTCCAGTCCATAGTGGATCTAACATAATAGTGAGAGTCCAGTCCATAGTGGATCTAACATAATAGTGAGAGTCCAGTCCATAGTGGATCTAACATAATAGTGTGAAAGTCCAGTCCATAGTGGATCTAACATGATAGTGTGAGAGTCCAGTCCATAGTGGATCTAACATAATAGTGAGAGTCCAGTCCATAGTGGATCTAACATAATAGTGAGAGTCCAGTCCATAGTGGATCTAACATAATAGTGAGAGTCCAGTCCATAGTGGATCTAACATAATAGTGTGAGAGTCCAGTCCATAGTGGATCTAACATAATAGTGAGAGTCCAGTCCATAGTGGATCTAACATAAAAGTGTGAGAGTCCAGTTCATAGTGGATCTAACATAATAGTGTGAGAGTCCAGTCCATAGTGGATCTAACATAAAAGTGTGAGAGTCCAGTTCATAGTGGATCTAACATAATAGTGTGAGAGTCCAGTCCATAGTGGATCTAACATAAAAGTGTGAGAGTCCAGTCCATAGTGGATCTAACATAATAGTGTGAAAGTCCGGTCCATAGTGGATCTAACATGATAGTGTGAGAGTCCAGTCCATAGTGGATCTAACATAATAGTGTGAGAGTCCAGTCCATAGTGGATCTAACATAATAGTGAGAGTCCAGTCCATAGTGGATCTAACATAATAGTGAGAGTCCAGTCCATAGTGGATCTAACATAATAGTGAGAGTCCAGTCCATAGTGGATCTAACATAATAGTGTGAGAGTCCAGTCCATAGTGGATCTAACATGATAGTGTGAGAGTCCAGTCCATAGTGGATCTAACATGATAGTGTGAGAGTCCAGTCCATAGTGGATCTAACATAATAGTGTGAGAGTCCAGTCCATAGTGGATCTAACATAATAGTGTGAGAGTCCAGTCCATAGTGGATCTAACATAATATTGTGAGAGTCCAGTCCATAGTGGATCTAACATAATAGTGAGAGTCCAGTCCATAGTGGATTTAACATAATAGTGTGAGAGTCCAGTCCATAGTGGATCTAGCATAATATTGTGAGAGTCCAGTCCATAGTGGATTTAACATAATAGTGTGAGAGTCCAGTCCATAGTGGATCTAACATAATAGTGTGAAAGTCCAGTCCATAGTGGATCTAACATAATAGTGTGAAAGTCCAGTCCATAGTGGATCTAACATGATAGTGTGAGAGTCCAGTCCATAGTGGATCTAACATAATAGTGAGAGTCCAGTCCATAGTGTATCTAACATAATAGTGAGAGTCCAGTCCATAGTGGATCTAACATAATAGTGAGAGTCCAGTCCATAGTGGATCTAACATAATAGTGAGAGTCCAGTCCATAGTGGATCTAACATAATAGTGTGAAAGTCCAGTCCATAGTGGATCTAACATGATAGTGTGAGAGTCCAGTCCATAGTGGATCTAACATAATAGTGAGAGTCCAGTCCATAGTGGATCTAACATAATAGTGAGAGTCCAGTCCATAGTGGATCTAACATAATAGTGAGAGTCCAGTCCATAGTGGATCTAACATAATAGTGTGAGAGTCCAGTCCATAGTGGATCTAACATAATAGTGAGAGTCCAGTCCATAGTGGATCTAACATAAAAGTGTGAGAGTCCAGTTCATAGTGGATCTAACATAATAGTGTGAGAGTCCAGTCCATAGTGGATCTAACATAAAAGTGTGAGAGTCCAGTTCATAGTGGATCTAACATAATAGTGTGAGAGTCCAGTCCATAGTGGATCTAACATAAAAGTGTGAGAGTCCAGTCCATAGTGGATCTAACATAATAGTGTGAAAGTCCGGTCCATAGTGGATCTAACATGATAGTGTGAGAGTCCAGTCCATAGTGGATCTAACATAATAGTGTGAGAGTCCAGTCCATAGTGGATCTAACATAATAGTGAGAGTCCAGTCCATAGTGGATCTAACATAATAGTGAGAGTCCAGTCCATAGTGGATCTAACATAATAGTGAGAGTCCAGTCCATAGTGGATCTAACATAATAGTGTGAGAGTCCAGTCCATAGTGGATCTAACATGATAGTGTGAGAGTCCAGTCCATAGTGGATCTAACATAAACGTGTGAGAGTCCAGTTCATAGTGGATCTAACATAATAGTGTGAGAGTCCAGTCCATAGTGGATCTAACATAAAAGTGTGAGAGTCCAGTCCATAGTGGATCTAACATAATAGTGTGAAAGTCCAGTCCATAGTGGATCTAACATGATAGTGTGAGAGTCCAGTCCATAGTGGATCTAACATAATAGTGTGAGAGTCCAGTCCATAGTGGATCTAACATAATAGTGTGAAAGTCCAGTCCATAGTGGATCTAACATAATCGTGTGAAAGTCCAGTCCATAGTGGATCTAACATGATAGTGTGAGAGTCCAGTCCATAGTGGATCTAACATGATAGTGTGAGAGTCCAGTCCATAGTGGATCTAACATAATAGTGTGAGAGTCCAGTCCATAGTGGATCTAACATAATATTGTGAGAGTCCAGTCCATAGTGGATCTAACATAATAGTGAGAGTCCAGTCCATAGTGGATTTAACATAATAGTGTGAGAGTCCAGTCCATAGTGGATCTAGCATAATATTGTGAGAGTCCAGTCCATAGTGGATTTAACATAATAGTGTGAGAGTCCAGTCCATAGTGGATCTAACATAATAGTGTGAAAGTCCAGTCCATAGTGGATCTAACATAATAGTGTGAAAGTCCAGTCCATAGTGGATCTAACATGATAGTGTGAGAGTCCAGTCCATAGTGGATCTAACATGATAGTGTGAGAGTCCAGTCCATAGTGGATCTAACATAATAGTGTGAGAGTCCAGTCCATAGTGGATCTAACATAATAGTGTGAGAGTCCAGTCCATAGTGGATCTAACATAATATTGTGAGAGTCCAGTCCATAGTGGATCTAACATAATAGTGAGAGTCCAGTCCATAGTGGATTTAACATAATAGTGTGAGAGTCCAGTCCATAGTGGATCTAGCATAATATTGTGAGAGTCCAGTCCATAGTGGATTTAACATAATAGTGTGAGAGTCCAGTCCATAGTGGATCTAACATAATAGTGTGAAAGTCCAGTCCATAGTGGATCTAACATAATAGTGTGAAAGTCCAGTCCATAGTGGATCTAACATGATAGTGTGAGAGTCCAGTCCATAGTGGATCTAACATAATAGTGAGAGTCCAGTCCATAGTGTATCTAACATAATAGTGAGAGTCCAGTCCATAGTGGATCTAACATAATAGTGAGAGTCCAGTCCATAGTGGATCTAACATAATAGTGAGAGTCCAGTCCATAGTGGATCTAACATAATAGTGTGAGAGTCCAGTCCATAGTGGATCTAACATAATAGTGAGAGTCCAGTCCATAGTGGATCTAACAAAATAGTGAGAGTCCAGTCCATAGTGGATCTAACATAATAGTGAGAGTCCAGTCCATAGTGGATCTAACATAATAGTGAGAGTCCAGTCCATAGTGGATCTAACATAATAGTGTGAGAGTCCAGTCCATAGTGGATCTAACATAATAGTGTGAGAGTCCAGTCCATAGTGGATCTAACATAATAGTGAGAGTCCCGTCCATAGTGGATCTAACAAAATAGTGAGAGTCCAGTCCATAGTGGATCTAACATAATAGTGAGAGTCCAGTCCATAGTGGATCTAACATAATAGTGAGAGTCCAGTCCATAGTGGATCTAACATAATAGTGAGAGTCCAGTCCATAGTGGATCTAACATAATAGTGTGAGAGTCCAGTCCATAGTGGATCTAACATAATAGTGAGAGTCCAGTCCATAGTGGATCTAACATAAAAGTGTGAGAGTCCAGTTCATAGTGGATCTAACATAATAGTGTGAGAGTCCAGTCCATAGTGGATCTAACATAAAAGTGTGAGAGTCCAGTTCATAGTGGATCTAACATAATAGTGTGAGAGTCCAGTCCATAGTGGATCTAACATAAAAGTGTGAGAGTCCAGTCCATAGTGGATCTAACATAATAGTGTGAAAGTCCAGTCCATAGTGGATCTAACATGATAGTGTGAGAGTCCAGTCCATAGTGGATCTAACATAATAGTGTGAGAGTCCAGTCCATAGTGGATCTAACATAATAGTGAGAGTCCAGTCCATAGTGGATCTAACATAATAGTGAGAGTCCAGTCCATAGTGGATCTAACATAATAGTGAGAGTCCAGTCCATAGTGGATCTAACATAATAGTGTGAGAGTCCAGTCCATAGTGGATCTAACATGATAGTGTGAGAGTCCAGTCCATAGTGGATCTAACATAAACGTGTGAGAGTCCAGTTCATAGTGGATCTAACATAATAGTGTGAGAGTCCAGTCCATAGTGGATCTAACATAAAAGTGTGAGAGTCCAGTCCATAGTGGATCTAACATAATAGTGTGAAAGTCCAGTCCATAGTGGATCTAACATGATAGTGTGAGAGTCCAGTCCATAGTGGATCTAACATAATAGTGTGAGAGTCCAGTCCATAGTGGATCTAACATAATAGTGTGAAAGTCCAGTCCATAGTGGATCTAACATAATCGTGTGAAAGTCCAGTCCATAGTGGATCTAACATGATAGTGTGAGAGTCCAGTCCATAGTGGATCTAACATGATAGTGTGAGAGTCCAGTCCATAGTGGATCTAACATAATAGTGTGAGAGTCCAGTCCATAGTGGATCTAACATAATATTGTGAGAGTCCAGTCCATAGTGGATCTAACATAATAGTGAGAGTCCAGTCCATAGTGGATTTAACATAATAGTGTGAGAGTCCAGTCCATAGTGGATCTAGCATAATATTGTGAGAGTCCAGTCCATAGTGGATTTAACATAATAGTGTGAGAGTCCAGTCCATAGTGGATCTAACATAATAGTGTGAAAGTCCAGTCCATAGTGGATCTAACATAATAGTGTGAAAGTCCAGTCCATAGTGGATCTAACATGATAGTGTGAGAGTCCAGTCCATAGTGGATCTAACATGATAGTGTGAGAGTCCAGTCCATTGTGGATCTAACATAATAGTGTGAGAGTCCAGTCCATAGTGGATCTAACATAATAGTGTGAGAGTCCAGTCCATAGTGGATCTAACATAATATTGTGAGAGTCCAGTCCATAGTGGATCTAACATAATAGTGAGAGTCCAGTCCATAGTGGATTTAACATAATAGTGTGAGAGTCCAGTCCATAGTGGATCTAGCATAATATTGTGAGAGTCCAGTCCATAGTGGATTTAACATAATAGTGTGAGAGTCCAGTCCATAGTGGATCTAACATAATAGTGTGAAAGTCCAGTCCATAGTGGATCTAACATAATAGTGTGAAAGTCCAGTCCATAGTGGATCTAACATGATAGTGTGAGAGTCCAGTCCATAGTGGATCTAACATAATAGTGAGAGTCCAGTCCATAGTGTATCTAACATAATAGTGAGAGTCCAGTCCATAGTGGATCTAACATAATAGTGAGAGTCCAGTCCATAGTGGATCTAACATAATAGTGAGAGTCCAGTCCATAGTGGATCTAACATAATAGTGTGAGAGTCCAGTCCATAGTGGATCTAACATAATAGTGAGAGTCCAGTCCATAGTGGATCTAACAAAATAGTGAGAGTCCAGTCCATAGTGGATCTAACATAATAGTGAGAGTCCAGTCCATAGTGGATCTAACATAATAGTGAGAGTCCAGTCCATAGTGGATCTAACATAATAGTGTGAGAGTCCAGTCCATAGTGGATCTAACATAATAGTGAGAGTCCCGTCCATAGTGGATCTAACAAAATAGTGAGAGTCCAGTCCATAGTGGATCTAACATAATAGTGAGAGTCCAGTCCATAGTGGATCTAACATAATAGTGAGAGTCCAGTCCATAGTGGATCTAACATAATAGTGAGAGTCCAGTCCATAGTGGATCTAACATAATAGTGTGAGAGTCCAGTCCATAGTGGATCTAACATAATAGTGAGAGTCCAGTCCATAGTGGATCTAACATAAAAGTGTGAGAGTCCAGTTCATAGTGGATCTAACATAATAGTGTGAGAGTCCAGTCCATAGTGGATCTAACATAAAAGTGTGAGAGTCCAGTTCATAGTGGATCTAACATAATAGTGTGAGAGTCCAGTCCATAGTGGATCTAACATAAAAGTGTGAGAGTCCAGTCCATAGTGGATCTAACATAATAGTGTGAAAGTCCAGTCCATAGTGGATCTAACATGATAGTGTGAGAGTCCAGTCCATAGTGGATCTAACATAATAGTGTGAGAGTCCAGTCCATAGTGGATCTAACATAATAGTGAGAGTCCAGTCCATAGTGGATCTAACATAATAGTGAGAGTCCAGTCCATAGTGGATCTAACATAATAGTGAGAGTCCAGTCCATAGTGGATCTAACATAATAGTGTGAGAGTCCAGTCCATAGTGGATCTAACATGATAGTGTGAGAGTCCAGTCCATAGTGGATCTAACATAAACGTGTGAGAGTCCAGTTCATAGTGGATCTAACATAATAGTGTGAGAGTCCAGTCCATAGTGGATCTAACATAAAAGTGTGAGAGTCCAGTCCATAGTGGATCTAACATAATAGTGTGAAAGTCCAGTCCATAGTGGATCTAACATGATAGTGTGAGAGTCCAGTCCATAGTGGATCTAACATAATAGTGTGAGAGTCCAGTCCATAGTGGATCTAACATAATAGTGTGAAAGTCCAGTCCATAGTGGATCTAACATAATCGTGTGAAAGTCCAGTCCATAGTGGATCTAACATGATAGTGTGAGAGTCCAGTCCATAGTGGATCTAACATGATAGTGTGAGAGTCCAGTCCATAGTGGATCTAACATAATAGTGTGAGAGTCCAGTCCATAGTGGATCTAACATAATATTGTGAGAGTCCAGTCCATAGTGGATCTAACATAATAGTGAGAGTCCAGTCCATAGTGGATTTAACATAATAGTGTGAGAGTCCAGTCCATAGTGGATCTAGCATAATATTGTGAGAGTCCAGTCCATAGTGGATTTAACATAATAGTGTGAGAGTCCAGTCCATAGTGGATCTAACATAATAGTGTGAAAGTCCAGTCCATAGTGGATCTAACATAATAGTGTGAAAGTCCAGTCCATAGTGGATCTAACATGATAGTGTGAGAGTCCAGTCCATAGTGGATCTAACATGATAGTGTGAGAGTCCAGTCCATTGTGGATCTAACATAATAGTGTGAGAGTCCAGTCCATAGTGGATCTAACATAATAGTGTGAGAGTCCAGTCCATAGTGGATCTAACATAATATTGTGAGAGTCCAGTCCATAGTGGATCTAACATAATAGTGAGAGTCCAGTCCATAGTGGATTTAACATAATAGTGTGAGAGTCCAGTCCATAGTGGATCTAGCATAATATTGTGAGAGTCCAGTCCATAGTGGATTTAACATAATAGTGTGAGAGTCCAGTCCATAGTGGATCTAACATAATAGTGTGAAAGTCCAGTCCATAGTGGATCTAACATAATAGTGTGAAAGTCCAGTCCATAGTGGATCTAACATGATAGTGTGAGAGTCCAGTCCATAGTGGATCTAACATAATAGTGAGAGTCCAGTCCATAGTGTATCTAACATAATAGTGAGAGTCCAGTCCATAGTGGATCTAACATAATAGTGAGAGTCCAGTCCATAGTGGATCTAACATAATAGTGAGAGTCCAGTCCATAGTGGATCTAACATAATAGTGTGAGAGTCCAGTCCATAGTGGATCTAACATAATAGTGAGAGTCCAGTCCATAGTGGATCTAACAAAATAGTGAGAGTCCAGTCCATAGTGGATCTAACATAATAGTGAGAGTCCAGTCCATAGTGGATCTAACATAATAGTGAGAGTCCAGTCCATAGTGGATCTAACATAATAGTGTGAGAGTCCAGTCCATAGTGGATCTAACATAATAGTGAGAGTCCCGTCCATAGTGGATCTAACAAAATAGTGAGAGTCCAGTCCATAGTGGATCTAACATAATAGTGAGAGTCCAGTCCATAGTGGATCTAACATAATAGTGAGAGTCCAGTCCATAGTGGATCTAACATAATAGTGAGAGTCCAGTCCATAGTGGATCTAACATAATAGTGTGAGAGTCCAGTCCATAGTGGATCTAACATAATAGTGAGAGTCCAGTCCATAGTGGATCTAACATAAAAGTGTGAGAGTCCAGTTCATAGTGGATCTAACATAATAGTGTGAGAGTCCAGTCCATAGTGGATCTAACATAAAAGTGTGAGAGTCCAGTTCATAGTGGATCTAACATAATAGTGTGAGAGTCCAGTCCATAGTGGATCTAACATAAAAGTGTGAGAGTCCAGTCCATAGTGGATCTAACATAATAGTGTGAAAGTCCAGTCCATAGTGGATCTAACATGATAGTGTGAGAGTCCAGTCCATAGTGGATCTAACATAATAGTGTGAGAGTCCAGTCCATAGTGGATCTAACATAATAGTGAGAGTCCAGTCCATAGTGGATCTAACATAATAGTGAGAGTCCAGTCCATAGTGGATCTAACATAATAGTGAGAGTCCAGTCCATAGTGGATCTAACATAATAGTGTGAGAGTCCAGTCCATAGTGGATCTAACATGATAGTGTGAGAGTCCAGTCCATAGTGGATCTAACATAAACGTGTGAGAGTCCAGTTCATAGTGGATCTAACATAATAGTGTGAGAGTCCAGTCCATAGTGGATCTAACATAAAAGTGTGAGAGTCCAGTCCATAGTGGATCTAACATAATAGTGTGAAAGTCCAGTCCATAGTGGATCTAACATGATAGTGTGAGAGTCCAGTCCATAGTGGATCTAACATAATAGTGTGAGAGTCCAGTCCATAGTGGATCTAACATAATAGTGTGAAAGTCCAGTCCATAGTGGATCTAACATAATCGTGTGAAAGTCCAGTCCATAGTGGATCTAACATGATAGTGTGAGAGTCCAGTCCATAGTGGATCTAACATGATAGTGTGAGAGTCCAGTCCATAGTGGATCTAACATAATAGTGTGAGAGTCCAGTCCATAGTGGATCTAACATAATATTGTGAGAGTCCAGTCCATAGTGGATCTAACATAATAGTGAGAGTCCAGTCCATAGTGGATTTAACATAATAGTGTGAGAGTCCAGTCCATAGTGGATCTAGCATAATATTGTGAGAGTCCAGTCCATAGTGGATTTAACATAATAGTGTGAGAGTCCAGTCCATAGTGGATCTAACATAATAGTGTGAAAGTCCAGTCCATAGTGGATCTAACATAATAGTGTGAAAGTCCAGTCCATAGTGGATCTAACATAATAGTGTGAAAGTCCAGTCCATAGTGGATCTAACATGATAGTGTGAGAGTCCAGTCCATAGTGGATCTAACATGATAGTGTGAGAGTCCAGTCCATAGTGGATCTAACATAATAGTGTGAGAGTCCAGTCCATAGTGGATCTAACATAATAGTGTGAGAGTCCAGTCCATAGTGGATCTAACATAATAGTGAGAGTCCAGTCCATAGTGGATCTAACATAATAGTGAGAGTCCAGTCCATAGTGGATTTAACATAATAGTGTGAGAGTCCAGTCCATAGTGGATCTAGCATAATATTGTGAGAGTCCAGTCCATAGTGGATTTAACATAATAGTGTGAGAGTCCAGTCCATAGTGGATCTAACATAATAGTGTGAAAGTCCAGTCCATAGTGGATCTAACATAATAGTGTGAAAGTCCAGTCCATAGTGGATCTAACATGATAGTGTGAGAGTCCAGTCCATAGTGGATCTAACATAATAGTGAGAGTCCAGTCCATAGTGTATCTAACATAATAGTGAGAGTCCAGTCCATAGTGGATCTAACATAATAGTGAGAGTCCAGTCCATAGTGGATCTAACATAATAGTGAGAGTCCAGTCCATAGTGGATCTAACATAATAGTGTGAGAGTCCAGTCCATAGTGGATCTAACATAATAGTGAGAGTCCAGTCCATAGTGGATCTAACAAAATAGTGAGAGTCCAGTCCATAGTGGATCTAACATAATAGTGAGAGTCCAGTCCATAGTGGATCTAACATAATAGTGAGAGTCCAGTCCATAGTGGATCTAACATAATAGTGTGAGAGTCCAGTCCATAGTGGATCTAACATAATAGTGAGAGTCCCGTCCATAGTGGATCTAACAAAATAGTGAGAGTCCAGTCCATAGTGGATCTAACATAATAGTGAGAGTCCAGTCCATAGTGGATCTAACATAATAGTGAGAGTCCAGTCCATAGTGGATCTAACATAATAGTGAGAGTCCAGTCCATAGTGGATCTAACATAATAGTGTGAGAGTCCAGTCCATAGTGGATCTAACATAATAGTGAGAGTCCAGTCCATAGTGGATCTAACATAAAAGTGTGAGAGTCCAGTTCATAGTGGATCTAACATAATAGTGTGAGAGTCCAGTCCATAGTGGATCTAACATAAAAGTGTGAGAGTCCAGTTCATAGTGGATCTAACATAATAGTGTGAGAGTCCAGTCCATAGTGGATCTAACATAAAAGTGTGAGAGTCCAGTCCATAGTGGATCTAACATAATAGTGTGAAAGTCCAGTCCATAGTGGATCTAACATGATAGTGTGAGAGTCCAGTCCATAGTGGATCTAACATAATAGTGTGAGAGTCCAGTCCATAGTGGATCTAACATAATAGTGAGAGTCCAGTCCATAGTGGATCTAACATAATAGTGAGAGTCCAGTCCATAGTGGATCTAACATAATAGTGAGAGTCCAGTCCATAGTGGATCTAACATAATAGTGTGAGAGTCCAGTCCATAGTGGATCTAACATGATAGTGTGAGAGTCCAGTCCATAGTGGATCTAACATAAACGTGTGAGAGTCCAGTTCATAGTGGATCTAACATAATAGTGTGAGAGTCCAGTCCATAGTGGATCTAACATAAAAGTGTGAGAGTCCAGTCCATAGTGGATCTAACATAATAGTGTGAAAGTCCAGTCCATAGTGGATCTAACATGAACGTGTGAGAGTCCAGTCCATAGTGGATCTAACATAATAGTGTGAGAGTCCAGTCCATAGTGGATCTAACATAATAGTGTGAAAGTCCAGTCCATAGTGGATCTAACATAATCGTGTGAAAGTCCAGTCCATAGTGGATCTAACATGATAGTGTGAGAGTCCAGTCCATAGTGGATCTAACATGATAGTGTGAGAGTCCAGTCCATAGTGGATCTAACATAATAGTGTGAGAGTCCAGTCCATAGTGGATCTAACATAATATTGTGAGAGTCCAGTCCATAGTGGATCTAACATAATAGTGAGAGTCCAGTCCATAGTGGATTTAACATAATAGTGTGAGAGTCCAGTCCATAGTGGATCTAGCATAATATTGTGAGAGTCCAGTCCATAGTGGATTTAACATAATAGTGTGAGAGTCCAGTCCATAGTGGATCTAACATAATAGTGTGAAAGTCCAGTCCATAGTGGATCTAACATAATAGTGTGAAAGTCCAGTCCATAGTGGATCTAACATGATAGTGTGAGAGTCCAGTCCATAGTGGATCTAACATGATAGTGTGAGAGTCCAGTCCATAGTGGATCTAACATAATAGTGTGAGAGTCCAGTCCATAGTGGATCTAACATAATAGTGTGAGAGTCCAGTCCATAGTGGATCTAACATAATATTGTGAGAGTCCAGTCCATAGTGGATCTAACATAATAGTGAGAGTCCAGTCCATAGTGGATTTAACATAATAGTGTGAGAGTCCAGTCCATAGTGGATCTAGCATAATATTGTGAGAGTCCAGTCCATAGTGGATTTAACATAATAGTGTGAGAGTCCAGTCCATAGTGGATCTAACATAATAGTGTGAAAGTCCAGTCCATAGTGGATCTAACATAATAGTGTGAAAGTCCAGTCCATAGTGGATCTAACATGATAGTGTGAGAGTCCAGTCCATAGTGGATCTAACATAATAGTGAGAGTCCAGTCCATAGTGTATCTAACATAATAGTGAGAGTCCAGTCCATAGTGGATCTAACATAATAGTGAGAGTCCAGTCCATAGTGGATCTAACATAATAGTGAGAGTCCAGTCCATAGTGGATCTAACATAATAGTGTGAGAGTCCAGTCCATAGTGGATCTAACATAATAGTGAGAGTCCAGTCCATAGTGGATCTAACAAAATAGTGAGAGTCCAGTCCATAGTGGATCTAACATAATAGTGAGAGTCCAGTCCATAGTGGATCTAACATAATAGTGAGAGTCCAGTCCATAGTGGATCTAACATAATAGTGTGAGAGTCCAGTCCATAGTGGATCTAACATAATAGTGAGAGTCCCGTCCATAGTGGATCTAACAAAATAGTGAGAGTCCAGTCCATAGTGGATCTAACATAATAGTGAGAGTCCAGTCCATAGTGGATCTAACATAATAGTGAGAGTCCAGTCCATAGTGGATCTAACATAATAGTGAGAGTCCAGTCCATAGTGGATCTAACATAATAGTGTGAGAGTCCAGTCCATAGTGGATCTAACATAATAGTGAGAGTCCAGTCCATAGTGGATCTAACATAAAAGTGTGAGAGTCCAGTTCATAGTGGATCTAACATAATAGTGTGAGAGTCCAGTCCATAGTGGATCTAACATAAAAGTGTGAGAGTCCAGTTCATAGTGGATCTAACATAATAGTGTGAGAGTCCAGTCCATAGTGGATCTAACATAAAAGTGTGAGAGTCCAGTCCATAGTGGATCTAACATAATAGTGTGAAAGTCCAGTCCATAGTGGATCTAACATGATAGTGTGAGAGTCCAGTCCATAGTGGATCTAACATAATAGTGTGAGAGTCCAGTCCATAGTGGATCTAACATAATAGTGAGAGTCCAGTCCATAGTGGATCTAACATAATAGTGAGAGTCCAGTCCATAGTGGATCTAACATAATAGTGAGAGTCCAGTCCATAGTGGATCTAACATAATAGTGTGAGAGTCCAGTCCATAGTGGATCTAACATGATAGTGTGAGAGTCCAGTCCATAGTGGATCTAACATAAACGTGTGAGAGTCCAGTTCATAGTGGATCTAACATAATAGTGTGAGAGTCCAGTCCATAGTGGATCTAACATAAAAGTGTGAGAGTCCAGTCCATAGTGGATCTAACATAATAGTGTGAAAGTCCAGTCCATAGTGGATCTAACATGATAGTGTGAGAGTCCAGTCCATAGTGGATCTAACATAATAGTGTGAGAGTCCAGTCCATAGTGGATCTAACATAATAGTGTGAAAGTCCAGTCCATAGTGGATCTAACATAATCGTGTGAAAGTCCAGTCCATAGTGGATCTAACATGATAGTGTGAGAGTCCAGTCCATAGTGGATCTAACATGATAGTGTGAGAGTCCAGTCCATAGTGGATCTAACATAATAGTGTGAGAGTCCAGTCCATAGTGGATCTAACATAATATTGTGAGAGTCCAGTCCATAGTGGATCTAACATAATAGTGAGAGTCCAGTCCATAGTGGATTTAACATAATAGTGTGAGAGTCCAGTCCATAGTGGATCTAGCATAATATTGTGAGAGTCCAGTCCATAGTGGATTTAACATAATAGTGTGAGAGTCCAGTCCATAGTGGATCTAACATAATAGTGTGAAAGTCCAGTCCATAGTGGATCTAACATAATAGTGTGAAAGTCCAGTCCATAGTGGATCTAACATGATAGTGTGAGAGTCCAGTCCATAGTGGATCTAACATGATAGTGTGAGAGTCCAGTCCATAGTGGATCTAACATAATAGTGTGAGAGTCCAGTCCATAGTGGATCTAACATAATAGTGTGAGAGTCCAGTCCATAGTGGATCTAACATAATATTGTGAGAGTCCAGTCCATAGTGGATCTAACATAATAGTGAGAGTCCAGTCCATAGTGGATTTAACATAATAGTGTGAGAGTCCAGTCCATAGTGGATCTAGCATAATATTGTGAGAGTCCAGTCCATAGTGGATTTAACATAATAGTGTGAGAGTCCAGTCCATAGTGGATCTAACATAATAGTGTGAAAGTCCAGTCCATAGTGGATCTAACATGATAGTGTGAGAGTCCAGTCCATAGTGGATCTAACATAATAGTGAGAGTCCAGTCCATAGTGTATCTAACATAATAGTGAGAGTCCAGTCCATAGTGGATCTAACATAATAGTGAGAGTCCAGTCCATAGTGGATCTAACATAATAGTGAGAGTCCAGTCCATAGTGGATCTAACATAATAGTGTGAGAGTCCAGTCCATAGTGGATCTAACATAATAGTGAGAGTCCAGTCCATAGTGGATCTAACAAAATAGTGAGAGTCCAGTCCATAGTGGATCTAACATAATAGTGAGAGTCCAGTCCATAGTGGATCTAACATAATAGTGAGAGTCCAGTCCATAGTGGATCTAACATAATAGTGTGAGAGTCCAGTCCATAGTGGATCTAACATAATAGTGAGAGTCCCGTCCATAGTGGATCTAACAAAATAGTGAGAGTCCAGTCCATAGTGGATCTAACATAATAGTGAGAGTCCAGTCCATAGTGGATCCAACATAATAGTGAGAGTCCAGTCCATAGTGGATCTAACATAATAGTGAGAGTCCAGTCCATAGTGGATCTAACATAATAGTGTGAGAGTCCAGTCCATAGTGGATCTAACATAATAGTGAGAGTCCAGTCCATAGTGGATCTAACATAAAAGTGTGAGAGTCCAGTTCATAGTGGATCTAACATAATAGTGTGAGAGTCCAGTCCATAGTGGATCTAACATAAAAGTGTGAGAGTCCAGTTCATAGTGGATCTAACATAATAGTGTGAGAGTCCAGTCCATAGTGGATCTAACATAAAAGTGTGAGAGTCCAGTCCATAGTGGATCTAACATAATAGTGTGAAAGTCCAGTCCATAGTGGATCTAACATGATAGTGTGAGAGTCCAGTCCATAGTGGATCTAACATAATAGTGTGAGAGTCCAGTCCATAGTGGATCTAACATAATAGTGAGAGTCCAGTCCATAGTGGATCTAACATAATAGTGAGAGTCCAGTCCATAGTGGATCTAACATAATAGTGAGAGTCCAGTCCATAGTGGATCTAACATAATAGTGTGAGAGTCCAGTCCATAGTGGATCTAACATGATAGTGTGAGAGTCCAGTCCATAGTGGATCTAACATAAACGTGTGAGAGTCCAGTTCATAGTGGATCTAACATAATAGTGTGAGAGTCCAGTCCATAGTGGATCTAACATAAAAGTGTGAGAGTCCAGTCCATAGTGGATCTAACATAATAGTGTGAAAGTCCAGTCCATAGTGGATCTAACATGATAGTGTGAGAGTCCAGTCCATAGTGGATCTAACATAATAGTGTGAGAGTCCAGTCCATAGTGGATCTAACATAATAGTGTGAAAGTCCAGTCCATAGTGGATCTAACATAATCGTGTGAAAGTCCAGTCCATAGTGGATCTAACATGATAGTGTGAGAGTCCAGTCCATAGTGGATCTAACATGATAGTGTGAGAGTCCAGTCCATAGTGGATCTAACATAATAGTGTGAGAGTCCAGTCCATAGTGGATCTAACATAATATTGTGAGAGTCCAGTCCATAGTGGATCTAACATAATAGTGAGAGTCCAGTCCATAGTGGATTTAACATAATAGTGTGAGAGTCCAGTCCATAGTGGATCTAGCATAATATTGTGAGAGTCCAGTCCATAGTGGATTTAACATAATAGTGTGAGAGTCCAGTCCATAGTGGATCTAACATAATAGTGTGAAAGTCCAGTCCATAGTGGATCTAACATAATAGTGTGAAAGTCCAGTCCATAGTGGATCTAACATGATAGTGTGAGAGTCCAGTCCATAGTGGATCTAACATGATAGTGTGAGAGTCCAGTCCATTGTGGATCTAACATAATAGTGTGAGAGTCCAGTCCATAGTGGATCTAACATAATAGTGTGAGAGTCCAGTCCATAGTGGATCTAACATAATATTGTGAGAGTCCAGTCCATAGTGGATCTAACATAATAGTGAGAGTCCAGTCCATAGTGGATTTAACATAATAGTGTGAGAGTCCAGTCCATAGTGGATCTAGCATAATATTGTGAGAGTCCAGTCCATAGTGGATTTAACATAATAGTGTGAGAGTCCAGTCCATAGTGGATCTAACATAATAGTGTGAAAGTCCAGTCCATAGTGGATCTAACATAATAGTGTGAAAGTCCAGTCCATAGTGGATCTAACATGATAGTGTGAGAGTCCAGTCCATAGTGGATCTAACATAATAGTGAGAGTCCAGTCCATAGTGTATCTAACATAATAGTGAGAGTCCAGTCCATAGTGGATCTAACATAATAGTGAGAGTCCAGTCCATAGTGGATCTAACATAATAGTGAGAGTCCAGTCCATAGTGGATCTAACATAATAGTGTGAGAGTCCAGTCCATAGTGGATCTAACATAATAGTGAGAGTCCAGTCCATAGTGGATCTAACAAAATAGTGAGAGTCCAGTCCATAGTGGATCTAACATAATAGTGAGAGTCCAGTCCATAGTGGATCTAACATAATAGTGAGAGTCCAGTCCATAGTGGATCTAACATAATAGTGTGAGAGTCCAGTCCATAGTGGATCTAACATAATAGTGAGAGTCCCGTCCATAGTGGATCTAACAAAATAGTGAGAGTCCAGTCCATAGTGGATCTAACATAATAGTGAGAGTCCAGTCCATAGTGGATCCAACATAATAGTGAGAGTCCAGTCCATAGTGGATCTAACATAATAGTGAGAGTCCAGTCCATAGTGGATCTAACATAATAGTGTGAGAGTCCAGTCCATAGTGGATCTAACATAATAGTGAGAGTCCAGTCCATAGTGGATCTAACATAAAAGTGTGAGAGTCCAGTTCATAGTGGATCTAACATAATAGTGTGAGAGTCCAGTCCATAGTGGATCTAACATAAAAGTGTGAGAGTCCAGTTCATAGTGGATCTAACATAATAGTGTGAGAGTCCAGTCCATAGTGGATCTAACATAAAAGTGTGAGAGTCCAGTCCATAGTGGATCTAACATAATAGTGTGAAAGTCCAGTCCATAGTGGATCTAACATGATAGTGTGAGAGTCCAGTCCATAGTGGATCTAACATAATAGTGTGAGAGTCCAGTCATAGTGGATCTAACATAATAGTGAGAGTCCAGTCCATAGTGGATCTAACATAATAGTGAGAGTCCAGTCCATAGTGGATCTAACATAATAGTGAGAGTCCAGTCCATAGTGGATCTAACATAATAGTGTGAGAGTCCAGTCCATAGTGGATCTAACATGATAGTGTGAGAGTCCAGTCCATAGTGGATCTAACATAAACGTGTGAGAGTCCAGTTCATAGTGGATCTAACATAATAGTGTGAGAGTCCAGTCCATAGTGGATCTAACATAAAAGTGTGAGAGTCCAGTCCATAGTGGATCTAACATAATAGTGTGAAAGTCCAGTCCATAGTGGATCTAACATGATAGTGTGAGAGTCCAGTCCATAGTGGATCTAACATAATAGTGTGAGAGTCCAGTCCATAGTGGATCTAACATAATAGTGTGAAAGTCCAGTCCATAGTGGATCTAACATAATCGTGTGAAGAGTCCAGTCCATAGTGGATCTAACATGATAGTGTGAGAGTCCAGTCCATAGTGGATCTAACATGATAGTGTGAGAGTCCAGTCCATAGTGGATCTAACATAATAGTGTGAGAGTCCAGTCCATAGTGGATCTAACATAATATTGTGAGAGTCCAGTCCATAGTGGATCTAACATAATAGTGAGAGTCCAGTCCATAGTGGATTTAACATAATAGTGTGAGAGTCCAGTCCATAGTGGATCTAGCATAATATTGTGAGAGTCCAGTCCATAGTGGATTTAACATAATAGTGTGAGAGTCCAGTCCATAGTGGATCTAACATAATAGTGTGAAAGTCCAGTCCATAGTGGATCTAACATAATAGTGTGAAAGTCCAGTCCATAGTGGATCTAACATGATAGTGTGAGAGTCCAGTCCATAGTGGATCTAACATAATAGTGGAGAGTCCAGTCCAATAGTGGATCTAACATAATAGTGTGAGAGTCCAGTCCATAGTGGATCTAACATAATAGTGTGAGAGTCCAGTCCATAGTGGATCTAACATAATATTGTGAGAGTCCAGTCCATAGTGGATCTAACATAATAGTGAGAGTCCAGTCCATAGTGGATTTAACATAATAGTGTGAGAGTCCAGTCCATAGTGGATCTAGCATAATATTGTGAGAGTCCAGTCATAGTGGATTTAACATAATAGTGTGAGAGTCAGTCCATAGTGATCTAACATAATAGTGTGAAAGTCCAGTCCATAGTGGATCTAACATAATAGTGTGAAAGTCCAGTCCATAGTGGATCTAACATGATAGTGTGAGAGTCCAGTCCATGAAGTGGGTAGTCTAACATAATAGTGAGAGTCCAGGACCTCTCACTTAGTGAGATCTACAACTATGAGCTGACGAGTGATCTAACATAATAGTGAGAGTCCAGTCCATAGTGGATCTAACATAATAGTGAGAGTCCAGTCCATAGTGGATCTAACATAATAGTGTGAGAGTCCAGTCCATAGTGGATCTAACATAATAGTGAGAGTCCAGTCCATAGTGGATCTAACAAAATAGTGAGAGTCCAGTCCATAGTGGATCTAACATAATAGTGAGAGTCCAGTCCATAGTGGATCTAACATAATAGTGAGAGTCCAGTCCATAGTGGATCTAACATAATAGTGTGAGAGTCCAGTCCATAGTGGATCTAACATAATAGTGAGAGTCCCGTCCATAGTGGATCTAACAAAATAGTGAGAGTCCAGTCCATAGTGGATCTAACATAATAGTGAGAGTCCAGTCCATAGTGGATCTAACATAATAGTGAGAGTCCAGTCCATAGTGGATCTAACATAATAGTGAGAGTCCAGTCCATAGTGGATCTAACATAATAGTGTGAGAGTCCAGTCCATAGTGGATCTAACATAATAGTGAGAGTCCAGTCCATAGTGGATCTAACATAAAAGTGTGAGAGTCCAGTTCATAGTGGATCTAACATAATAGTGTGAGAGTCCAGTCCATAGTGGATCTAACATAAAAGTGTGAGAGTCCAGTTCATAGTGGATCTAACATAATAGTGTGAGAGTCCAGTCCATAGTGGATCTAACATAAAAGTGTGAGAGTCCAGTCCATAGTGGATCTAACATAATAGTGTGAAAGTCCAGTCCATAGTGGATCTAACATGATAGTGTGAGAGTCCAGTCCATAGTGGATCTAACATAATAGTGTGAGAGTCCAGTCCATAGTGGATCTAACATAATAGTGAGAGTCCAGTCCATAGTGGATCTAACATAATAGTGAGAGTCCAGTCCATAGTGGATCTAACATAATAGTGAGAGTCCAGTCCATAGTGGATCTAACATAATAGTGTGAGAGTCCAGTCCATAGTGGATCTAACATGATAGTGTGAGAGTCCAGTCCATAGTGGATCTAACATAAACGTGTGAGAGTCCAGTTCATAGTGGATCTAACATAATAGTGTGAGAGTCCAGTCCATAGTGGATCTAACATAAAAGTGTGAGAGTCCAGTCCATAGTGGATCTAACATAATAGTGTGAAAGTCCAGTCCATAGTGGATCTAACATGATAGTGTGAGAGTCCAGTCCATAGTGGATCTAACATAATAGTGTGAGAGTCCAGTCCATAGTGGATCTAACATAATAGTGTGAAAGTCCAGTCCATAGTGGATCTAACATAATCGTGTGAAAGTCCAGTCCATAGTGGATCTAACATGATAGTGTGAGAGTCCAGTCCATAGTGGATCTAACATGATAGTGTGAGAGTCCAGTCCATAGTGGATCTAACATAATAGTGTGAGAGTCCAGTCCATAGTGGATCTAACATAATATTGTGAGAGTCCAGTCCATAGTGGATCTAACATAATAGTGAGAGTCCAGTCCATAGTGGATTTAACATAATAGTGTGAGAGTCCAGTCCATAGTGGATCTAGCATAATATTGTGAGAGTCCAGTCCATAGTGGATTTAACATAATAGTGTGAGAGTCCAGTCCATAGTGGATCTAACATAATAGTGTGAAAGTCCAGTCCATAGTGGATCTAACATAATAGTGTGAAAGTCCAGTCCATAGTGGATCTAACATAATAGTGTGAAAGTCCAGTCCATAGTGGATCTAACATGATAGTGTGAGAGTCCAGTCCATAGTGGATCTAACATGATAGTGTGAGAGTCCAGTCCATAGTGGATCTAACATAATAGTGTGAGAGTCCAGTCCATAGTGGATCTAACATAATAGTGTGAGAGTCCAGTCCATAGTGGATCTAACATAATAGTGAGAGTCCAGTCCATAGTGGATCTAACATAATAGTGAGAGTCCAGTCCATAGTGGATTTAACATAATAGTGTGAGAGTCCAGTCCATAGTGGATCTAGCATAATATTGTGAGAGTCCAGTCCATAGTGGATTTAACATAATAGTGTGAGAGTCCAGTCCATAGTGGATCTAACATAATAGTGTGAAAGTCCAGTCCATAGTGGATCTAACATAATAGTGTGAAAGTCCAGTCCATAGTGGATCTAACATGATAGTGTGAGAGTCCAGTCCATAGTGGATCTAACATAATAGTGAGAGTCCAGTCCATAGTGTATCTAACATAATAGTGAGAGTCCAGTCCATAGTGGATCTAACATAATAGTGAGAGTCCAGTCCATAGTGGATCTAACATAATAGTGAGAGTCCAGTCCATAGTGGATCTAACATAATAGTGTGAGAGTCCAGTCCATAGTGGATCTAACATAATAGTGAGAGTCCAGTCCATAGTGGATCTAACAAAATAGTGAGAGTCCAGTCCATAGTGGATCTAACATAATAGTGAGAGTCCAGTCCATAGTGGATCTAACATAATAGTGAGAGTCCAGTCCATAGTGGATCTAACATAATAGTGTGAGAGTCCAGTCCATAGTGGATCTAACATAATAGTGAGAGTCCCGTCCATAGTGGATCTAACAAAATAGTGAGAGTCCAGTCCATAGTGGATCTAACATAATAGTGAGAGTCCAGTCCATAGTGGATCTAACATAATAGTGAGAGTCCAGTCCATAGTGGATCTAACATAATAGTGAGAGTCCAGTCCATAGTGGATCTAACATAATAGTGTGAGAGTCCAGTCCATAGTGGATCTAACATAATAGTGAGAGTCCAGTCCATAGTGGATCTAACATAAAAGTGTGAGAGTCCAGTTCATAGTGGATCTAACATAATAGTGTGAGAGTCCAGTCCATAGTGGATCTAACATAAAAGTGTGAGAGTCCAGTTCATAGTGGATCTAACATAATAGTGTGAGAGTCCAGTCCATAGTGGATCTAACATAAAAGTGTGAGAGTCCAGTCCATAGTGGATCTAACATAATAGTGTGAAAGTCCAGTCCATAGTGGATCTAACATGATAGTGTGAGAGTCCAGTCCATAGTGGATCTAACATAATAGTGTGAGAGTCCAGTCCATAGTGGATCTAACATAATAGTGAGAGTCCAGTCCATAGTGGATCTAACATAATAGTGAGAGTCCAGTCCATAGTGGATCTAACATAATAGTGAGAGTCCAGTCCATAGTGGATCTAACATAATAGTGTGAGAGTCCAGTCCATAGTGGATCTAACATGATAGTGTGAGAGTCCAGTCCATAGTGGATCTAACATAAACGTGTGAGAGTCCAGTTCATAGTGGATCTAACATAATAGTGTGAGAGTCCAGTCCATAGTGGATCTAACATAAAAGTGTGAGAGTCCAGTCCATAGTGGATCTAACATAATAGTGTGAAAGTCCAGTCCATAGTGGATCTAACATGAACGTGTGAGAGTCCAGTCCATAGTGGATCTAACATAATAGTGTGAGAGTCCAGTCCATAGTGGATCTAACATAATAGTGTGAAAGTCCAGTCCATAGTGGATCTAACATAATCGTGTGAAAGTCCAGTCCATAGTGGATCTAACATGATAGTGTGAGAGTCCAGTCCATAGTGGATCTAACATGATAGTGTGAGAGTCCAGTCCATAGTGGATCTAACATAATAGTGTGAGAGTCCAGTCCATAGTGGATCTAACATAATATTGTGAGAGTCCAGTCCATAGTGGATCTAACATAATAGTGAGAGTCCAGTCCATAGTGGATTTAACATAATAGTGTGAGAGTCCAGTCCATAGTGGATCTAGCATAATATTGTGAGAGTCCAGTCCATAGTGGATTTAACATAATAGTGTGAGAGTCCAGTCCATAGTGGATCTAACATAATAGTGTGAAAGTCCAGTCCATAGTGGATCTAACATAATAGTGTGAAAGTCCAGTCCATAGTGGATCTAACATGATAGTGTGAGAGTCCAGTCCATAGTGGATCTAACATGATAGTGTGAGAGTCCAGTCCATAGTGGATCTAACATAATAGTGTGAGAGTCCAGTCCATAGTGGATCTAACATAATAGTGTGAGAGTCCAGTCCATAGTGGATCTAACATAATATTGTGAGAGTCCAGTCCATAGTGGATCTAACATAATAGTGAGAGTCCAGTCCATAGTGGATTTAACATAATAGTGTGAGAGTCCAGTCCATAGTGGATCTAGCATAATATTGTGAGAGTCCAGTCCATAGTGGATTTAACATAATAGTGTGAGAGTCCAGTCCATAGTGGATCTAACATAATAGTGTGAAAGTCCAGTCCATAGTGGATCTAACATAATAGTGTGAAAGTCCAGTCCATAGTGGATCTAACATGATAGTGTGAGAGTCCAGTCCATAGTGGATCTAACATAATAGTGAGAGTCCAGTCCATAGTGTATCTAACATAATAGTGAGAGTCCAGTCCATAGTGGATCTAACATAATAGTGAGAGTCCAGTCCATAGTGGATCTAACATAATAGTGAGAGTCCAGTCCATAGTGGATCTAACATAATAGTGTGAGAGTCCAGTCCATAGTGGATCTAACATAATAGTGAGAGTCCAGTCCATAGTGGATCTAACAAAATAGTGAGAGTCCAGTCCATAGTGGATCTAACATAATAGTGAGAGTCCAGTCCATAGTGGATCTAACATAATAGTGAGAGTCCAGTCCATAGTGGATCTAACATAATAGTGTGAGAGTCCAGTCCATAGTGGATCTAACATAATAGTGAGAGTCCCGTCCATAGTGGATCTAACAAAATAGTGAGAGTCCAGTCCATAGTGGATCTAACATAATAGTGAGAGTCCAGTCCATAGTGGATCTAACATAATAGTGAGAGTCCAGTCCATAGTGGATCTAACATAATAGTGAGAGTCCAGTCCATAGTGGATCTAACATAATAGTGTGAGAGTCCAGTCCATAGTGGATCTAACATAATAGTGAGAGTCCAGTCCATAGTGGATCTAACATAAAAGTGTGAGAGTCCAGTTCATAGTGGATCTAACATAATAGTGTGAGAGTCCAGTCCATAGTGGATCTAACATAAAAGTGTGAGAGTCCAGTTCATAGTGGATCTAACATAATAGTGTGAGAGTCCAGTCCATAGTGGATCTAACATAAAAGTGTGAGAGTCCAGTCCATAGTGGATCTAACATAATAGTGTGAAAGTCCAGTCCATAGTGGATCTAACATGATAGTGTGAGAGTCCAGTCCATAGTGGATCTAACATAATAGTGTGAGAGTCCAGTCCATAGTGGATCTAACATAATAGTGAGAGTCCAGTCCATAGTGGATCTAACATAATAGTGAGAGTCCAGTCCATAGTGGATCTAACATAATAGTGAGAGTCCAGTCCATAGTGGATCTAACATAATAGTGTGAGAGTCCAGTCCATAGTGGATCTAACATGATAGTGTGAGAGTCCAGTCCATAGTGGATCTAACATAAACGTGTGAGAGTCCAGTTCATAGTGGATCTAACATAATAGTGTGAGAGTCCAGTCCATAGTGGATCTAACATAAAAGTGTGAGAGTCCAGTCCATAGTGGATCTAACATAATAGTGTGAAAGTCCAGTCCATAGTGGATCTAACATGATAGTGTGAGAGTCCAGTCCATAGTGGATCTAACATAATAGTGTGAGAGTCCAGTCCATAGTGGATCTAACATAATAGTGTGAAAGTCCAGTCCATAGTGGATCTAACATAATCGTGTGAAAGTCCAGTCCATAGTGGATCTAACATGATAGTGTGAGAGTCCAGTCCATAGTGGATCTAACATGATAGTGTGAGAGTCCAGTCCATAGTGGATCTAACATAATAGTGTGAGAGTCCAGTCCATAGTGGATCTAACATAATATTGTGAGAGTCCAGTCCATAGTGGATCTAACATAATAGTGAGAGTCCAGTCCATAGTGGATTTAACATAATAGTGTGAGAGTCCAGTCCATAGTGGATCTAGCATAATATTGTGAGAGTCCAGTCCATAGTGGATTTAACATAATAGTGTGAGAGTCCAGTCCATAGTGGATCTAACATAATAGTGTGAAAGTCCAGTCCATAGTGGATCTAACATAATAGTGTGAAAGTCCAGTCCATAGTGGATCTAACATGATAGTGTGAGAGTCCAGTCCATAGTGGATCTAACATGATAGTGTGAGAGTCCAGTCCATAGTGGATCTAACATAATAGTGTGAGAGTCCAGTCCATAGTGGATCTAACATAATAGTGTGAGAGTCCAGTCCATAGTGGATCTAACATAATATTGTGAGAGTCCAGTCCATAGTGGATCTAACATAATAGTGAGAGTCCAGTCCATAGTGGATTTAACATAATAGTGTGAGAGTCCAGTCCATAGTGGATCTAGCATAATATTGTGAGAGTCCAGTCCATAGTGGATTTAACATAATAGTGTGAGAGTCCAGTCCATAGTGGATCTAACATAATAGTGTGAAAGTCCAGTCCATAGTGGATCTAACATGATAGTGTGAGAGTCCAGTCCATAGTGGATCTAACATAATAGTGAGAGTCCAGTCCATAGTGTATCTAACATAATAGTGAGAGTCCAGTCCATAGTGGATCTAACATAATAGTGAGAGTCCAGTCCATAGTGGATCTAACATAATAGTGAGAGTCCAGTCCATAGTGGATCTAACATAATAGTGTGAGAGTCCAGTCCATAGTGGATCTAACATAATAGTGAGAGTCCAGTCCATAGTGGATCTAACAAAATAGTGAGAGTCCAGTCCATAGTGGATCTAACATAATAGTGAGAGTCCAGTCCATAGTGGATCTAACATAATAGTGAGAGTCCAGTCCATAGTGGATCTAACATAATAGTGTGAGAGTCCAGTCCATAGTGGATCTAACATAATAGTGAGAGTCCCGTCCATAGTGGATCTAACAAAATAGTGAGAGTCCAGTCCATAGTGGATCTAACATAATAGTGAGAGTCCAGTCCATAGTGGATCCAACATAATAGTGAGAGTCCAGTCCATAGTGGATCTAACATAATAGTGAGAGTCCAGTCCATAGTGGATCTAACATAATAGTGTGAGAGTCCAGTCCATAGTGGATCTAACATAATAGTGAGAGTCCAGTCCATAGTGGATCTAACATAAAAGTGTGAGAGTCCAGTTCATAGTGGATCTAACATAATAGTGTGAGAGTCCAGTCCATAGTGGATCTAACATAAAAGTGTGAGAGTCCAGTTCATAGTGGATCTAACATAATAGTGTGAGAGTCCAGTCCATAGTGGATCTAACATAAAAGTGTGAGAGTCCAGTCCATAGTGGATCTAACATAATAGTGTGAAAGTCCAGTCCATAGTGGATCTAACATGATAGTGTGAGAGTCCAGTCCATAGTGGATCTAACATAATAGTGTGAGAGTCCAGTCCATAGTGGATCTAACATAATAGTGAGAGTCCAGTCCATAGTGGATCTAACATAATAGTGAGAGTCCAGTCCATAGTGGATCTAACATAATAGTGAGAGTCCAGTCCATAGTGGATCTAACATAATAGTGTGAGAGTCCAGTCCATAGTGGATCTAACATGATAGTGTGAGAGTCCAGTCCATAGTGGATCTAACATAAACGTGTGAGAGTCCAGTTCATAGTGGATCTAACATAATAGTGTGAGAGTCCAGTCCATAGTGGATCTAACATAAAAGTGTGAGAGTCCAGTCCATAGTGGATCTAACATAATAGTGTGAAAGTCCAGTCCATAGTGGATCTAACATGATAGTGTGAGAGTCCAGTCCATAGTGGATCTAACATAATAGTGTGAGAGTCCAGTCCATAGTGGATCTAACATAATAGTGTGAAAGTCCAGTCCATAGTGGATCTAACATAATCGTGTGAAAGTCCAGTCCATAGTGGATCTAACATGATAGTGTGAGAGTCCAGTCCATAGTGGATCTAACATGATAGTGTGAGAGTCCAGTCCATAGTGGATCTAACATAATAGTGTGAGAGTCCAGTCCATAGTGGATCTAACATAATATTGTGAGAGTCCAGTCCATAGTGGATCTAACATAATAGTGAGAGTCCAGTCCATAGTGGATTTAACATAATAGTGTGAGAGTCCAGTCCATAGTGGATCTAGCATAATATTGTGAGAGTCCAGTCCATAGTGGATTTAACATAATAGTGTGAGAGTCCAGTCCATAGTGGATCTAACATAATAGTGTGAAAGTCCAGTCCATAGTGGATCTAACATAATAGTGTGAAAGTCCAGTCCATAGTGGATCTAACATGATAGTGTGAGAGTCCAGTCCATAGTGGATCTAACATGATAGTGTGAGAGTCCAGTCCATAGTGGATCTAACATAATAGTGTGAGAGTCCAGTCCATAGTGGATCTAACATAATAGTGTGAGAGTCCAGTCCATAGTGGATCTAACATAATATTGTGAGAGTCCAGTCCATAGTGGATCTAACATAATAGTGAGAGTCCAGTCCATAGTGGATTTAACATAATAGTGTGAGAGTCCAGTCCATAGTGGATCTAGCATAATATTGTGAGAGTCCAGTCCATAGTGGATTTAACATAATAGTGTGAGAGTCCAGTCCATAGTGGATCTAACATAATAGTGTGAAAGTCCAGTCCATAGTGGATCTAACATAATAGTGTGAAAGTCCAGTCCATAGTGGATCTAACATGATAGTGTGAGAGTCCAGTCCATAGTGGATCTAACATAATAGTGAGAGTCCAGTCCATAGTGTATCTAACATAATAGTGAGAGTCCAGTCCATAGTGGATCTAACATAATAGTGAGAGTCCAGTCCATAGTGGATCTAACATAATAGTGAGAGTCCAGTCCATAGTGGATCTAACATAATAGTGTGAGAGTCCAGTCCATAGTGGATCTAACATAATAGTGAGAGTCCAGTCCATAGTGGATCTAACAAAATAGTGAGAGTCCAGTCCATAGTGGATCTAACATAATAGTGAGAGTCCAGTCCATAGTGGATCTAACATAATAGTGAGAGTCCAGTCCATAGTGGATCTAACATAATAGTGTGAGAGTCCAGTCCATAGTGGATCTAACATAATAGTGAGAGTCCCGTCCATAGTGGATCTAACAAAATAGTGAGAGTCCAGTCCATAGTGGATCTAACATAATAGTGAGAGTCCAGTCCATAGTGGATCTAACATAATAGTGAGAGTCCAGTCCATAGTGTATCTAACATAATAGTGAGAGTCCAGTCCATAGTGTATCTAACATAATAGTGAGAGTCCAGTCCATAGTGGATCTAACATAATAGTGAGAGTCCAGTCCATAGTGGGGCCAGCAGGAGACCATCCTGAGTGGAGACAGGTCAGCAGTGCAGAGATGTCCCCAGCCGATGCACAGGCGAGCGGTCCACCCCGGGTCCCGACTTTGGACAGCCAGCACTTCATCCGTG
>NC_084744.1:9335095-9362595 GCF_033978785.1 Entelurus aequoreus
AGGGCCGCTTGTAATCGTAAACAATTAATGAATTTGCGTATGACTTTAAATATTTTTTAAAAAATGTACGTAAAGAGTAACAAAAATCTGTGGATTTGACCACTGTTTTTTACAGTCTGGCATCTTAGTTGCCAGACTTTTACTGTAAAATATATGGTGTTATTTTATTATTATTATTTTTACAACATATTGCTAGATAGAAATACAGTACAGCTGTTTAATTTTATTTTGGCAACTAAGCTGCCAGGTTTTTTTACCATAATAAAATGTGGTACCATAAAATCATCCACCGTGGATTTAAAAAAAAACAAACTGACAGATCAGTTGACAGAATTTTACTGTAAAAATTCACAGTATAATGCTGTAAAAAAAACAACTCCCTACATTTTACAGTAAAATCTATTGGTCATTTTTATAGTGTACAATTTGATGGATAACTTGCTACAAAACCATAAGAGAATAGAATGTATACTATCCATGTATAGAGAAAATACTTCAGCCAGTGATGTAGTGGAGGGAATACAACCTGTTTGAGCCCACTGCAACAAGCCAGCTATTTGACTACCACATTCACCCAGTGTTGTATAATTGCAACAATTATATAACAAGCTCTAAATGAAATTTGATGCATCTGTTCCACAATAACTACATATGTACATGCTCTAGACATTGTAATAACCAAAAAATATATAAAATACATTTTACTTACTTGAATCTGATGAATCCAGTCCAATGAAACAAATAGATGTTGTTCGAAGGAAACTTTGAGAGGTTGTGTGATTTCATGGCCAGAAGGCGTGACTTATAAACGAATGTACAATCCAATAGCCTTGTGAGACTGAACAATAGGACCCAATGACTATGTAACTGTGGTAAAAAAAAAATATATATATATAACAGATTGTTTTTTAGGATGGTTAAAGGTAACGTTGTAATTTTACAACAAGGGGTGTTACAGGGTTAAGCAGATATTTAAGTATTTATTTGGATTTTACCAACAAAGTTAGATAATATAGTGGGGTGTACCCTGCCTTCCGCCCGATTGCAGCTGAGATAGGCTCCCCCCGCGACCCCGAAAGGGATAAGAGGTAGAAAATGGATGGATGGAATATTTGTTTTTTTTCTAGTTTGACGGGGGAAAAAAAACCCTAATGCCTTCAGTAAGAAAATAAGAAAGAAAATATAAGGTATTTTATTGACATATATTATTCCCAGGCTTTTGCGGGCCATATAAAATGAGGCGGAGGGCCAGATCTGGCCCGCGGCCTTGAGTTTGACACCTGTGCACTAGACACACCAATGAGCTCGTTTATAGATGTACGATAAAACTCCTCATAAGAAGTTGCCATTTGTTATAACTTTGTGACATGATACAATGCACATTAATGAACATATCAAATACAAATGTGACAGATTGTAGCCAAATAAGGCTACAAAGATAGATAGATAGATAGATAGATAGATAGATAGATAGATAGATAGATAGATAGATAGATAGATAGATAGATAGGTCTTTATTGTCATTGCACAAATACAACGAAACTTTGTTTTCAGCACAAACCCGTTGAAGATTAGACAAACGAACAGTGTACAGGGTTACAGAACAGGAACGCTGATGGGTCGAAATAAGGCGTAAAAGGTGGGAAAAAGGTAAAACGCTGGGGAAGAATATTAGTAAAAAAATAGACAGGGCTCTAGACTGGGCTCCTAAGGGGGCCTAGTCTGGAGTGAGAAAAAACCTCCATGCAATGATGATGTAATGTTTTTTATAGACTGAGGCCGATCTGCAAAAGTTCGACTCCAGGTGTCGTTGAGGAGGGAGGGAGGTCAAAAGCGTCCATCATTTAGGTGTCCTCGGGGGTGTTTTTCAGAACAGCCTGGTCCTGTTTTCCACAGCGTCACGGCCATTCGAGGGAGTCAAATCGTAGATTAGGATGTTTGTTTTCCGCGAGCAGACAAAACAATGACTTGTCTGTTCTATTCGTCCGTGCTGGGTGCTCTCAAATTCATTTAAATTTTCCTTTTCAGCTTCTCCATGATGTGATCCATCTTGCGATTCAGTTCAGAAATCGCCATAGTCTGTGATCCCACAGCCCGGCCCAAACCATCCATTGCGACGAACAGCCTTTGGGCTCCTTGAGTGGCTGCCATCGTCTTACGAATTTGACGATACACCAGAGCAACGCCCAACCCAATCAGCAGGTTCCCCGCGATCACGGTTCCAAATAGGTGGATATCTTCCACGTCCTCGATGGAAAGGACTGGGAGGCACATGATTCTCCATGTATCCCAGGAATCTCTCACGTACCCCGCAGCAATGGTTCCATCAGGGCGGCCAGGCTCCCCCGAACCTCTTTTCCTCGTCAAAAAGATTTTGTCAATTGCGTCGAGAGTCCAGCTGATCATTTCCACATCTGATGTTTAGATTTGAGGACAGCGCAAAGAAAGAGGCTTCAAAAAAGTTCAGACAAGACAAAAACAAAGAGAGGGAGCGGAAAAAAATGCGACCGCCCTCACCAGAGGCAAGACAGAAAGATCATTGCAAAGAAACAAGTCCTGGGCTCCCACTAATTCAGCGTTATAGTGAGTTGTATTTTTCACAAGTGGGAAGCCGGTCCCTGAAAATAATACCTACATTTAACCGGCCCGTGGTGCAAAAAAGGTTGGGGACCACTTACATGCAGAAAGTACCTCTTATGGACTTTTCAAAACCCGCATTTCTTATCAGCAGATGGAAATGTTCCCCGGCCATTGCGGACTCTGGCCTCCTGCAGTCCGACCTGGCCTCCATCAAATATGCACGCAGGAATGAAGCAACCTTTTGGGTCAGCCAGGTAAGCTTCAGGTTCGGCTGGAGATGTTTCAAAGCTGCACGACGTGCTGCCTTTTTGATGCGATGTCACCATGGTAACGCACACTGGGGAACCGGTCTGAGATCTTGAGCAGGTTTTTCGACAGAGACTGGGATCAAAAACACGAGTCCTGAAAGATGCCAGGGACTTGAACACAAAAGACTGATGAAAATCAAAACAAAGGTCAACGAATGAAAAGATCCCAAAATTAATTTGGGTTTTCAGTTGGTGGTGGTTGGAAGTGCTAAATTGTTAGCATTCCGCTACAGTTTTATTGATGCTGAAGTGCACAGCAGAAGTGCATTATATTTATTTATATAGCGTTTTTCTCTAGTGACATTTACAGCGTGAAACCCAATATCTAAGTTACATTCAAACCAGTGTGGGTGGGACTGGGAGCAGGTGTCTTGCCCAAGGACACAACGTATACGTGTTACGTATCTGCATGTTATGTATCTACATGTTACGTATCTACATGTTACGAATCTACATGTTACGTATCTGCATGTTATGTATCTACATGTTACGTATCTACATGTTACGAATCTACATGTTACGTATCTGCATGTTATGTTATGGAGCTACATGTTATGTATCTACATGTTACGTATCTACATGTTACGAATCTACATGTTACGAATCTACATGTTATGTATCTACATGTTACGTATCTACATGTTACGAATCTACATGTTACGAATCTACATGTTATGTATCTGCATGTTATGTATCTACATGTTACGAATCTACATGTTACGAATCTACATGTTATGTATCTACATGTTATGTTATGGAGCTACATGTTATGTACCTACATGTTACGTATCTACATGTTACGAATCTACATGTTACGTATCTGCATGTTATGTATCTACATGTTACGAATCTACATGTTGCGAATCTACATGTTATGTATCTACATGTTATGTTATGGAGCTACATGTTATGTATCTACATGTTACGTATCTACATGTTACGAATCTACATGTTACGTATCTGCATGTTATGTATCTACATGTTACGAATCTACATGTTACGAATCTACATGTTATGTATCTACATGTTATGTTATGGAGCTACATGTTATGTATCTACATGTTACGTATCTACATGTTACGAATCTACATGTTACGTATCTGCATGTTATGTATCTACATGTTACGAATCTACATGTTACGAATCTACATGTTATGTATCTACATGTTATGTTATGGAGCTACATGTTATGTATCTACATGTTACGTATCTACATGTTACGAATCTACATGTTATGTATCTACATGTTATGTATCTACATGTTACGAATCTACATGTTACGAATCTACATGTTATGTATCTACATGTTATGTTATGGAGCTACATGTTATGTATCTACATGTTACGTATCTACATGTTACGAATCTACATGTTACGTATCTGCATGTTATGTATCTACATGTTACGAATCTACATGTTACGAATCTACATGTTATGTATCTACATGTTATGTTATGGAGCTACATGTTATGTACCTACATGTTACGAATCTACATGTTACGTATCTGCATGTTATGTATCTACATGTTACGTATCTACATGTTACGGATCTACATGTTACGTATCTGCATGTTATGTTATGGAGCTACATGTTATGTATCTACATGTTACGTATCTACATGTTACGAATCTACATGTTACGAATCTACATGTTATGTATCTACATGTTATGTTATGGAGCTACATGTTATGTACCTACATGTTACGTATCTACATGTTACGAATCTACATGTTACGTATCTGCATGTTATGTATCTACATGTTACGAATCTACATGTTACGAGTCTACATGTTATGTATCTACATGTTATGTTATGGAGCTACATTTTATGTATCTACATGTTACGTATCTACATGTTACGAATCTACATGTTACGAATCTACATG
This sequence comes from Entelurus aequoreus, assembly GCF_033978785.1. NCBI lineage: Eukaryota > Metazoa > Chordata > Actinopteri > Syngnathiformes > Syngnathidae > Entelurus > Entelurus aequoreus. The sequence continues at coordinate 9,339,871 of NC_084744.1, forward strand.
TTATGTATCTACATGTTATGTTATGGAGCTACATGTTATGTACCTACATGTTACGTATCTACATGTGACGAATCTACATGTTACGAATCTACATGTTATGTATCTACATGTTATGTTATGTAGCTACATGTTATGTACCTACATGTTACGTATCTACATGTTACGTATCTACATGTTACATATTGTGGAGAATGCATATATTTTTAAGAGTTCTTTCTTTATTCATAGTCATGTTTAAAGCAGCTAATATTTTCCCATGTGTACTCTTTTTGCTTGTATCTTATGTCCGCAAGTAAACTCTGTGCTTTACCTTGAAGGGGTTGGAATGTGGTAGTCGGAGTACTCCCTTCTTATCTTATCTGTATTAGAACAATGAGGCTGTATTCCTTTCTGGGCAGGGTGGGGGCTGTTTTTTCGTATTCAATAAGTTGTCTCTTCCCGTTTGATTTTCAGACCGCTTCTCGATGCCGCTATTAACGGACTGTAGGACTGGTCTCCTAAAGCTTTAGTAAAACTAGATAATATTCCTATTCTGTCTTGATGGTCCTTCTTACTCAACATATATGTCATCTGAAAGAACTTGGGATTGACCAGTGACTATAATTCCCTGAGAGGAAGACTGGTCAGACACAACAGTATCTGCATGTCGCGTATCTACATGTTACGTATCTACACGTGCACAGCAGGGCGGCTAGTTATCCACATAACCTTTAAACTCGCCGTGCAGGTATCGATGATTGTTATTAAAATGTTTAGCTAAGTTTGAAGCAAAGATTGTAGTACTTTGCACAGTGTTGCATGTTTTAAAGCGTCATCTTGATCGATAGTTTTGACGCCCAAATACCTCCAGTATTTTTCTAAGGCGGTATCGTAGCGTTTTCAATTCATTAGTACCGCGGTACTTTATCAGTACCGCTAGTCACTACTGGTCCCACCTTTCCTAAAAATAATGTTCGTAAACAACTTAAATCCTTGTTCAGATGTTTACTGACATATAATATTCATTTTTAAATAACTTTTACTGCAAATGAATATCACCTCCAAATATCTTCTAATAATCTGTATCGGCCCTGATCTCTAATATAAAGTATGCACACAAGAGCAAAGCGTCATATTTTAATCCCCGATTGACGCAAAGCTCATTTCTAATTTCCAACTTTTCATCTCCACTCGGCAGCAAAGACTTCTTCACACAAATCGATTTACATTTGGAGGTTTTGGCGAGGCTCTGTGCTTAAAAGTCTTGACACAGCCCCTCGTGGCGTTAAATACTGTTGTGACAGCAAGACATCACCCCATTAGCTACGATGGCTCCTCGTTCCAGTCGCTTAATTGTCTCCCACGCCATCAAACAGTTGGAGTTGGACTTTAGTGCCCGCACTAAAGTGTGAGCACGCTGCACTCACCTGTTGTTAGACAGGTAAAGTTGGCCTTTGAAGCATTTCCATGTACTTCAGTAGCAACATCTTCATGCTTATTTGTACAGTATGACTCATCTCCTTAGATCATGTCGGAAAAGGAGCAGGAAGACGCCGAGTTTATTGAACCCTTTTCCATTTTAAAGCAATTATTAACACACATGGTACAAAACCCAAAACCAGTGAAATTGGCACGTTGTGTAATTCGTAAATAAAAACAGAATACAATGATTTGCAAATCCTTTTCAACTTATATTCAATTGAATAGACTGCAAAGACAAGATACTTAATGTTCCAACAGAGAAACTTCTATTTTTTTTTGCAAAAAATCATTAACTTAGAATTTAATGGCAGCAACACATTGCAAAAAAGTTGTCACAGGGGCATTTTTACCACTATGTTACATGGCCTTTCCTTTTAACAACACTCAGTAAACGTTTGGGAACTGAGGAGACACATTTTTGAAGCTTCTCAGGTGGAATTCTTTCCCATTCTTGCTTGATGTACAGCTTAAGTTGTTCAACAGTCCGGGGGTCTCCCTTGTGCTATTTTAGGCTTCATAATGCACCACACATTTTCAATGGGAGACAGGTCTGGACTACAGACAGGCCAGTCTAGTACCCACACTCTTTTACTATGAAGCCACACTGTTGTAACACGTGGCTTGGCATTGTCTTGCTGAAATAAGCAGGGGCGTCCATGATAACGTTGCTTGGATAGCAACATATGTTGCTCCAAAAGCTGTATGTACCTTTCAGCATTAATGGTGCCTTCACAGATGTGTAAGTTACCCATGTCTTGGGCACTAATACACCCCCATACCATCACACATGCTGGCTTTTACACTCTGTGCCTATAACAATCCAGATGGTTCTTTTCCTCATTAGTCCAGAGGACACGACGTCCACGGTTTCCAAAATGTGGACTCGTCAGACCACAGAACACTTTTCCACTTTGCATCAGTCCATCTTAGATGAGCTCGGGCCCAGCAAAGCCAGCGGCGTTTCTGGGTGTTGTTGATAAATGGCTTTGGCTTTGCATTGTAGAGTTTTAACTTGCACTTACAGATGTAGCGACCAACTGTACTTACTGACAGTGGTTTTCTGAAGTGTTCCTGAGCCCATGTGGTGATATCCTCTACACACTGATGTTGCTTTTTGATGCAGTACTGCCTGAGTGATCGAAGGTCCGTAATATCATCGCTTACGTGCAGTGATTTCTCCAGATTCTCTGAACCTTTTGATGATATTATGGACCACAGATGGTGAAATCCCTAAATTCCTTGCAGTAGCTGGTTGAGAAAAGTTGTTCTTAAACTGTTGGACAATTTGCTCACGCATTTGTTGACAAAGTGGTGACCCTCGCCCCATCCTTGTTTGTGAATGAGTGAGCATTTCATGGAAGCTGCTTTTATACCCAATCATGGCACCCACCTGTTCCCAATTAGCCTGTTCACCTGTGGGATGTTCCAAATAAGTGTTTGATGAGCATTCCTCAACTTTCTCAGTCTTTTTTGCCACTTTGCCAGCTTTTTGGAAACATTTTGCAGGCATCAAATTCCAAATGAGCTAATATTTGCAAAAAATAACAAAGTTTTCCAGTTGGAACATTAAATATCTTGTCTTTGCAGTCTATTCAATAGAATATAAGTTGAAAAGGATTTGCAAATCATTGTATTCTGTTTTTATTTACCATTTACACAACGTGACAACTTCACTGGTTTTGGGTTTTGTGCTTGAACCCTTCCTGTTCTCATTTTGCAACAAAACCTAAAACAATAAATGACATTACGATTTACATTTTTGTAATTACTGTATTATAACAATATCCATCCATCCATCCATTTTCTACCGCTTGTCCCTTTCTGGGGTCACTGGAGCCTATCTCAGCTGCATTCGGGCGGAAGGCGGGGTACACCCTGGACAAGTCGCCACCTCATCGCAGGGCCAACACAGATAGACAGACAACATTCACACTCACATTCACACACTAGGGCCAATTTAGTGTTGCCAATCAACCTATCCCCAGGTGCATGTCTTTGGAGGTGGGAGGAAGCCGGAGTACCCGGAGGTAACCCACGCAGTCACGGGGAGAACATGCAAACTACACACAGAAAGATCCCGAGCCCGGGATTGAACTCACGACTACTCAGGACCTTCGTATTGTGAGGCACATGCACTAACCCCTCTTCCACCGTGCTGCTCATTATAACAATAGTATTAAAATAGAACAATCCTGTTTGCTTCCGGCATAAAGTAGGACAACTTCTTACAGAGTTCACAACAAATCTGAGTGTTAATCCAAATTTCCCGCTGAATATTATCAGGCTTTTGTAGTTTTTCCTTTAAATTAGTTGTGATTGATCAACCTGAATTCCAGACTATAAACCGCTACTTTTTTCCTACACTTTGGACCCTGCAATTCATAAAACGGTGCAACTGATTTATGGATTTCTCTCAGCTGACGGCCTTAATGCAATTAGTTTTCATTAAACACAAGTAAAGACACCCAAAATGTGTGTTATTGTTTGTGCTATGGCGCCATCTTCTGGACGAGTTCACTCACTCACTGCAGCTGGTTGAATGTCTACAATTGTTTCCTGCTGTTTGAAGCTTTGAACCGGAAGTAGAAGAACCATTCAGTCTTCCAAACGTCCATAGCGTTTCTACTTGAAAGGATTCATTCATCAGTCCAAGCAACGTTTGTAAGTTTTACAATATAACTAAAACAATTCTTACTTACTAAACCGCCCCATGTGTGACGTCTGCAGGAGTGTTTTCATGCATATTTGTACATGCTATCGTTTTGTAATCAAGCTAGCGTTGTTAGCATTAGCTAATATGTTAACACATTTACGAGTGTCCGTCTTGGTATGATTAACTTATAATAACATTCTTTTTGTATTGTTTCAGTTTCACAAATTCCTCAGTAAATTCACCAAAACGTCACCGATGAGTTATTGAGTCTGTTTAGCTGATTGGAGAGCTAGCTTGCGCAGCTAGTGGGTCCATGACGACGACTTCTGTTTTGTTTGATCAGCCGTTTTACTGCCGTGTTACAGACACCGTTTGGAAACAATGAAGATTTGTAAATAAACATTTACAGAATATTTCTGTGTAAATAACTAATTTCTCAACGTTTATATGTACGGCTTAAAGTCCGGTGCGGATAATATATAGAATATGTATATATATACATCCATCTATCCATTTTCTACCGCTTGTCCCTTACTAATAATACTAATGATGGTTATTATTACCGTATTAAATTAGAATGATTGAAAAAACGTGATTGATAACTGCACTTTGATAAACGTATGGACCCATCCATCCATCCATTTTCTACCGCTTGTCCCTACTAACGTTAAATTGCTAGCTAGCTGTAATGCCAACATGAAAGCAAGAGACATTAACTTCCTCCACCATTGGGAAACGACACACCCCAATCCAACCTGACTGTCTAAACAACTAAGATACAATATTCACATCAAACATAAAGAATGTGTTTTTACAAAGTGATCCATATGAACAAATTAATCGTTATAAACGTTATTAAAGCTATATTTTAAAACATTTACAAAATAAAATGAAAGAATACGAACATATTTAAACACAAATAAAAAGAATATGGCTCTTATAAAGTCAGAACAGTATATTGTGTAAAAAAAATAATACAACTTGGTTAAAAGATTTTAGTCTGTCTTTAAGTACTTCAATGATACATAATAATAATAAAAATGTGATCATTTTGGTCACAATAACTTTACTTAACCATTTTATTTATTGTTTTGGGTCCTCCACCCCCTCCTTAACAGAGAAAGGACCTATTTCATTGCCTGTGCTTGTGATTTTTGTTTGAGTGCAACATTTTGCTGACAAGAGTATGTTTTATTTTTATTATAGTTTACTTGGATATTTAAAGGTTTACACTCTAAAAGGAGATACTTATATTATTGTTCTGTATTGTTATTACATCAGTGGTTAATTTGCTTTAAAACAGATGTGTCAAAGTCAGTTATGTTTGGCCCCAGCTGGCCGGTTCTAACAGTGAATACTATTACACAATTGTTTAATGCATTTTATTAGTAGATTTTTAATGTAAATTAAAATGTGAAAAAAAAAATGATAATTTGCAATAATTTCACCTCAAAATTCAGTGTATTTTACTGTAAATGGAAAAACAGTAGTGCTGTTTTTATGTTAAAAAAAAAAAAAAAGGCAGCTCAGGTGCCCAAATTTTACTGTAAAATTGCAGTTTTTTTTACTATACAGTAAAAAAACAAATGCACATTTTACAGTAAAATTTTGGCACCTGAGCTGCCTTTTTTTCTACTTTACCATAAAAACAGCAGTACTGTTTTTCAATTTACAGTTTGAGGTGACATTATTGCAACTTACCAAACAAAAAACAAACTGGCAGCTCAGTTGCCAGAATTTTACTTTAAAATGTACACTTGTTTTTTTTTACTGTATATAAAAAAAAAATACAAATTTACAGTAACATTTTTGGCACCTGAGCTGCCAGTTTTTTTTTGGTTTTTTTTACCGCAAATCAACAACAGTAGATTTGTACTGTAAATGCAAAAACGGCAAAACGGCCAAAACGCCAAAAAAATGCCAAAACGGCACCACAGTTTATTACAGTAAAAAAATTAGTTTTTTTTTTCATTTAGAGAAAAATGTTGTAAAAATCACAGTAAATTTCATAATTTTACCATGAAATCTTTTGCTACTTTTACATTGCACAATTTGATGGATAACTTGCTTTGAAATCATTAATATTAGTATTTATTTCTATTCAAAAAACGGTTTGAATGTTTGATAGTATATTTTTTGCATAATTAAACAATATTTAAGTTAACATCATTTGCGATTACATGGAGTACATGTTTTTTTCTCCCAAAGTAGAGAGAAAGAATACATTTAGTAAGAAACGTTACAGTACTTTATTGATACATATTATTTCCAGACTTTCGAGGGCCAAATAAAATGAACACACATCTGGCCCCCAGGCCTGTGTTTGAAACCTGTGAGCTAAAAAACCCACAATGGCAATAATCACGTTAATTTGCAGGTCAATACATTATCCAACTACTTAAAGCAGGGGTCGGCAACCCAAAACGTTGAAAGAGCCATTTTGGACCAAAAATACAAAAAAATAATCCGTCTGGAGCCGCAAAAAATGAAAAGTCTTATATAAGTCTTACAATGAAGGCAACACATGATGTAAGTGTCTATATTAGCTATAATAGCCTACTATCAAAAAGACTATGTGTCACAGGCTGAAGCAGATCTTAGTTGACAGAAATGTTGAAATGTAATATTTATTCTACACATTTTTACCACATTAGAAACCATCAGAGGCTACTCAGAGGGTGAAATGACTCCTGGAAATGACTGGCTTTTAATGGCCAAAGGTATAGATGTGTGTGTCCAAGTTAAAGGAAACGACTGTCTTCTTCTAATAGATTTATTACAATCTTTGCAAGCTGGGTAATGTTTGCTGTTGTCTGGAACAACATGGCACACAAACAACTATCAGAAATGTAGCCAATATTACATAGAGACATGCAAATATAAATGCAAATATAAATGATATACAAAGAGGTTACAATTAAAGGATCTTAAATGAGCTCAAATATACCTACAAACAAGGCATAATGATGCAATATGTACATACACAATTAGCATTGATTAGCTTGCAGTCATCCTCTGTTCAAATATGCCTGATTAGCACTCCAACAAGTTAATAACATCAACAAAGCTCACCTTTGTGCATTCATTTTTTAAATGGTCCTCAGTACTCACGTACAAATTTGTGCAAAATTATTTAAATTTGGTCCCTGTGAAGCATATGAAGTCTTTTTCCCCAGGGTCCCCAGTAAGAATGATCAGCACATTACTTCATCAATCCAGAGATTTAAAGACGTGTATGAGCTAACTGGCCAGTGGACATTTTACACCATTTTTTTTATGCCTCCACAACCTGTAGAAAGGGTGGTGCCCACAAGTCATGATCAAAAACTTGGTCCCCATTCCGAATGATAGCCAGTATGTGTGTGTGTGTGTGTGTGTGTGTGTGTGTGTGTGTGTGTGTGTGCGTGTGTGTGTGTGTGTGTGTGTGCAGTAAAGCAGGTATGACAGCAGTGCCCAGAGGACTAATGGCTGCCTGAGTGAGGAGACAAAAAGCATAATGAGATAAGAGTTCTCAGGATTAGCCCACATTACAACGCCGTTAATCCCCGTCTTTTAATATTCATGGGAGGTGACACGCCTCCCCGACTTCCTGTTTCCTATCTCTGCGGACCCCAGCTGTGTCGTTTCTGCCTTTGCATCCGTTTCACGCTGCAGGAGATTAGAGAAGACAAAGCAGGCCGGAGCTAATTGAAAACTAATGCAACTGTCTCCGTGGAAACGAGCACGGAGGCGGTGCTCTCTGCTGGCAGCAGCTGGGAGGTCACTGAGACGCAGGCCTTTGGAATTATTTGCCGTCTCCAACTCGTATAAACGTGATTTGTGTCTCTGAACGCACCCTCATTCTTTCCTCCTGGGGCTTCTTTTACATCATGGAAATGCTGGAGAGCTAACATTTATTCTCATACTTTGTTTTAACTGAACAACATTGTTTGAAATGTTGGTACTGTATCCACTGTTGCAACTTTGACTGTCAATACTGTCCCACTGACACATCGGATGCAACTTTGACTGTCAATACTGTCCCACTGACACATCTGATGCAACTTTGACTGTCAATACTGTCCCACTGACACATATGATGCAACTTTGACTGTCAATACTGTCCCACTGACACATCTGATGCAACTTTGACTGTCAATACTGTCCCACTGACACATCTGATGTCCTCTCTCACATCTAATACAACTTTGACTGTCAATACTGTCCCACTGACACATCTGATGCAACTTTGACTGTCAATACTGTCCCACTGACACATCGGATGTCCTCTCTCACATCTAATACAACTTTGACTGTCAATACTGTCCCACTGACACATCTGATGCAACTTTGACTGTCAATACTGTCCCACTGACACATCTGATGCAACTTTGACTGTCAATACTGTCCCACTGACACATCGGATGTCCTCTCTCACATCTAATACAACTTTGACTGTCAATACTGTCCCACTGACACATCTGATGCAACTTTGACTGTCAATACTGTCCCACTGACACATCGGATGTCCTCTCTCACATCTAATACAACTTTGACTGTCAATACTGTCCCACTGACACATCTGATGCAACTTTGACTGTCAATACTGTCCCACTGACACATCGGATGTCCTCTCTCACATCTAATACAACTTTGACTGTCAATACTGTCCCACTGACACATCTGATGCAACTTTGACTGTCAATACTGTCCCACTGACACATCGGATGTCCTCTCTCACATCTAATACAACTTTGACTGTCAATACTGTCCCACTGACACATCTGATGCAACTTTGACTGTCAATACTGTCCCACTGACACATCGGATGTCATCTCTCACATCTGATGCAACTTTGACTGTCAATACTGTCCCAGTGACACATCTGATGCAACTTTGACTGTCAATACTGTCCCCCTGACACATCTGTTATCCCTCATGTCTGATGCAACTTTGACGGTCAATACTGTCCCACTGACACATCTGTTATCCCTCATGTCTGATGCAACTTTGACAGTCAATACTGTCCCCCTGACACATCTGTTATCCCTCATGTCTGATGCAACTTTGACAGTCAATACTGTCCCCCTGACACATCTGTTATCCCTCATGTCTGATGCAACTTTGACAGTCAATACTGTCCCCCTGACACATCTGTTATCCCTCATGTCTGATGCAACTTTGACAGTCAATACTGTCCCACTGACACATCGGATGTCCTCTCTCACATCGGATGCAACTTTGACTGTCAATACTGTCCCACTGACACATCTGAGGTCATCTCTCACATCTGATGGAACTTTGACTGTCAATACTGTCCCCCTGACACATCTGTTATCCCTCATGTCTGATGCAACTTTGACGGTCAATACTGTCCCACTGACACATCTGTTATCCCTCATGTCTGATGCAACTTTGACAGTCAATACTGTCCCCCTGACACATCTGTTATCCCTCATGTCTGATGCAACTTTGACAGTCAATACTGTCCCACTGACACATCGGATGTCCTCTCTCACATCGGATGCAACTTTGACTGTCAATACTGTCCCACTGACACATCTGAGGTCATCTCTCACATCTGATGGAACTTTGACTGTCAATACTGTCCCACTGACACATCTGAGGTCATCTCTCACATATGATGGAACTTTGACTGTCAATACTGTCCCACTGACACATCGGATGTCCTCTCTCACATCTGATGCAACTTTGACTGTCAATACTGTCCCACTGACACATTTGAGGTCATATCTCATATCTGATACACATCTTTGACTGTCAATACTGTCCCACTGACACATCTGATGCAACTTTGACTGTCAATACTGTCCCACAGACACATCTGATTTTATCTCTCACATCCGATGCAACTTTGACTGTAAATACTGTCCCACTGACACATCTGATGCAACTTTGACTGTCAATACTGTCCCATTGACATATCCGTTATTTCTCATGTCTGAGGCAACTTTGATTGTCAATACTGTCCCACTGACACATCTGATGCAACTTTGACTGTCAATACTGTCCCATTGACATATCCGTTATTTCTCATGTCTGAGGCAACTTTGATTGTCAATACTGTCCCACTGACACATCTGATGTCAACTTTCACATCTTTCACCTTTGACTGTCAATACTGTCTAATTTACACATCTGATGTCATCTCTCTCATCTGAAGCAACTTTGACTGTCAATACTGTACCACTTGCACATCTGGTTTCAGCAGTCTCACCAAGGTGACATCATATGTGTAAGTGGGACAGTATTGACAGTCAAAGTTCCATCAGACGTGAGAGATGAGATCAGATGTGTCAGTGGGACAGTATTGATTGTCAAAGTTGCATCTGATGTGAGAGATGACATGTCTCAAATAATTTTTGCTCCAAAAACATTTTAGCCAGAGTCACAGGCACACACGGGTAGCATTGTAATTATCACCGCTTTTACTTTGAAAATACAATTTTCGCTGTCTGCAAATTCTGTTTACTGGTTATTTTTATGTTTGTTATTAAATATTAAATGAAAATCAAACCGTTTTTTAATATTTAGTCATTACTTTTCAACAGCAAAAAAAGAAAAAAAGAATGCTATTTTATCATTTTTTTTTATCTGCACTTGAAAATACAATTCAATTAAACCAGTCAATTTATGAAAATAGAAGTCAACTAATAAAACATACACCGATCACTGTTGTACACGTGACATTTTAGGGACAAGCGGTAGTAAATGGATGCATTCGCAAAATTAAAAATTAAAAAAACTTTTCACATTGTCATTATTGGGTATTTTGTGTGGAATTTTGAGGACAAAAATGAATTTATTCCGTATTGAAACAAGACTGGAACATACCATGTGTAAAAAGGGAAGCCCTTGGAGTACCAGCAGTTGACTTTTACTCTTGTGATGTAAAATAACGAGCACGAGGTGCGACCGTTAAAAATACGTCTTTATTCGAAAGAGGTTATTGAGGAATGCCTTTCATTAAACGAGTTTGTCAAGTAAAACTGTAACATCTATTGATCAATAATAACCTTCACAAAAATCATGGCGTCATGCACGGTCAGGCAACAACTGAGCAATATTGCATTTGTGTAAAAAAAAGAAAAAGCTATAACAATCAATAGCAACAAACAAGAGTGGAAATTCTTCGCCTGAGGCAACGTTGCATCACACATAAAGTCAGTAACAAACAGCATTGATGAAACGCCTGATGGGCAATTAGCCAACAGCATCTTATTGACTACACAATCTTGGAAAAGCTTTTTCAGGAGTGGAACTACTGCTCAGTCTGCCTCCAGTCTTGCCTTTTCTTTGCATTTTGTGGAGAATGCATATACGTTTAAGAGTTCTTTCTCTATTCATAGCCATGTTTGGAGCAGCTAGTGCTTTTCCTTTGTATATTCTACTAGTTTCTCTTGTCTTCAGAGGTCTGTTTAGTGTCTTAAACCATCGGAATGTGAATACAACCCCCAATTCTTCCTTTTCAGTGTTGCGAGAGGGAGAGGTGGGGGTTTTCTTTGTGTTAGATCAACTAAAGTAGCCGATATGAATGTATTGATTAAGCTGATCTCCTGAAATTTCAGTAGAACTTGATAATATTCCTATTCTGTCTTGATGGTCCTTCTTACTCAGCATATATGTCATCAAAAGAACTTGGGATTGACCAGTAACTTAGATTCCCTGGGAGGAAGAGCTGTTCGACGCAACACTTTCCTCGCCTTGAACTCCAGTTTTTTATGTCCTGGTATGTACTGTACATTAAGATTAAGATTAGTTTATTTCAAAGGGGACAATGCAAATTCATAAAACACATGACTACACATGGTTAAAAAAGACAGAATTAGCCAGAAGGTTAGTTTTCATCTGTAGTCCCCTGGCCATGATGTAAAAAAAGGCAGTAAAATTATAATTTCAAAGAAAAAGAGAGAAAAAGAAAAATGTATTACAGCATTAAAACAGGCTCATCTTTTAGTGCACATCTGATGTCATCGTTCACGTCTGATGCAACTTTGACTGTCAATACTGTCCCACTGACACATCTGTTATCTCTCACATTTGATGCAACTTTGACTGTCAATACTGTCCCACTGACACATCTGATGTTATATTTCAAATCTGATGCAACTTTGACTGTCAATACTGTCCCACTGGCGCTCACAAGTATGGAAAAATTGACAAAACAGGTTTTGTACCACGGCAAGTTTTAATTGTGATGAGACCGGACTTTTCTGGAGAAAGATGCATATATATATATATATATATATATATATATATATATATATATATATATATATATATATATATATATATATATATATATATATATATATATATATATATATATATATATATATATATATTTATTTATATATATATATATATATTTATATATATATATATTTATTTATATATATATATATATTATATATATATTTATTTATATATATATATATTTATTTATATATATATATATATATATATATATATATATATATATATATATATATATATATATATATATATATATATATATATATATATATATATATATATATATATATATATATATATGTGTGTGTGTGTGTGTGTGTGTTTATATGTATATGTGTGTGTGTGTGTGTTTATATGTATATGTATGTATGTAAATATATATGTATGTATATATATATACATATATAAATATATATATATGTATATACATATATATATATATATATATACATATACTGTATACATACATATATGTATATGCAAATAGCAAATATATAGATATCTATATATACACATATATATTTACATATATACATGTATATGCATATATGTGTGTGTATAAATATGTGTATATGTATATATGTGTGTATATGTATATATGTGAAGTGAATTATATTTATATAGCGCTTTTCTCTAGTGACTCAAAGCGCTTTTACATAGTGAAACCCAATATCTAAGTTACATTTAAACTAGTGTGGGTGGCACTGGGAGCAGGTGGGTAAAGTGTCTTGCCCAAGGACACAACGGCAGTGACTAGGATGGCGGAAGTGGGGATCGAACCTGGAACCCTCAAGTTGCTGGCACGGCCACTCTACCAACAGAGCTATACCGCTATATGTGTATATACATATATACACATACGTGTTTCTGATAGTTGTTCGTGCGCCATGTTGTTCCAGACCACAGCAAACGTTACCCAGCTTGCAAAGGTTGTAATGAAGCCATCTAAACCAGTAATTTCCAGGAGTTCTCTCGCCCTCTGAGAAGTTTTACTAATGTTTTCCAATGTTGTAAAAATGTGTAGAATAAATATTACTTATCACTTATATAAGACTTTTAAAGTAATTTTGATAGTAGGCTAATATAGCTAATATAGACACTTACATCATGTGTTGTCTTCATTATTACACTTATATAAGACTTTTAAAGTCATTTTGATAGTAGGCTAATCTAGCTAATATAGACACTTACATCATGTGTTGCCTTCATTATAACACGTATATAAGACTTTTAAAGTCATTTTGATAGTAGGCTAATATAGCTAATATAGACACTTACATCATGTGTTGTCTTCGTTATAACACTTATATAAGACTTTTAAAGTCATTTTGATAGTAGGCTAATATAGCTAATATAGACACTTACATCATGTGTTGTCTTCATTATAACACTTATATAAGACTTTTATTTATTTGCGGCTCCAGACAGATTTTTTTTTGGTATTTTTGGTCCAATATGGCTCTTTCAACATTTTTGGTTGCCGACCCCTGAGTTAGGTGTCAATTCGATTCAGAATCGATTCTCAATTCAACACGGAATCTTGATTCAGACCAATTTTTGCAATGTATTATTTGGTACAATAATTACAATAAAACCTTTCCTCGCTACCTAAGGACGTTTGCCTTCTTTGCACTTCCCAGCCGCATAGTTTTTTTTTGTTTTGAGCAAACATCGTATTACCTGCACGCCGTCTCTGGTCTCTGCATTCTGGGGTCACGATGGAAGCAGCGCAGTCGGCCCATGGCGATATATTCCCAAAGGCGCCCTTGTTTGTTTGTTTGTTTGCATCTCCGCGGGGCGGGGAGAGAAAACAGAGAAAGAGGGGTCAGCAACATAACAGCACAGCTAACAATGATGTTGTGTAAAAAGTACTAAAAGGTGTACGCTCAAAAGATTAAGTTCAGGCTGGAATTGCACCAAAAAGCTGAATATCAGTAACTTTTTGTGAGTAACGTCTTGGCAGTCTCGTGTAAAGTACAAAACCAGTGAAGTTGGCACGTTGTGTAAGTCGTAAATAAAAACAGAATACAATGATTTGCAAATCCTTTTCAACTTATATTCAATTGAATAGACTGGAAATATAAAATACTTAACGTTCGAACTGGAAAACGTTGTTATTTTTTGCAAATATTAGCTCATTTGGAATTTGATGCCTGTAACACATTTAAAAAAAGCTGGCACAAGTGGCAAAAAAGACTGAGAAAGTTGAGGAATGCTCATCAAACTCTTATTTGAAACATCCCACAGGTGAACAGGCTAATTGGGAACAGGTGGGTGCCATGATTGGGTATAAAAGCAGCTTCCATGAAATACTCAGTCATTCACAAACAAGGATGGGGCGAGGGTCACCACTTTGTCAACAAATGTGTGAGAAAATTGTCCAACAGTTTAAGAACAACATTTCTCAACCAGCTATTGCAAGGAATTTAGGGATTTCACCATCTACGGTCCGTATTTGTCAGGTTCAAACACTGATGACATCTATTAAACAAGACAAGAAGCAAGGAATTAAACAGAGACAGAATTCAATTTAGCTCAATTGAGGAGAAACGCGTAGACACTGTACCCTTGCACAGTGTCGTCCCACGCTCCGACGAAAGATTGTAAGCCTTCTCTTTTATTTGGACTTTCCCTGATTACATGGCAACAGCTGTTTCTAAGGGAGGGGGGTCGTAAACAGCCATCGCCTTTGGTTACAAAACAGTTCAAAGAAAAGGTCATAAAACATGTTCAAAGAAAAGGTGCCTGGAGGGAAGTCAGGCCCTGCCTCTTCTCCGCTTTGTAGATCTCGGGTAAGGACAAAATCTTCCTGTGGATTACAATACATCAAAGAAACCGACACCCTCATGTCACTCCCCATCCTACACAGTGGAGTTTTACAAGCCTTTTGCTTGGTAGGATCAAAGACAGCTTTTGTCCTCTCGCAAGGCGAGCTGAACTCAATGTAACACAAAGTTTTGTGATAACTTAGATACAATTATTCTGACGGTATTATCATCAAAAGGTTAAGAGAATCTGGAGCGGCAATGCGATCCCTCAGGCGGTACTGCATCAAAAAGCGACATCAGTGTGTAAATGATATCACCACATGGGCTCAGGAACACTTCAGAAAACCACTGTCAGTAACTACAGTTGGTTGCTACATCTGTAAGTGCAAGTTAAAACTCTACTATGCAAAGCCAAAGCCATTTATCAACAACACCCAGAAACGGCACCATAGCATCAGTGTGTAAAAGTGTTCTGTGGTCTGACGAGTCCACATTTCGAGTTGTTTTTGGAAACTGTGGACGTCGTGTCCTCCGGACCAAAGAGGAAAATAATCATCCTTGTTTGTCTCCTCAGTTCCCAAACGTTTATGGAGTGTTGTTAAAAGGAAAGGCCATGTAACACAGTGGTAAAAATGCCCCTGTGCAGACTTTTTTTTTACAATGTGTTGCTGCCATTAAATTCTAAGTTAATGATTATTTGCAAAAAAAAAAAAAAGTTTCTCAGTTGGAACATTAAATATCTTGTCTTTGCAGTCTATTCAATTAAATATAAGTTGAAAAGGATTTGCAAATCATTGTATTCTCTTTTTATTTACCATTTACACAACGTGACAACTTCACTGCTTTTGGGTTTTGTACTTGGAAGCAATACTGAAGTAAAACTATTATGAGCGCCTCACTACAGGAAAAAGTATGATATGCAGAAATGTATAACTTGAGGTAAGTATGAAGTAAAAACGGAAGTGATAAGTACAAGAAATACGACTAAAAACTAAAGTGATTTCAAATGGACTACCAATATTTATCAAATCCAAGACACACAGAAACTCATAAAGGAACACTTCTCTCTGCTTCATAATCACCACTGTGGAGGGGGGCGTGGCCTGCGGGCCTTCAGCAAGGCGGGGTGTGCCAGGACCGGCCTGGAAGTCAGCGACAGGTACGTAGATGGCCCACCTGGGCCTTGTTATCTAATCACCTGTCGCTCTGTATAAGCAGCAACCGGGAGGAGAGACGTGGTTGGAGCCGGAGTGAGAGCGGAAAAAGACAATTGCTGAAAAGCAACCCAGACACTTGATCCGCAAAATAAAACTGTATTTTAAACTATGAAACGGGCTCGCCTAGAAATGCTTGGTGGTCGGGAGGACCCACTGGAAGAGAGCTTCCACAACCACATATTAGTATCCATCTAAATATCGATGGTATCAACACCAAGTGTTACATGTCCGCCCCCTGCTGGCCAATTCACTGCCCTGTTTTTGTTCTGCCGTGTCACTTGCCATGGTTCCCATGATTGAGCACAGCTGTTTGCAATTAGCCCCGCCTCTTTAGACTCACCTGTTGGCGAAGGATCTGTCTTCTGCGTTCCAACACATCGAGTCCGACTATAAATGGTCTTGTTTCAGTTATTTGGTACTTTAGTTTTTTGTTTTTTCGTGCTCAATCATTCCCACGTCCACTAAAGACCTTGTTTATTTGTTTTTGTTTCTTGTTTCACCCAATTTTTGGTAGCGCTCATCGCTAGCTTGTTTGGACTATTGACTTGGATCGTTCTCGTTTTTGCGTGCTCCCCTTTCTGGTGTTTTCTGGGTTCCCGCCCTGAGGGTCGATCGTATCCACCAAGGTGGGTATTGCTTTCAGATCGTTAGTAGCGTGATTGAATTAATCAGAAGTACTTTACATTTTAACTGATACGGTACGTGGTAACTGATACCAGTAATCTCCCCTAGAGAGGGGAGACCGGATGCAATGGACGTCGAGTAAGTCTAGCATAATATTGTGAAAGTCCAGTCCATAGTGGATCTAACATAATAGTGAGAGTCCAGTCCATAGTGGATCTAACATAATAGTGAGAGTCCAGTCCATAGTGGATCTAACATAATAGTGTGAGAGTCCAGTCCATAGTGGATCTAACATAATAGTGAGAGTCCAGTCCATAGTGGATCTAGCATAATAGTGAGAGTCCAGTCCATAGTGGATCTAACATAATAGTGAGAGTCCAGTCCATAGTGGATCTAACATAATAGTGTGAGAGTCCAGTCCATAGTGGATCTAACATAATAGTGAGAGTCCAGTCCATAGTGGATCTAACATAATAGTGAGAGTCCAGTCCATAGTGGATCTAACATAATAGTGAGAGTCCAGTCCATAGTGGATCTAACATAATAGTGAGAGTCCAGTCCATAGTGGATCTAGCATAATAGTGAGAGTCCAGTCCATAGTGGATCTAACATAATAGTGTGAGAGTCCAGTCCATAGTGGATCTAACATAATAGTGAGAGTCCAGTCCATAGTGGATCTAACATAATAGTGAGAGTCCAGTCCATAGTGGATCTAACATAATAGTGAGAGTCCAGTCCATAGTGGATCTAACATAATAGTGAGAGTCCAGTCCATAGTGGATCTAACATAATAGTGAGAGTCCAGTCCATAGTGGATCTAACATAATAGTGAGAGTCCAGTCCATAGTGGATCTAACATAATAGTGTGAGAGTCCAGTCCATAGTGGATCTAACATAATAGTGAGAGTCCAGTCCATAGTGGATCTAACATAATAGTGAGAGTCCAGTCCATAGTGGGGCCAGCAGGAGACCATCTCGAGCGGAGACGGGTCAGCAGCGCAGAGATGTCCCCAACCGATGCACAGGCTAGCGGTCCACCCCGGGTCACGACTCTGGACAGCCAGCACTTCATCCATGGCCACCGGACCTGTGCCACCCCCCTCCACAAGGGATAGGGGGGCAGAGGAGAAAAAAAGAAACGGCAGATCAACTGGTCTAAAAAGGGGGGTCTATTTAAAGGCTAGAGTATACAAATGAGTTTTAAGATGGGACTTAAATGCTTCTACTGAGGTAGCATCTCTAACTGTTACCGGGAGGGCATTCCAGAGTACTGGAGCCCCAATAGAAAACGCTCTATAGCCCGCAGAATTTTTGGGCTCTGGAAATCTTTGAATGCAGATTTCTTGCCGGGACATATGGTACAATACAATCGGCAACATGTAGTGTGTTTTAACAAATATAAATTGTTTTTGATAATAAAATCTTAGGTTCTTTATGCAACATTTAAAAACAGGCTGATTATAACTGCTGTCAGGTTGTTATATCTTGTTTTAAAGCGCATTCGGAAGTATAACTTTAAGTTCCAAGTCCAAAACGTTGCATGTCTGCGAAGGTCGTGTCCACCGGGATGGAAAAGAAGCTTAAGAATAAGAATAAGAATGCTTGTTTAATTCCAGTACGAGGCACAAAAACATACATGGCTTTAGCCTAGTGTGACAGAAATGAACTCCAATGATTGTCAAGGAAGTCTAAATGTAGCAAAGAAGCCAACAAAAATCCTGGCAGGTTTTGGAAGGACATATAAAGAGAACCGATTAGTGGCAGTAGCAGGTGGAGACACGAATCAAACAGAAATAAGTACGTGAGCTGAAAAAAAGAATGTAAACAAAGGACTAGAAGTGCTGGCAAGATCAATTTAAACTAAACTAAGAACAACAACAACAACAAAACCAACTCAGGACATGGTAAATGGTCTGTATTTATATAGTTCTTCACTCTACCTGGAAGGATACCCAGAGTGCTCTACATTCACACACTGATGGCGGAGCCAACACCAGACATGGCAGGGAAGGACCTAGTGGCCAAGTGGTTAGAGTGTCCGCCCTGAGATCGGTAGGTTGTGAGTTCAAACCCCGGCCGAGTCATACCAAAGACTATTAGCCATTACCTCCCTACTTGGCACTCAGCATCAAGGGTTGGAATTGGGGGTTAAATCACCAAAAATGATTCCCGGGCGTGGCGCCGCTGCTGCCCACTGCTCCCCTCAACTCCCAGGGGATGAACAAGGGGATGGGTCAAATGCAGAGGACACATTTCACCACACCTAGTGTGTGTGTGACAATCATTGGTACTTTAACTTAACTTAAATTTAACTTAACAGGCAGTAGTGTGTAGTTTATGCTGTTGATCAGTTCAATCTTCGCAGTCTGTTGCGCCCTACAAAGTGTTAACACTGTATTGTAAATATTACACCCAACCTGTTTGAAACGTGCATCTCAGTTGTAGTTTTCATTAACACATTTGGAGGTGTTGAAATTGCCATGTAAAATCGTTAGTGCTAATCAGTAGCATGTCAATAGCATAGTCAATGTATATTAGCATTTTGGGAAAAGTGGAGCGTTTTTTTGAGTCAATTTCTTTGTTGGCATTGAAAATTGCAACAGTAGCAGTTCGGCTGAGTCCGCTCTCAGTGCTGCTGGAGTGAATTGTCAGAATGATAAATAACGAAGGACAGATATGCACAAACAATATACTTAAGTATAAGAACAGAGTATTTGTATTTAGTTACTTTGTAACACTGAAGAGCTCTTTGATTCTAATGTTGATGTTTGCTGTGCAATAGTATGCAATAACATGTGGCCAAGGGAAGAAACAACTTGCATCATAGTTTTGACTGACACCTAATGATGATGATGATGATGATGAAGACGATGACGACGCCCCCAATGCCAGCCAGTTAAGTCTTGAGGAGAATTTAAAGTGACACTGCACACCAAACTTTTGCAACACAACCCAGGATGCTGATACGGTTTGTCAGGATACTGGAATTGTTGTTCCCGGGGGAAAAAAATAAGGAAAATAAAAGCAGTCGTGTTCCAGGGTCAGGTTGTTGCCATGGTTACATTGAAACGTCTAATTACAGTCGGTATGTTTTGAGATTGCCAGTCTTTGATGTAATGATGAAGGCAAAGTTGCATCAGGCATTTAAAACTCTGCAATGTCGGACACGTGTAATCACTCACACTAAAATAGGAAAACACTCTGCTAGTACTGGGACTAGTACTAGGACCAGTACTAGGTCGATGATACAATATCAATATATATCGCGATAGACATGCAATCGACATCAATGTACAAACCCCGTTTCCATATGAGTTGGGAAATTGTGTTAGATGTAAATATAAACGGAATACAATGATTTGCAAATCATTTTCAACCCATATTCAGTTGAATATGCTACAAAGACAACATATTTGATGTTCAAACTGATAAACTTTTTTATTTTTGCAAATAATCATTAACTTTAGAATTTGATGCCAGCAACACGTGACAAAGAAGTTGGGAAAGGTGGCAATAAATACTGATAAAGTTGAGGAATGCTCATCAAACACTTATTTGGAACATCCCACAGGTGAACAGGCAAATTGGGAACAGGTGGGTGCCATGATTGGGTATAAAAGTAGATTCCATGAAATGCTCAGTCATTCACAAACAAGGATGGGGCGAGGGTCACCACTTTGTCCACAAATGCGTGAGCAAATTGTTGAACAGTTTAAGAAAAACCTTTCTCAACCAGCTATTGCAAGGAATTTAGGAATTTCAACATCTACGGTCCGTAATATCATCAAAGGGTTCAGAGAATCTGGAGAAATCACTGCACGTAAGCAGCTAAGCCCGTGACCTTCCATCCCTCAGGCTGTACTGCATCAACAAGCCACATCAGTGTGTAATGGATATCACCACATGGGCTCAGGAACACTTCAGAAACCCACTGTCAGTAACTACAGTTGGTCGCTACATCTGTAAGTGCAAGTTACAACTCTCCTATGCAAGGCGGAAATCGTTTATCAACAACACCCAGGAACGCCGTCGGCTTCGCTGGGCCTGAGCTCATCTAAGATGGACTGATACAAAGTGGAAAAGTGTTCTGTGGTCTGACGAGTCCACATTTCAAATTGTTTTTGGAAACTGTGGACGTCGTGTCCTCCGGACTAAAGAGGAAAAGAACCATCCGGATTGTTATAGGCACAAAGTTGAAAAGCCAGCATCTGTGATGGTATGGGGGTGTATTAGTGCCCAAGACATGGGTAACTTACACATCTGTGAAGGGGCCATTAATGCTGAAAGGTACATACAGGTTTTGGAGCAACATATGTTGCCATCCAAGCAACGTTACCATGGACGCCCCTGCTTATTTCAGCAAGACAATGCCAAGCCACGTGTTACATCAACGTGGCTTCATAGTAAAAGAGTGCGGGTACTAGACTGGCCTGCCTGTAGTCCAGACCTGTCTCCCATTGAAAATGTGTGGTGCATTATGAAGCCTAAAATAGCAGAAGGGAGACCCCCGGACTGTTGAACAACTTAAGCTGTACATCAAGCAAGAATGGGAAAGAATTCCACCTGAGAAGCTTCAAAAATGTGTCTCCTCAGTTCCCAAACGTTTACTGAGTGTTGTTAAAAGGAAAGGCCATGTAACACAGTGGTGAACATGCCCTTTCCCAACTACTTTGGCACGTGTTGCAGCCATGAAATTCTAAGTTAATTATTATTTGCAAAAAAAGAATAAAGTTTATGAGTTTGAACATCAAATATGTTGTCTTTGTAGCATATTCAACTGAATATGGGTTGAAAAGGATTTGCAAATCATTGTATTCCATTTATATTTACATCTAACACAATTTCCCAACTCATATGGAAACGGGGTTTGTATTCAATGAAAGGATGTATGTATATAACCCAGCAAAACAGGAAGTGATCAGTGGGAAGGACACGCCAACAACCAATCACGTGACAGAATGAAGTTTGGTTGCGTTATCTTGTTGTTTGGCGCTTGATTCTTTGCATGGAGTGAGAAGAGAAAGTCACCTGGACAGTGGGGCACTTTTTTGGATTTTTCCAAGCAAAACATAGTCCTTGCACCTTTTTTTTTTTCAGCCCTCGTCCGTTCTCTATTCGGGTATATGGAAACGGGTAGGAACTAAAGTGTAGGAGTGCATAAACAAAAGAAAAACAAATGTGCTACTTTAAAATAAAAATAATTTGTTCCAATATCTGAATAATTACTGCGTAGCATAAATTAATTTCCACACTTGCATAAGAATAACATACCAAATAAATGTTACACAGCTGAAACTACCTGCAGAAAATACTGTTTACATTTTCACACTTTGCAACATTTTCTCACACTTTATGAAGCATTTCTTACATATTCCTTATTTTTGACCTTCATTTTAAGAGCTTGTTGTTAATGTAAACAAAATGTTCAACTTTTTCACGCTTGTGTTGACATTTCCTGTCCTGTCTGACTTCATAGCCGAGGGATTACAACCAGAGGAAGTTTCATTTCAAATTAAAATGTTTACGTGTCTGCGGAAGTCGCTTCCTAGCAGCTCCACTGTAGACACGGCACAAGAGCCAAGCGTGCAGGTTTTACCAAGGTTACAATGAACATTTGTTTTAACACAAGTTTTTTCTCCCGTAGAACGTGACCTCTCAGCCACGTCCGTATCCTCTCTCCCTCTCCGCTCCCGGCCGCTCACTGTTAAAGACAACAGATGATTAGATTACCACGTACCACCTGTGA
>NC_084744.1:9367595-9622595 GCF_033978785.1 Entelurus aequoreus
CACTCCAAGGGCGGAAAGGGAAGAGATAAATAAACCTTAAAATAATGGAGATAATAAATAGGACTTAAATGAGAGAAGAAAAAAAAGCTCGAGGCACCATGAACCGTATTTTCCAGACCGTAGGGCGCACCGGATTATAAAGTGCACTGCCGATGAATGGTCTATTTTCGATCTTTTTTTCAAAGATATTAAAGGATTCCTATTATTATTATTATTATTATTATATTTTTTTCTAAATGTAAAACACTTCCTTGTGGTCTACATAACATGTAATGCTGTTTTTTTGGTCAAAATGTTGCATAGATGACGTTTTACAGATCATCTTGATGGCCATGGATGAAGTGCTGGCTGTCCAGAGTCGGGACCCGGGGTGGACCGCTCGCCTGTGCATCGGTTGGGGACATCTCTGCGCTGCGCTCGGGATGGTCTCCTGCTGGCCCCACTATGGACTGGACTCTCACTATTATGTTAGATCCACTATGGACTGGACTTTCACAATATTATGCTAGACCCACTCGACATCCATTGCATCCGGTCTCCCCTAGAGGGGGGTTTGGGGGGGGGGGTCACCCACATCTGCGGTCCTCTCCAAGATTTCTCATAGTCATTGACATCCCACTGGGTTGTGAGTTTTTCCTTGCCTTTATGTGGGATCTGAACCGAGGATGTCGTTGTGGCTTGTGCAGCCCTTTGAGACACTTGTGATTTAGGGCTATATAAATAAACATTGATTGATTGATTGATTGATCCTCAAGCCGCTTTCTGACAGTCTTATTTACGTGGCTGAATGATTGATTGATTGATTGAGAAGTTTATTGACATCTTAAATAATTGAATCCATGTAATGCTTTAAAAAGGCAAATGGATGGCACAAGAAGCCAAAAGGCTTGTTTCCATTGTGGTCCATTAAATATTCATCACATTTGATACATTCAATAATAAAGGATATATAACCTGTAACATGTATATAAAAAAATGACGTTAAAAAACTGGATACATTGAATAAAATTGGATAAATTATGTACATATACAAGACTGAGTCTTTTCCCCGTCATCCTTGTTGTAGCGGTGTGGCGTGCAAGGACGGGAGTGGAAGAAGTGTCAAAAGATGGTGCTAACTGTTTTAATGACATTCAGACTTTACTTCAATCAATAACGGAGCAGCATCTCCTCATCCGGAAACAACAACAATGGGAAAAAACGTCCGACCGAAACCCTCTAATAACTAATGTTCCTTGGGTGAATAATGTAAACTCACTACACCGGTATGTTTTAACGCTTTCATGGCGAGTTTACTGACAGATATAAGTAAGAACTTTACATTACTTTATATCAGAAATGGCAACAGCGGAGGATGAATCTCCCATATAAGAGGATAGAGAAAAATAAGCTTATCGACTACGGACTACAAAGGCGGACGCGCACAATTTTTCTGGATTAATGCAGATCCCAAAACAGATCAGCAGGTGCCAGAAGGTAAGAAAAGTTGCTTTTGCATAATATTGCGAAACAAAATGCCAGATAATATGTCTTACCTTATACACACACCATAATAATACTTGTATGGTGAAGTACTGTACAATCCATCAAGCAGTGCGGCTTCATAGCTTACCAAAGTCGTACTAAAACATTTTGATGGATTTTTGAGCGCCGTGTATAAAGTTCTATATTTTCAATGGAACATATACAATGTTGGTGTTGTTTACTTGAGTCGTATTGCCATCATAGTGCAGTCTACACATGTCTCTTATGTTTGACTGCCATCTACTGGTCAGACTTATCATTACACCATGTACCAAATACAATTGCTTCGAAGTCGGTAAGCAAAACCAGAATGATTCCGTACATTAGGCGGGTTATAAGGCCAGCTGTCGATTTTTGAGAAGATGAAAGGATTTTAAGTGCGCCTTACAGTCTGGAAAATACGGTACTCCTATAGTCATGTTTGCTATTTTACAGAAAGTCAAGCCAGTGACGTGTCAAAAATTGTTCCAAGTTTCTACAAAGCTCCACTGCGCCATCAGCGTCGTAACGAAATACGAAAACCAAAGTTCTGTAGTTGCAAACACCAAATCCGAGGGATGGAGGAGGTTTTTAATTTCAGGTCTAACTATTTAATTAGTCATGTTAAAGCTGACGTGTGGAAAATTTCACGACAGCGTTTCCCTGCACAATCGGTACTGGAAAACACGATCGGTCTTTGTTGGGGCGAAAATAATAATCACGATTATTTTGATTAATATTGAAATCACAATAATATGATTATTCATTCATTGGAAAACATGAGTATTTATTATACCACCAAAACTCAACCTTCAATATAAAAAACCCGGATATAAACTAGTAACAAATTAACAAAATAATAGAACGATAAATTAAAATTACAACAGCAATATAATAAAACAGTAAAATTGAATTTTTCCGGTTGAATTTTTTTTTAATCAAACGTCTACTTTTTTTTTTACACTTATTTTAACACCACATGTCTTTTGTTGTTGTCATAAATGTATTGAAATGGAAAAATCCTCAAAATTATTGGTGCAATACATCTTTGAATGATTTTCACCAGTATTTCAAATTAAAGCATAATTATTTTTGTTAATGTAATGTTAATGTACGTTTTGTGTAAGGTACTTTTTAGAAACTTTAATTTTGCACAGCTGCTGTTCTGAGCTTGACAAGTAAGGAAACAACTTGAGGCTGTTTTTAAAAAAAAAGAAGAAAAAAAAAGAGCCTCATCATAATCCAAATTAGCCACACCGTTTTATAAGCCGCGGGGTGCAAAGCGTAGGAAAAACGTAGCGGCTTATAGTTTGGAATTTACAGTATATGTCTAGAATCCCTCAACTATAACAGTAACCTGCCCTGGGAGGCGTAAGACGATAGCACAGAAAGCAGCTTTATCCAAATGAAACCCAAACTTCAGACAAGCGATGACAAAATATAATAATAATAATAATAATAATAATAATAATAATCACAATTATTTTGATTGATATTGAAATCACAATAATATGATTATTCATTCATTGGAAAACGTGAGTATTTATTATACCACCAAAACTCAACTTTCAATATAAATGTCAAAAAACAAAGGATATAAACTAGTAATAAATTAACAAAATAATAGAACGATAAATTAACGTAACAATAGCAATATAATAAAACAGTAAAAGTCAGTTAGTGGTAGAAATTGGATGGATAAATAACGCTATTACCTTTTTATTTATTTTAACACCATAGTGGGGTTTTTTTGTCATAAATGTATTAAAATGCAAAAATCTTTAAATGTATTGGTGCAATACATATTTCAATGATCTTGACCGGTATTTGAAATTAAAGCACAATTATTTTGTTAATGTAATGTATGTTTTGTGTAAGGTACTTTTTAGAACCTTTAATTTTGTCAGTGCCGCTGCTGTTTTGAGTTTGACGAGTAAAGAGAAGACATGAGGCTTTAAAAAAAAAAAAAAAAAGCCTCTCATCCTGGCCGTCAGCGGAAAAAAAAAAATCCAAATTAGCCGCACCGTTTTATAAGTCGCGGGGTTCAAAGCGTAGGTAAAAAGTAGCGGCTTATAGTTTGGAATTTTCAATATATGTCTAGAATCCCTCAACCATAACTGCCCTGGGAAGTGTAAGACCATAGCACAGAAAGCAGCTTTATCCAAACATGTTCAGCTTCAAATCCAAATTAAACCCAAACTTCAGACCAGCGATGACAAAATATAATAATAATAATAATAATAATCACAATTATTTTGATTGATATTGCAATCACAATAATATGATTATTCATTCATTGGAAAACGTGAGTATTTATTATACCACCAAAACTCAACTTTCCATATAAATGTAAAAAAACAAAGGATAGAAACTAGTAATAAATTAACAAAATAATAGAACGATAAATTAACGTAACAATAGCAATATAATAAAACAGTAAAAGTCAGTTAGTGGTAGAAAATGGATGGATAAATAACGCTTTTACCTTTTTATTTATTTTAACACCTTAGTGGGTTTTTTATTTCGTCCTAAATGTATTAATATGCAAAAATCCTCAAATGTATTGGTGCAATACATATTTGAATGATCTTGACCGGTATTTCAAATTAAAGCACAATTATTTTGTTAATGTAATGTATGTTTTGTGTAAGGTACTTTTTAGAACCTCTAATTTTGTCAGCGCCGATGCTGTTTTGAGTTTGACGAGTAAAGAGACGACATAGGCTTTAAAAAAAAATACAATAAAATAAATAAATAAAAAAAGTCTCATCCTGGCCGTCAGCGGAATTTTTCCCCCCCAAATTAGCCGCATCGTTTTATAAGTCGCGGGGTTCAAAGCGTAGGTAAAAAGTAGCGGCTTATAGTTTGGAATTTTCAATATATGTCTACAATCCCTCAACTAGAACAGTAAACTGCCCTGGGAAGTGTAAGACCATAGCACAGAAAGCAGCTTTATCCAAACGTGTTCAGCTTCAAATCCAAATTAAACCCAAACTTCAGACCAGCAATGACAAAATATAATAACAATAATAATAATAATCACAATTATTTTGATTGACATTGAAATCACAATAATATGATTATTTATTAATTGGAAAACATGAGTATTTATTATACCACCAAAACTCAACTTTCAATATAAATGTAAAAAAAACAAAGGATAAAAACTAGTAACAAATAAACAAAATAATAGAACGATAAATTAACATAACAATAGCAATATAATAAGACAGTGAAATTCAGCTATTCTAGTGGTAGAAAATGGATGGATGAATAACACTTTTACCTTTCCATTTATTTTAACACCATAGTGGGGTTTTTTTGGTCCTAAATTTATTAAAATGCAAAAATCCTCAAATGTATTGGTGCAATACTTATTTGAATGATTTTGACCGGTATTTCAAATTAAAGCATAATTATTTTGTTAATGTAATGTATGTTTTGTGTAAGGTACTTTTTAGAACCTTAAATTTTGCCAGCGCCGCTGCTGTTTTGAGTTTGACGAGTAAAGAGACGACTTGAGGCTGTTTACATTTTTTATTTTTTTATTTAAAAAAGCCTCTCATCCTGGCTGTCAGCGGAAAAAAAAAATCCAAATTAGCCGCACCGTTTTACAAGCCACGGGGTCAAAGCGTAGGTAAAAAGTATCGGCTTATAGTTTGGAATTTACAGTATGTCTAGAATCCCTCAACTAGACCAGTAACCTGCACAAAAAGCAGTTTTATCCAAACGTGCTCAGCTCCAAATCCAAATTAAACCCAAACTTCAGACCAGCGATGACAAAATGTTGGGGGAAAGGAGGTGGAGGAATGTGTGATGGATGAATGGAGCTGTAAGTCTCATCTCTCTCTGCCTTGTCTTTCCTCATCCATCCTCACCGTGTTGACAGCAGTCTGCCAGGCGGAACAGCGCCCGCCTATCAGGTCGTTCGTATTCTCAGCCCCCGACCACCAGGACCGGGGCACACATGCAGCCACAGACCATAGCACACCAGAGTCAAGATGGAGGATTCAATGGTTATCGATGCCTGATTAATGTTCTCTCAGCATAGAATATTGATCAACTCACGTTTTGGTCTCTATATTTATCGTCATACAGAGCAGATGTTAAAACATGCACATGCAAAACCCGCTAATATCTGGTTGAATGTTCAATAAGGATCGTCTTTTGTGCTGATGGTGGTCAAGTGTGGCGTTGTAGCTACCACTGTACGCAAATGTACGCATTGCTGTTTCGACATTGCTGTCTTACTGCTTCATCCGTCCTACTTACTTACAATATGCAGTATCAGCACTATTTTTTTACCGGCGCCGTGATTGTCAGGTTCAAACACTGATGACATCTATTAAACAAGACAAGAGGCAAAGAATTAAACGGGGACAGAATTCAATTTGGACTCAATTGAGGAGAGTCGCCTGTACACTGTACCCTTGTAGAGCATCTCAGCACGCTCTGGCGAAAGATTGTACTCCCTTCTTTATTTGACTTTCTCCGACCACATGACCACAGCTGCTTCCAGGGGAAGTGGGTCGTAAACAGCGTTGCTTTTGGTTACCGAAAAGTTCAAAAGAAGAGGTCGTAAAATAGTTCAAAAAGACGTTGGTAAAACAGTTCAAAAAGGAGGTTCAAGAAGAGGTCGCCTGGAGGGGAGTCTGGTCCTGCTTTCTGTCCGCTTTGAAGTCCTTGGGTTAGAACAGGGGTGTCAAACTCATTTTAGATAGGGGGCCACATAGAAAAAAATCCACTCCCAAGTGGGCCGGACTGGTAAAATCACGGCATGATAACTTAAAAATATAGACAACTTCAGATTGTTTTCTTTGTTTAAAAATAGAACAAGCACATTCTGAAATTGTAGAAATCATAATGTTGTTGGGTTTTTTACACTTACATGTTGCAGTTAAAAATATTCTAAATTTATTTGTCGTTATTTATATTTTCTGAATAAATGATATGATAATGTTCATCAGTCAACTCATTAGTGTTCATTTTCAATCTATCAAGATGAAAAATGTTTTAATCAAAATCAAATTACAGGATGTTATTTATGTAGTTTGACCATTTTCCTTGACTGATGTACTTACATCATGTGGTTTATTTTTTACATATGTAGCATTATCTACAAAGATACAAAGAATTGCTATTGCGGCATCTAGTGGACACATTTACAACAGCTGTTTCTTTCATTTAAAAATTTCAGGTACATTTTTAGACTTAGCAAACTCATCCCGCGGGCCGGATAAAACCTGTTCGCGGGCCTGATCCGGCCCTCGGGCCGTACGTTCGACACCCCTGGGTTAGAACAATATCTTTCTGTTGATTACCATACATGAAAGAAAACAGAAAACCTTCATTTTGCTTCCCCCCCTACACAGTGGAGTTTTACGAGCCTTACTCTTGGTAGGTTCCAAAGACAGCTTTTGTCTTCTCACCAGACACTCAATGTAACACAAAGTTTTTGTGATAACTTACAAACAATTATTCTAACAGTGATCACAGAGAGCAAACTAGCCTATCCTGCTATATTGACATTTTGAGCTGCTGCATCGCCTCTGAGTTGGTGAAAGTTAATTCTAGACTAGATGAGACGATTCCTGAAGGAATTGCGTGTGAATGCTCCAATCCTGAAGTTGAACTGAAATGCTGACATAAAGTACAGTAGTATAAATGTAAGAATAGTTTGAATGTTGGAGACTTTGAATTTCCAGCAAAACCTGAATTCGGTTTGGAACTTGGGAAAGTGTCCAGGGTGAGTGGAATGTGTTGATGTTGGAATGGTTTGAATAGGTTGAAAAATGTGGGAATTGTGCAACTTGGGAAAATGTCCCATTCATTTCAATAAGAACCTCCTGGAATTTTGGTAAAAGCGGGATTTAAAAAAAAAAAGATTAATAGCTGAATTGGTTGGTGTTGGAATTGTTTTAATCGGTCAAGAAATTGTCACACCTGGGTGAAGTCTGGTCTGGGTTTCGTCTGGTTTCATGTTGTTTTGTCATTTCCTGTTTTATTTTGAAATGCTGACTCTCCCTCTCGTTTCAGGTCACTTGCCCTTCCTCCTGTTTTACTGGTCTGACGTCTGTCCTGATTGCCTGATTGTGCCCACCTGTGTCACCCTCCCTCATGTGTATACACTACCGTTCAAAAGTTTGGGGTCACATTGAAATGTCCTTATTTTTGCAGGAAAAGCACTGTACTTTTCAATGAAGATAACTTTAAACAAGTCTTAACTTTAAAGAAATACATTCTATACATTGCTAATGTGGTAAATGACTATTCTAGCTGCAAATGTCTGGTTTTTGGTGCAATATCTACATAGGTGTATAGAGGCCCATTTCCAGCAACTATCACTCCAGTGTTCTAATGGTACAATGTGTTTGCTCATTGGCTCAGAAGGCTAATTGATGATTAGAAAACCCTTGTGCAATCATGTTCACACATCTGAAAACACTTTAGCTCGTTACAGAAGCTACAAAACTAACCTTCCTTTGAGCAGATTGAGTTTCTGGAGCATCACATTTGTGGGGTCAATTAAACGCTCAAAGTGGCCAGAAAAAGAGAACTTTCATCTGAAACTCGACAGTCTATTCTGGTTCTTAGAAATGAAGGCTATTCCACAAAATTGTTTGGGTGACCCCAAACTTTTGAACGGTAGTGTAAATGTCTCATCCTCCTTCTGTCCTGTGCCAGAGTGTTTCGTATCTTCTTGTGCGTACCTTTGCCACAGTCTTGTCCACAGCCATTGCCACTTGTTTTGTACTTTTGATCCACGGGAGATTCTTTGTTTGTAACCTTTTGTCAGGTAAGATTAGCTTCTTAGCATCGCCTATGTTGAAGCGCCTTTTGTTGTATTTTTTAGTTTTTGTTCTTCGCTCTTTTTCCCTCTATAGTGTTTTGAGTTGTTAATATTATTTTGTTTACTGCATCGCAGTAAACCAGGGGTGTCCAAACTTTTTCCACTGAGGGCCGCACACGGAAAAATTAAAGCATGCGGGGGCTATTTTGATATTTTTCATTTTCAAACCATAACAAAATATATAGATCCTGGGGCCCGTAAAGGGTGTCAGTCATTGAAATGTTAAAAACAAGTCAAATTATTATTGCCTATTATTATATATGCCTTTTCTGTCAAAGACAACTTTGTTTTTTATAGTAAAACTGAAATATGCAGTATTTCCCCCACCGCCCAAAACATTCAGAAAGCAATGTTTGATGTGAAGTAATTGGAGCCCTGAAAAGATCAATAATGCATGACACCATTGATTTTATTTTCATTATTATTTTTTGATTAATCACAGTGAAAAGATCAATAAAATCCCATTAAATATATTTGGGATCCAAAAGGTACCCCACTCATAAAGTGATACATGTGTATTATTATTTGTTTTACTTTCAACACTTAAGTTACGAGATCAACTTCAGATATATCTGTCGATTTTACGTTTGAACTATTATTTTGTTTGTTTTATGCTCTTTTGTCAAAGAAAACTTGGATGTTTTTATATGGCAACCACACAATATATGCAATATTTTTTCCACATAAAACATTTTAATGTGAAATATTTGAAGTAATTGGAGCCTTGAAGATGTCAATAATTCATTATTATTGATTTTTTGTCTTTTTTTTTTTTTTTTTGAGCAATGGCAAAAAAAGAAAATAAAGATAGACAGAATACAATAAAAACCAGCCTGCATGGCAGCTTTGTGTCAACATTGCAACGTTTTCTAGTTAGATTTCACCTCAGTCCACTTTTTTAATTTTTTTCTGATTTTTGCCATGGCATTTCCAGAATGTGTGGCGGGCCGCTAAACAATTAGCTGCGGGCCGCAAATGGCCCCCAGGCCTCACTTTGGACACCCCTGCAGTAAACAAAAGGTTGGAAATAAGGTTAGAAATAAACAGGAATTCCTGGAAATGTGTTGAATGTGGAAAAATGGTTGTTTAAATTTCCAGGATGAATTGAATGTGTTGAAGGTGAAATGGTTTGAATCGGTTGAAAAATGTGGGAATTGTTGAAGTTTGAAAAATGGATAATTAATTTTGAATGCGGAAAGTGTCCCTAAAAACTGGGAATTCTAGGAATTTTTGTTATAATTGTTGAAAAAGAGCACACAATTCCTGAACAGGCTGAATATTTTGAAGTTGGAACAGTTTGAATCGGATAAAAAATGTGGGATTTGTGGAACTTTGGAAAAGTGTCCTATTCTTTTCAATGGGAATTTCATGAAAATTTGGGAATTTCGGGAAAAGCAGAAATTTTTTGAAGAATGCTAAAACATTTCGCTTTTCTGAAATTGGTGTTGGAATTTTTCAAAACGGCCGAGAAATGTTGAAGCATTAACATTTTTAATTGAGAAATGGTATTATGGAATTCTTGGGATTTTGGGAAAACTGGGAATGTTTCCAGTTCAAAAAACAATTTAGTTTATTTTTCCTGATTAAGAGGAATGTTTTGACAGTAGAACGGTTAAAGTGGGTTGAAAAATGTGGAACGAGTAGTCGCCAGAAAAAAGGGTGAAAATAGAGTTTGGAAATCTAGAAATTCTGGGAATTCCTGGAATGTTTTTGAAATTGTAAAAAATAATATTTTGAATGTCCAGGATGAGTGGAATGTGTTGATGTTGGAATGGTTTGAATAGGTGGAAAAATGTGGGAATTGTGCAACTTGGGAAAATGTCAATAAGAACTTCCTGGAAATTTGGGAATTTTGGGAAAATCTGGATTACAAAAAAAAAAATATTAATAGCATGAATGTCCTGAATGAGCTGAATTGTTTAGTGTTGGAATTGTTTAAATCGGTCAAGAAATATTGAAGTAGAAGTTTTTAATTGAAAAATGGTATTACAGAATTTTGGGAAAACCGGGAATTTTTCAAGTTCTTAAAACAACTTGGTATTTTTCCTGACTAAGAGGAATGTTTTGACAGTGGAACAGTTGAAATGGGCTGAAAAATGTAAAAGGAGTCATCGCAGTAAACAAAAGGTTGGGAATAAGGTTAGAAAAAAACAGGAATTCCTGGAAATTTGTTGAACGTGGAAAAATGGTTGTTTAAATTTCCAGGATGAATTGAATTGAAGGTGAAATGGTTTGAATCGTGCAACTTTGGAAAAGTGTCCTATTCTTTTCAATGGGAATTTCATGAAAATTTCGGGAAAAACAGGAATTTTTTGAAAATCTTAAAACATTTCAATTTTCTGAAATTGGTGTTGGAATTTTTCAAAACGGCCAAGAAATGTTGAAGCAGTAACATTTTTAATTGAGAAATGGTATTATGGAATTCCTAGAATTTTGGGAAAACTGGGAATTTTCGTTTGTTTTTTTCCTGATTAAGAGGAATGTTTTGACAGTGGGTTGAAAAATGTGGAAGGAGTAGTCGCCAGAAAAAAGGGTGAAAATGGAGTTTGGAAAACTAGGAATTCTGGGAATTCCTGGAATGTTTTTGAAATTGTAAAAATAATATTTTGAATGACCAGGATGATTGGAATGTGTCAAAAAGTGGAATGGTTTGAATCGGTGGAAAAATGTGGAAATGGTGGATTCTTGAAAAATGTCCTGGAAAACCGGGAAATCTGGGAATTTTTGGAATTAGTCAAGGGAAAGCCTGCAATTCGTTTAGCGTTTATTGTGTTTGTATATCTTGTTTAGCACTTAGCAATAATGCTACATGATGCTTAGTGTTTGACTAAAACTGCATCTGTTTAGCACACAGCTTCTAAAACTTGTAGATCATCCTCCTTATATTCAGGCTCAAAAATAGAAGCTTCTGGATTATAATTTGTCCCAAAGTAGTCTTTGTTGTCTCTCATCAAGTCTGCCATTATTAGTAGTCTTGTTGTTGTTGAATGGAAAGTGAACTTTGTGAAATCAATACGCCGCCGTATGCTGAAAATGATCAAAATATGTAAATGTTACATGTTATTATGAATGTTACCAGATACTACATATGTACTTACAGTGTATATAAAACTTTGATGGAGGTTTTTGGAGGTTTTTAGAGCACTTCACAGGCGGACTAGAGCGACTCGTATTGTTAGCTGATTCTTGCTAGCGTTTATTTACGTGTTGGAGTGCATAAAAAAGAAAAAAAACATGTGTTCTTGTCGTCTCTCATCTAGTCTGCCATGATTAGTAGTCTTGTTGTTGTTGAAGGAAAAGTGAACGTTATGATGCGTCTGTGACATAAATAGCGAAATATGTAAATATTACATGTTATTATGAATGTTACTAGATACTACATAAATACTTGGTGTGTATATAAAACCTTCATGGAGGTTTTTGCATGTTTTTTAGAGCGCTTTATAGGTGGAATAGAGCGACTCCTATTAGCTTGATTGTTAACTGACTTTTGCTAGTGTTTATCTACAATTTAGAATGCATAAAAAAAGAAAACAAGGGTTTTTGTCTTAAATCAGAATTGTGAATGTTAGACACAATTCCTAAAAATGTAATGCTTCAGTCGCATGCAGCATTCTCACAGGAATGAGGGTATAAAAGCATCCCTTTCTCACTTTCCAAGAATGGACTCCCTGGAGACCATAGAGTATTAATCCCTTACTCACTTTTTAACAAAGTGAATCTGTCTTTTGGAATCAAACATGTTCTGAATCTTTAAAGTATGCTGAAACACTTCCAACATTTGAGTTAGCCTTCTCTCCTTCTCTCCTAAGTTTCTCCCAACTCCTCCTCATCCTGTCTCACCGGTCCTTCTCCGCCATGCCGTAGACGTCACCAGTAATCTTGGCCACCGGGTGAGCACAGATTGTGGGTTTCAGTGGCGCAGCGTAACCAATAAGTGATTGGATTCAGAATAATTCCCCCTAATGACGAGGCCAGCTCAAGGCTGTTGCTGCTAATTAGAACACAGTACGCGCGAGGAACCGAACACGGCGTCGCCTCCCAATGCACCGCTGGAGGCCGGGAAGCAGAGAGCCTCACTCAAGGACGAGCACACGGTGTAAAAGCTGCAGATGAAACATGACGGAGACAAAAGCACAACAATAAAGATGAACAATAACAAAAGATTCTTCGCCCAACATGCATACAAAGTCTTAATGTTGTAACATTTCCATGACCGGCTCATGTGTCCGATAGCCCTTTTCCGGCAAACAGTACCGTTAAATATTCACCATTTCCATTTAAAAGTGCCATAAAGCTGACATACACAAATATAAACTGTGTAAGGAATTGACTTCAAAATGATATCAAAGTATGCTTTTCAAATATTGCGATAACTATGTTTGATTCTATGCTGATTTTGTAAATTGACTAACAAACTAATAGAGGCAATTCCTGAAGCAATGCTGACAGGATGTAGTATGAATGCAAGAATAGTTTGAATGGTTTGAAGAGTTTGAATTTCCAGGAAAAACGGAATTTGGTTTGGAACTTGGGAAAGTGTTAGTTGGATGAGTGGAATGTGTTGAATGTGGAATGGATTGAATCGGTTGATACATGTGCCAATTGTGGAAGTTTAAAAAATGGACAATTCATTTTGAATGAGGAAAATGTCCCTGAAAACTGGGAATTCTTGGAAATCCGGGAAAAAAAATGTTATTGTTGAAAGAGAGCACGCAATTCCTGAACAGGCTGAATATTTTGGAGTTGGAACAGTTTGAATCGGATGAAAAATGTGGGAGTTGTGGAACTTTGCAAAATGGCCCATTTATCTCAATGGAAATTTCATGGAAATTTAGGAATTTGGGGAAAAAGCAGGATTTTTTGGGAAAATGCTACGGAAAAAAAGTGAATGTTCTGAATAAGTTCAAATGGTTGGTGTTGGAACTTTTCAAATCGGACAAGAAATGTTGAAGTAGTAACATTTGTAATTGA
The DNA here is from genome assembly GCF_033978785.1 of Entelurus aequoreus. Lineage (NCBI taxonomy): Eukaryota > Metazoa > Chordata > Actinopteri > Syngnathiformes > Syngnathidae > Entelurus > Entelurus aequoreus. Next base: position 9,380,923 of record NC_084744.1, read on the forward strand.
GAAATGGTATTAAGGAATTTCGGGAAAACCGGGAATTTTTCTAGTTCAAAAAACAACTTTGTTTTTTTTCCTGATTCAGAGAAATGTTTGGACAGTAGAACGGTTAAAGTGGGTTGAAAAATGTAGAAGGAGTAGTCGCTAGAAAAAAGGGAATTCTGGGAATTCCCGGAATTTTTTTTTACATGTAAAAATGATGGTTTGAATTTCCAGGATGGGTGGAATATGTTGAAGGTGGAATAGTTTGAATCGGTTGAAAAATGTGGAAATGGTGGAAGATTGAAAAATGGCTAATTAATTTTGAATGGTGAAAAAATGTCCCGGAAAACCTAGAATGCTGGGAAATCTGGGAATTTTTTGATTTTTTCAAGGAAAAGCCCGCGATTTCCGAATAGGCTGAACAGTTCGAAGTTGGAATGGTTTGAATCGGATGAAAATGTGGGAGTTGTGGAACTTTGCAAAATGGCCCATTTATTTCAATGGAAATTTCATGGAAATTTAGGAATTTGGGGAAAAAGCAGGATTTTTTTGGGAAAATGCTACAAAAAAAAAGTGAATGTTCTGAATAAGTTCAAATGGTTGGTGTTGGAACTTTTCAAATCGGACAAGAAATGTTGAAGTAGTAAAATTTGTAATTGAGAAATGGTATTAAGGAATTTCGGGAAAACCGGGAATTTTTCTAGTTCAAAAAACAACTTTGTTTTTTTTCCTGATTCAGAGAAATGTTTGGACAGTAGAACGGTTAAAGTGGGTTGAAAAATGTAGAAGGAGTAGTCGCTAGAAAAAAGGGTCAAAAAAGGGAATTCTGGGAATTCCCGGAATTTTTTTTTACATGTAAAAATGATGGTTTGAATTTCCAGGATGGGTGGAATATGTTGAAGGTGGAATAGTTTGAATCGGTTGAAAAATGTGGAAATGGTGGAAGATTGAAAAATGGCTAATTAATTTTGAATGGTGAAAAAATGTCCCGGAAAACCTAGAATGCTGGGAAATCTGGGAATTTTTTGATTTTTTCAAGGAAAAGCCCGCGATTTCCGAATAGGCTGAACAGTTCGAAGTTGGAATGGTTTGAATCGGATGAAAATGTGGGAGTTGTGGAACTTTGAAAAATGACCCATTTATTTCAATGGAAATTTCATGGAAATTTAGGAATTTGGGGAAAAAGCAGGATTTTTTGGGAAAATGCTACAAAAAAAAAGTGAATGTTCTGAATAAGTTCAAATGGTTGGTGTTGGAACTTTTCAAATCGGACAAGAAATGTTGAAGTAGTAAAATTTGTAATTGAGAAATGGTATTAAGGAATTTCGGGAAAACCGGGAATTTTTCTAGTTCAAAAAACAACTTAGTTTTTTTTCCTGACTCAGAGAAATGTTTGGACAGTAGAACGGTTAAAGTGGGTTGAAAAATGTAGAAGGAGTAGTCGCTAGAAAAAAGGGTCAAAAAAGGGAATTCTGGGAATTCCCGGAATTTTTTTTTACATGTAAAAATGATGGTTTGAATTTCCAGGATGGGTGGAATATGTTGAAGGTGGAATAGTTTGAATCGGTTGAAAAATGTGGAAATGGTGGAAGATTGAAAAATGGCTAATTAATTTTGAATGGTGAAAAAATGTCCCGGAAAACCTAGAATGCTGGGAAATATGGGATTTTTTTGATTTTTTCAAGGAAAAGCCCGCGATTTCCGAATAGGCTGAACAGTTCTAAGTTGGAATGGTTTGAATGGGATGAAAATGTGGGAGTTGTGGAACTTTGAAAAATGGCCCATTTATTTCAATGGAAACTTCATGGAAATTTAGGAATTTGGGGAAAAAGCAGGATTTTTTTGGGAAAATGCTACAAAAAAAAAGTGAATGTTCTGAATAAGTTCAAATGGTTGGTGTTGGAACTTTTCAAATTGGACAAGAAATGTTGAAGTAGTAAAATTTGTAGTTGAGAAATGGTATTAAGGAATTTCGGGAAAACCGGGAATTTTTCTAGTTCAAAAAACAACTTTGTTTTTTTTCCTGATTCAGAGAAATGTTTGGACAGTAGAACGGTTAAAGTGGGTTGAAAAATGTAGAAGGAGTAGTCGCTAGAAAAAAGGGTCAAAAAAGGGAATTCTGGGAATTCCCGGAATTTTTTTTTACATGTAAAAATGATGGTTTGAATTTCCAGGATGGGTGGAATATGTTGAAGGTGGAATAGTTTGAATCGGTTGAAAAATGTGGAAATGGTGGAAGATTGAAAAATGGCTAATTAATTTTGAATGGTGAAAAAATGTCCCGGAAAACCTAGAATGCTGGGAAATATGGGAATTTTTTGATTTTTTCAAGGAAAAGCCCGCGATTTCCGAATAGGCTGAACAGTTCTAAGTTGGAATGGTTTGAATGGGATGAAAATGTGGGAGTTGTGGAACTTTGAAAAATGGCCCATTTATTTCAATGGAAATTTCATGGAAATTTAGGAATTTGGGGAAAAAGCAGGATTTTTTGGGAAAATGCTACAAAAAAAAAGTGAATGTTCTGAATAAGTTCAAATGGTTGGTGTTGGAACTTTTCAAATTGGACAAGAAATGTTGAAGTAGTAAAATTTGTAGTTGAGAAATGGTATTAAGGAATTTCGGGAAAACCGGGAATTTTTCTAGTTCAAAAAACAACTTTGTTTTTTTTCCTGATTCAGAGAAATGTTTGGACAGTAGAACGGTTAAAGTGGGTTGAAAAATGTAGAAGGAGTAGTCGCTAGAAAAAAGGGTCAAAAAAGGGAATTCTGGGAATTCCCGGAATTTTTTTTTACATGTAAAAATGATGGTTTGAATTTCCAGGATGGGTGGAATATGTTGAAGGTGGAATAGTTTGAATCGGTTGAAATGTGGAAATAGTGGAAGATTGAAAAATGGCTAATTAATTTTGAATGGTGAAAAAATGTCCCGGAAAACCTAGAATGCTGGGAAATCTGGGAATTTTTTGATTTTTTCAAGGAAAAGCCCGCGATTTCCGAATAGGCTGAACAGTTCGAAGTTGGAATGGTTTGAATCGGATGAAAATGTGGGAATTGTGGAACTTTGAAAAATGTCCCATTCATTTCAATGGGAATTTCATGTATATTTAGGAATTTCGGGAAAAGCGGGAATTTTTTGGAAAATGTTAAAAGACTTCAATGTTCTGAATGATTTGAAATGGTTGGTGTTGGAATTTTTCAAATCGGTCAAGAAATGTTGAAGTAGTAAACATTTTAATTGAGAAATGGTATTAAGGAATTCCAGGAATTTCAGGACTATCAGGAATTTTCACATTTCAAAAAACAACTTTGTTTTTTATCCTGATTAAGAGAAATGTTTGGACAGTGGAACGGTTGACGTGGGTTGAAAAATGTGGAATGAGTAGTCGCCAGAAAAAAGGGTCAAAAAAGGGAATTCTGGGAATTCCTGGAATTTTTTTGAACTTCGAAAAATAGTAGTTTAAGTTTCCAGGATGAGTGTAATTTGTTGAAGATAAAATAGTTTGAATCAGTTGAAAAATTTGGTAATGGTGCAAGTTTGAAAAATGGCCAATTCATTTTGAATGGGAAAAAATGTCCCGGAAAACCTGGAATTCTGGGAAATTTGTAAGGTGAAATATTGTCAACATTTAAATAAAAGCAATTTTGGGCTCCTTCACGTAGATTATAGTTGAGACATTTTTCAAGATGGCTGACATTGGATGTTACAGCAAGTATGAGAATGTGTGAGCTGCTGCCTCACCTTCTTTACTTATATAATCATCTCATATTTGTCGAGATATTCACACAAAGTTTGCATTTTTGTAATAGATATCTTTTCTGTCGTCTTCATGTCCTTACATCTCTGTCATGTTATTTGATTGAACGACAGATCATGAAACTCGTGGCGCTCCTTTAATGAACACACTCTTCGGGCGTTGCTGACCGAGGCTCTTAGATAGACTCCATTGCTGCAGCAGCCAAAACACACACAATGGGGTTGGGAAGACTGTAGAAAAGGACAAAAATGTAACGTTTTGACAGGTAAGCAAAAGAGACGTACTGCAGGCGAGCAGCACCGCAGAAGTGGAGCGGGAGCGGGGGGAGGGGGGTTAAAGTAACTGCGCAGACCAGAGAATAATTCTCACAAGAACTCAAATACCCTGTCAGGTATTAAAACATATTTGGGTAGAATTATTGACAATGAGAGTATTTTTTTTATTCCTAAATGAATGACGTTTTTTTAATGCAGGACAAAAAGGCTGGTGGTTTAACAAAAGTTATTACTGTCTACTTCACTCATTATTTGATTAAATACTAAATACTGGTATCATGTTTATATATTGTATGTGTGTATGTGTATGTATATGTGTAAGTATATATATACTGTATAAATATACAATATGCATATATATATATATATATAAATATATATATATATATATATATATATATATATATATATATATATATATATATATATATATATATATATATATATATATATATATATATATATATATATATATTGTGTGTGTTTGTGTGCGTGTGTGTATGTATGTGTGTTTGTGTGTGTGTGTGTTTATATATAGGTATATATGTGTGTGTGTGTATCTATATGTATATATATATGTGTATGTATATGTGTGTATTTATATGTATATACAAATCCCGTTTCCATATGAGTTGGGAAATAGTGTTAGATGTAAATATAAACGGAATACAATGATTTGCAAATCATTTTCAACCCATATTCAGTTGAATATGCTACAAAGACAACATATTTCATGTTCAAACTGATAAACATTTTTTTTTTGTGCAAATAATCATTAACTTTAGAATTTGATGCCAGCAACACGTGACAAAGAAGTTGGGAAAGGTGGCAATAAATACTGATAAAGTTGAGGAATGCTCATCAAACACTTATGTGGAACATCCCACAGGTGAACAGGCAAATTGGGAACAGGTGGGTGCCATGATTGGGTATAAAAGCAGCTTCCATGAAATGCTCAGTCATTCACAAACAAGGATGGGGCGAGGGTCACCACTTTGTCAACAAATGTGTGAGCAAATTGTTGAACAGTTTAAGAAAAACTTTTCTCAACCAGCTATTGCAAGGAATTTAGGGATTTCACCATCTACGCCCCGTGATATCATCAAAGGGTTCAGAGAATCTGGAGAAATCACTGCACGTAAGCAGCTAAGCCCGTGACCTTCCATCCCTCAGGCTGTACTGCATCAACAAGCGACATCAGTGTGTAAAGGATATCACCACATGGGCTCAGGAACACTTCAGAAACCCACTGTCAGTAACTACAGTTGGTCGCTACATCTGTAAGTGCAAGTTACAACTCTCCTATGCAAGGCGAAAACCGTTTATCAACAACACCCAGAAATGCCGTTGGCTTCGCTGGGCCTGAGCTCATCTAAGATGGACTGATACAAAGTGGAAAAGTGTTCTGTGGTGTCCACATTTCAAATCGTTTTTGGAAACTGTAGACGTCGTGTCCTCCGGACCAAAGAGGAAAAGAACCATCCAGATTGTTCTAGGCACAAAGTGTAAAAGCCAGCATGTGTGATGGTATGGGGGTGTATTAGTGCCCAAGACATGGGTAACTTACACATCTGTGAAGGCGCCATTAATGCTGAAAGGTACATACAGGTTTTGGAGCAACATATGTTGCCATCCAAGCAACGTTATCATGGACGCCCCTGCTTATTTCAGCAAGACAATGCCAAGCCACGTGTTACATCAACGTGGCTTCATAGTAAAAGAGTGCGGGTACTAGACTGGCCTGCCTGTAGTCCAGACCTGTCTCCCATTGGAAATGTGTGGTGCATTATGAAGCCTACAATAGCACAAGGGAGACCCCCGGACTGTTGAACAACTTAAGCTGTACATCAAGCAAGAATGGGAAAGAATTCCACCTGAGAAGCTTCAAAAATGTGTCTCCTCAGTTCCCAAACCTTTACTGAGTGTTGTTAAAAGGAAAGGCCATGTAACACAGTGGTGAACATGCCCTTTCCCAACTACTTAGGCACGTGTTGCAGCCATGAAATTCTAAGTTAATTATTATTTGCAAAAAAAAAAAAAGTTTATGAGTTTGAACATCAAATATGTTGTCTTTGTAGCATATTCAACTGAATATGGGTTGAAAAGGATTTGCAAATCATTGTATTCCGTTTATATTTACATCTAACACAATTTCCCAACTCATATGGAAACGGGGTTTGTATATACATGTATATATACACACATATATATACATATACACATTTTAGTGCCTATAAATGGGTGTAATTTTGACAACTGTATGGTGCTTGGACATGTTTTATAACATCCACAAAGTCCAGTCAGCACGTTGTGTGTGATCACGTGTGTTGCCTTTTTGTGATGGTTGCAGCTTTTTTTGCGCCACAAGTGGGAAAGGTTGTTTGGATCGGGTCATTCAAGTAAATGATGTGCCATTCAAACTGGAAAGTCCACTTCATGATCATTGACCTGATTTTATTCATGATGATGGCACACCTGTAACAGTTAAACCTGCAAATTTTAAACATTTTGCTGAAGTCACCTCTGGTATCGTAGATAATCTTTTATTTGCCAACATAAACGTATACATACATGAGTAGGCTAATAAAAGATTATCAACGATACCACAGCACCCCACGGGCCTGACTCCTAAATAAACTTATGACTAGGGTTGTACTAGTATAGTACCGCGATACTAATGAATGATATTCCGTACTGTACCGCCTCTAAAAAGTACTGGTCCACCACACCTCTGTTGTTGTCACGTCATAATAACATTGCTGGTTTCACGAGCAGAGGAGCATGTTCGGCAGCGCACACACACAGAGTACTTACAAGCAGACACAGTGTGTAGACAGAAAAGGGAGAACGGACGCATTTTGGCTTAAAAAGTAAAGATAAAGGTGAAGTTATAACACTGAAACACCCTCAGGAAGAGATGCTTTAAGACATGACTAGCTAGCTAGCAGCTAACATCCATCCGCAGTCTGCAGTGTTTTAGCTACTTCTAAATCACTAATCCTGGCCTCCATGGCGACAAAATACGTTTCTTACAAGTAACATTATCACTGGAGGACGAGGAATAGCTAAACATGCTTCACTACACACCGTAACTCACCGGTGTCAAAATGTAAACAAACGCCATGGGTGGATCAACACCTGACATCCACTGTAATGATACCAAGTACAGGAGCGTTTCTAGTCGATACTACTATGATTACATAGATATTTTTTTGCATTACAAAATCTTTTGTAGTTTTTAAATAAATATATATATATTATATTTGTAAACTCAGGAAATACGTCCCTGGACACATGAGGACTTTGAATATGACCAATGTATGATTCTGTAACTACTTGGTATCGGATCGTTACCCAAACATGTGGTATCATCCAAAATTAATGTAAAGTATCAAACAGAAGAATAAGTGTGTAAGTCGCTTCCTAGCAGTTCCACTGTTACACGCGTCACAGGAGCCAGGCGTGCAGTTTCTAACAGAGTTTTAATGTTCATCAATTTCATCAAATGTTTTCAGCAGGTCGTGACCTTTCAGTCACTCCAAATCCCCCTCCTCTACTGTTCCCGACCGCCACAGTTAAAGACAACAGGGGATTAGATAACTCGTACCACCTGGGAGACCTAATCACCTGTTCAGCTGTGTCTCGCCGTCGGCACTGCCACGCCCCCGTCTGGTGGTGCTCTGTCCTCAGCACCATGGACAGAGGCGGTGACCTTTGCTCCTGCAGGCAGCGCTGGCCACACCTCCCTCCACAAAGTGATTATTACATTTGAACAGAAGTGTAGATAGAACATGTTGAAACAGAAAATGAGCAGATATTAACCGTAAATGAACAAGGAGATTAATAATCAGTTTTTTCAGTTTGTCCCTCATAATGTAGACAAAATGATAGGTAGATAAATGACACAATATGTTACTGTGTCTGTCAGCAGACTAATTCCGAGTCTTTTTTTGTTTACTTACTACTAAAAGACAAGTTGTCTAGTATGTTCACTATTTTATTTAAGGACTAAATTGCAATAATAAACATATGTTTAATGTACTGTAAGATTTTTTGTTAAAATAAAGCCAATAATGCCATGTTTTGTGGTCCCCTTTATTTAGAAAAATATAGAAAAGCACCGAAAAGTATCAAAATTCATTTTGGTCCCGGTACTAAAATATTGGTATCGGAACAACCGTACTTATGACTGACTGAAGGTGTCGGCGGGGCGTAGTTTGAACACCCCTGGTCTTTAGGAACCTTTAGTTCTCTGAAAGTGTCAGTAAAAAAAGGCCTATTCTGCCAAGTAACTGAAAAAAGACCTCTTGTTCAGTTTTGGTTGACTTCTTCACCACTTGGCAGAAGACCAAAATGTTCTTCGGACCAATGAAGGACCTTCAAGTCTAAACCTGCTCGCTGTTCTTCCAACCCTGAAAGAGACCCCGGTCATTGGCAGGACCTTGGCGCTTGGCATGGCTCGGCCGCCCCCCCGCCTGGTGGTCGCAAACTGCCGACCATGTGTCACATTTCCGCTGCCAAGAAAGACCTTTCCGCAGCCCCGCCGTGTGAAAGCAGCGGCGTCCCTCTGCCGCGCTCACCCGTGGAGGCCGGCGGCATAAACGGCCGCACTAACGCACGCTGCTCGGCGGCCAAGAAGCAAACAGATGCGCCTGCACTGAAGATGGCGTACTTAGACAAAATGCAAATGAGCCCCCGCTCGCCCCCGCACGTGACAAGGGCTCTCGTAACAGCAGCAGATTGTGTTCCAGTGTCGGGAGTCCAAGCGTGGCTCTGCTTGTGTAACCATAAAGCTGGTCCCCCGTGTGGGAGTGCGGGCGGGCCGCGTGAAATAGTCGCACTTCGTTTTAACGACGGATCGCCAGATGCTCGACAGAACGCTACATCACGGATGGCGAAGGTCCTTTCCCAGCCGGCAGGGGGAGGTCGCTCGCAGCCGCCAAGCGGGCGGTGCCAGTCTCAGGAGACGTGCAGGAGGACAACTGTGCTTCTCTGGGGAGGGTTCTGTATCTGATTTTGATTCATAAAGATTGCTTTACGTTTTAAGAATGAACAGTTTAAACATCCTAAAGCAGTGGTGTCAAAGTCAAGGCCCCCGGTTGATATTTGATTAGTATTAGAACCGGCCCGCAGGCCACGGCCGCCTGCTGCTGTTTTGCACGCACCAATACTCCATGGCGCTAGGAATTTTCAAAATGGGGTCCCGGGCTTTGTTGTTTTTGACAACCATCTTACATTTTTAAAGGCCTACTGAAAGCCACTACTACCGACCACGCAGTCTGATAGTTTATATATCAATGATGAAATCTTAACATTATAACACATGCCAATACGGCCGGGTTAACTTATAAAGTGACATTTTAAATTTGCCGCTAAACTTCCGGTTCGAAACGCCTCTGAGGATGACGTATGCGCGTGACGTATCCCGGGGAACACGGGTATGCCTTCCACATTGAAGCCAATACGAAAAAGCTCTGTTTTCATTTCATAATTCCACAGTATTCTGGACATCTGTGTTCGTGAATCTGTTGCAATTATGTTCATTGCATTATGGAGAAGGAAGCTGAGCAAGCAAAGAAGAAAGTTGTCGGTGTGAAATGGACGTATTTTTCGAACGTAGTCAGCAACAACAGTACACAGCCGGCGCTTCTTTGTTTACATTCCCGAAAGATGCAGTCAAGATGGAAGAACTCGGATAACAGAGACTCTAACCAGGAGGACTTTTGACTTGGATACACAGACGCCTGTAGAGAACTGGGACAACACAGACTCTTACCAGGATTACTTTGATTTGGATGACAAAGACGCAGACGTGCTACTGTGAGTATGCAGCTTTGGCTTCTAAACATTTGATCGCTTGACCGTATGTGCGCAACTTTTTTTTGCGTATGTACGTAACTTTTTAAAAATATATAAGCTTTATGAACCTTGGGTTAGGTGAACGGTCTTTTGGGCTGAGTGATTGTGTGTGTTGATCAGGTGTTTGAATTGTATTGGCGTGTTCTTTGGAGCTAGGAGCTAGCATAGGAGCTAGGAGCTAGCATAACAAACACGCAGGTGTTTTTATGCAGGATTAATTTGTGGCATATTAAATATAAGCCTGCTTGTGTTGTGGCTAATAGAGTATATATATGTCTTGTGTTTATTTACTGTTGTAGTCATTCCCAGCTGAATATCAGGTCACCCCCGGCTCTCACAGCATCTTCCCTATCTGAATAGCTTCAACTCCCCACTAGTCCTTCACTTGCACTTTCCTCATCCACAAATCTTTCATCCTCGCTCAAATTAATGGGGAAATTGTCGCTTTCTCGGTCCGAATCTCTCTCACTTCATGCGGCCATCATTGTAAACAATAGGGAACTTTGCGTATATGTTCAACTGACTACGTCACGCTACTTCCGGTAGGGGCAAGCCTTTTTTTTATCAGATACCAAATGTTGCAATCTTTATCGTCGTTGTTCTATACTAAATCCTTTCAGCAAAAATATGGCAATATCGCGAAATGATCAAGTATGACACATAGAATAGATCTGCTATCCCCGTTTAAATAAAAAAAATTCATTTCAGTAGGCCTTTAGTCTTAGTCTTAGTCTTTTGGACTAAAATGCTTATTAGTTTTAGTCACATTTTAGTCACTTTTATATGTGATAGTTTTAGTCCAGTTTTAGTCGGCGAAAACTCAAAAGGGTTTTAGTCTAGTTTCAGTCGATGAAAAGTCAAAAAGGTTTTAGTCTAGTTTTAGTCCCAAAAAAAAGAATGAAAAGTATAATATAAGTATATAAGTATAGTCTTTTAACAAATTAATTTAGGTCAATAAGTATTGGAGATTGCTGTTGGGCAGTGTCACACATAAGTTGTGAAAATAGCAGCAGATCTATAAGTTCAACCCATTGTAAACTTGCAGATCTGCTATTTTCACAAATAATAACAATAAAGGAATGTTTTTAGACATATAAGGTTTCCACCCAACAGCAAATTTCTGATCCAAGGATTGTGTATTACACACAGATAAAGTGGTAACAGTGGAATCAAAGTTCATTACTCCAAAAAAGCCAAAAAACAAAAACATTCTACTTCATCAATTGTGGCTTTATTTCTCAGAATTTGTTAAAGTACAATGAACATAAACATGCTCAAAATATGAGTGATGGATGAGGAACACAAATGCTCAACTTGGCCCTGTCTGCCAGTGCAATTACAACAGATATCATACAACCCCACTCCATCTTTCATTTGTGCAAACCATGTAATAAAATAATCAATTAATTCCTGATTCCTTAATGGGGCTGCACAACGTCACTTGTGGCTTTTAGGCTAAAGCTAGCAGACTCTACGTATAACAGCAACTGGACCTGTTTAACATATCAAGTTACGTGCTGACAGAACGTACTCACAAAGAGATAACCACACCGTCACTGAATGTAAACATGGCTAAACATGCTGCTAAAGTAACACACACATAATGAATTGACGTTAGCGTAACAAAAGCTAACTTTAGCCTTAAGTTAGCAGCCCATTTGCGCCAGGAGTATGTGGAAAACGTACTAATGTATTAGCTTACTATGACATTTATCGATTATGTTAACAGCATTTGTAACTTGACTTCGAAAAAATATCCTTGTGGCGAGCCTTAAGGTGCCGCTTAAGGTTGGTCGTATTTTTTCCGCATATTTTGTGGCCACATTTGTCACCGTCTTCCTTCACAATACACTCTGTTTTCTTATCTGCTGGGTTATATTTAAAATACACCCATATGTCGTCTCTACGTCATCGTCATCGTTGACGAAAACAACACTGGTCCCAGGGACCCCATCAAGTCGTAAAAATGGGGTCCCACAGTAAAATTTTGGGATCCCACTTTTTTGTGACTGTTTTTGAAAACCAATGATCAATGTATGCTGTGGAAGTGGCTTCCTAGCAGCTCCACTGTAGACACGGCACAAGAGCCAAGCGTGCAGGTTTTACCAAGGGTTTAATGAACAATTGTTTTAACACAAGTTTTTTTTTCACAGTAGAACGTGACCTCTCAGCCACGTCCGTATCCTCTCCCTCTCTCTGCTCCCGGCCGCTCACTGTTGAAGACAACAGATGATTAGATTACCACGTACCACCTGTGGAATCTAATCACCTGCCAGCTGTGTCTCGCCTTCCGCACATGCAACACCCCTATCCGATGGTGCTCCGCCCTCAACACCATCGACAGAGGCGGTGACCTTTGCTCCTGCGGGTGCGCTGATCACACTCTCCCTCCACATATGCATTATCCTGTTATATCTCACATTCTATATTGTGTTTTGGGAAAAAGTTGTCATAAACGTTACTTAATTAATTAAAAAAAATAATACAAAAGAAAACACATTTTTATGCATATGCAAATTTATTCAGTTATAAACATTCATTCACTTTCTTCTTTCATTTATGGATCTAAACTTTACCGCTGCCGGTATTTTTTTCTATATTTTTATTGTAATATTTTCAGAATGTGTTCGTTCTATTTTTGGCCAAAGTAAGACAAAGAAAACAATCTGAAGTTGTCTTTATTTTTTTTGTTTTAATGCCATGATTTTAATAGTCCGGCCCGCGAATGAATTAGCTTTGGCCCCCACAGCCGCCTGCTGCTGTTTTGCACGCACCAATACTCCATCAGTGTTGGCGCTAAGAATTGTCAAAATGGGGTCCCAGGGACCCCATCAAGTCATAAAAAAGGGGTCTCACAATACATTTTTGGGATCCCACTTTTTTGTAACTGTTTTTGAAAACAAATGATAAATGTATACATCATCCTGTTATATCTCACATTCTATATTGTGTTTTGGAAAAAGGTTGCCATAAACGTTACTTAATTCATTTAAAAAAATAATACAAAAGAAAACAATTTTTTATGCACATGTAAATTAATCCAGTTATAAACATTCATTCACTTTCGTCTTTGCTTTATGGATCTAAACTTTACCGCTGCCGGTATTTTTTTCTATATTTTTGTGGAGGGGGGGCGTGGCCTGCGGGCCTGCCGCGGAACGGGGTGTGCCAGGACCGGCCTCGAAGACAGCGACAGGTGAGTGGATGGCCCAGGTGGAACCTTTATTAGCAGCAGCCGGAATGAGACACGCGGTTGGAATTGGAGGTGCTGCTTAGGGGACGCAGGAGAGGAAGACAGTTTGCTGGAAAGCAAAAGACTTGCACTATTTGATGAAACTAAAACAGTGTTATACCCTGAATTCCGGGCTCTCCTGGCAGTGTGTGGTGGTCCGAAGAACCCACTAGAGGGCAACCTCTACAATTTTTATTGTCATATTTACAGAATGTGTTTGTTCTATTTTTGGCCAAAGTAAGACAAAGAAAACAATCTGAAGTTCTCTTTATTTTTTGGTTTCAATGCCATGATTTTGATAGTCCGACCCACGTGTGCACAGATTTTCCTCCATGCGGCCCCTGAGCTCAAATTAGTTTGACACTCCTATCCTAAAGCAAAGTTATTCAACTAATTTGTCTAAAGGGCTTCTTTCTTCCCTAATTGGCCCCAATACCAATATGTTGGTACCGCTACCAACATTTTTTTATTTTTCAAAATAAAAAGGGACCACAAAATTTGCTGTTGTTGGCTCTATTTAACAGAAAATGTTATGATACATGAAACATGTTTCTTATTACAATCAAAGAAGAATGTATGGAGTAAATAAGATGTTGAACATACTAGACAACTTGTCTTCTAGTAGTAAGTAAACAAACAAAGACTCTTAATTAGTCTGCTGACGTATGCAGTAACATATTGTGTCATTTTATTTTGTCAACATTATTCATCTACTCGTTCATTTCCTGTTAATATCTGCTTACTTCCTGTTTTTAAAAGGTTCTATCTGCACTTCTGTTCAAATGTAATAATCACTTATTCTTCTGTTGTTTGGATACTTTACATTAGTTTTGGATGATACCACAAATTTAGGTATCAATCCGATGCCAAGTAGTTACAGGATCATACATTGGTCATAATTAAAGTCCTCATGTGTCCATGAAATACTCATGACTTTATAAACAATAAAAAAATGACTAAAAGTTTTGCGGTAATAAAAAGATATAGATGTAATCATTGTACTATCGACTACATACGATCTTGTACTTAGTATCATTACAGTGGATATTTGTATAGATCCAACCATTTGTTTACATTGAGAAGCATGTTCAGCTATTCCTCGTCCTGCAGCGATGATACTTGTAAGAAACGTACTTTATTTGTCGCCATGGAGGCCAGGATTAGTCATTCAGAAATACCCAAAACACTATGGTGGGACGTTAGCCGCCAGCTGTGTTTTAAAGCTCCAGTGTTTATACCTCCACCTTCATCGTTAGTTTTAAAGACAAAATACGTCCATTCTCCCTCTTCTGTCTCCACACTATTTCCGCTTGTAAGTGCTGTGTGTGTGTGTTGACTCACATGCGCCTCGGCTCATATTACCAGCAATGTCACCACGGCGCACCATCATGTCCATGGGAAAAAAAAAGTACCGTTATGTTTCAAAAACAGTACTGCATTAGTACCGCAGTACTTTATTAGTACTAGTACAACCCTACTTCCCTATTCTTAGTTCTCTGTAGTGGACTTTTGTTTTTGGTCTACTTCTTTTATCAGAGTTACACTGTGGAGGGGGGGCGTGGCCTGCAGGCCTGCCGCGGAGCGGGGTGTGCAAGGACCGGCCTCGAAGACAGCGGCAGGTGAGTAGATTGCCCGGCTGGGCCTCGTTATCTAATCTAGCCTTTATTAGCAGCAGCCGGAACGAGACAAGTTTGTTGGAGTTGGGAGTTGGAGCCAGGGAGAGACACACACGTAAAGACAAACGTATATTGCTGGAAAGCAAGCCACCCCCGGGTGTTTATGCCAAATAAAAAGACTGTATTCAAACTGTCTACCGGGCTCACGAAGATCTGTCGGCCAGGAGAACCCACAACAAGAGGAAAACCTCCACATACACATTTTTGGAACAAAAATAGATTTTTTTTGCAATAAACTCTGGCCTCTTCGATGTTAAAATAACAAATGCCAGGATCTGTTGTTGTTTACACTTTCCTCCAAACAATTGGAGCGTTCTACTTCCTTTTTTTTTTAGGATTTTGCTGCAATTGTTTTTTTTTTACCAGAACTCAGGGTGCCCGGTCTGGAGTCAACCAGGGGCCGCCAGTTAAATAGCTGATGGAGATTTTTGAATGTTTTTTAGAGCGCTTTACAGGCGAAATAGAGCAACTCCCAATTACTTTTGATACTAGTATATCTACTAGTTAGAATGCATAAAAAAACAAACGTGTTCTTGTCTTACATAAGGATTGTGAATGATTGACAACTTTTCAAAAAATGCAGTTCCCCTTTAGGTGTTTATCGCTGCTTGGACAGTTGTTAGCTTCCTGTGCATTCCCTAGCTGCACTAGCTTTTTGATAACTAATCTTTTTACCTGCTGTCTCTGCACCTCGGGGTAACGCTGCAAGCAACTCAGTCACCGTGTGACCTGTGAAATTTGCTGCTGGGTGAAAATTGTTGCTTTAAAATACACTGACTGGACCACTGATAAAACTGTAAACACATTTTGATATAAAAAGTTTGTGTGACTTTGAGAATTGCATTTGTGTTAAAATAATGGGGTGTTTTAATAAAGTTAAACGTTTGCTAAGTGATTCTTCTTGGTTATTGAAAATTCAAATGTGTGATGAATCTAATTAAAATAATAATTGACAGCACGAGTAAAATGATGTAACACAGATTATTCGAACCTGGCTGTCTCCTGCTTCTCCTGTGCCTTGTCCTCTGTCTGTCTATGGCCTGTCGCTGGCCTGCCAGGCGGCACGGTTGGCCTGGTTCTGTGGGTCCTTTTGCTGGCTGGACTACCTGCGTGGTGCCGGTGGTCCCTTGTTCCATGGTCACCGTACCTGCCGTTTTGGGTTGGGTTCTCTGGGTGGCTGGGGCCGTACTTTGGCTCCCGCACACACTGGGAGACAAATATATTGTACATACAAACACACATTCATACTCACATTTACACAATTATACATACACGTACATTCATTCATACAAACATACGGGCACACATTGGTACTTACACACATACATACACAAATACAGAACATACATACTCACACACACGGTACATACATCCACACGTACTAACATACATATACATTCACTGTACATATAAATTCACTGTACAAACATACACACACACACATTCTGTACATGTACATTCACTGTACAAACATACATGTACATATACATTCACTGTACAAACACACATATACACATACATGTACTGTCAGGTTCAAACACGGGTGACATCTATTAAACAAGACAAGAAGCAAAGAATTAAACAGAGACAGAATTCAATTTGGCTCAATTTGAGGAGAGATGCCTGGACACTGTACCCTTGCGCAGTGTCTCAGCACGCTCTGGCAAAAGATTGTACGCCACCTCTTTTTATTTGGACTTTCCCTGTTTACATAACAACAGCTGTTTCTAAAGGAATGGGGGGTATGTAAACAGCCATTGTTTTCGGTCACATTAACACAAAAGAAAAAGATGCCTCGGGCTTGGACTGGTCCTGGATCGAGCTTGGGCAGGTCTTGGATCAAAATAGATAACCCCTCCCGTCTCCTCCCATCGTATACAATGGAATTTTACAAGCCTTTGGCTTGGTACAACAAAGACAGCCTCTTGTCTGTTCACTGGGAACTCAGAGAACGGAAAGTTTTTTGATAATTTACATACATTTTTTCTGACATGTACATATACATTCACTGCGCAAACATACATATACACATACATGTACTAATACATTCACAGTACAAACATACATATACACATACATGTACTAATACATTCACAGTACAAACATACACTACCGTTCAAAAGTTTGGGGTCACCCAAACAATTTTGTGGAATAGCCTTCATTTCTAAGAACAAGAATAGACTGTCGAGTTTCAGATGAAAGTTCTCTTTTTCTGGCCATTTTGAGCGTTTAATTGACCCCACAAATGTGATGCTCCAGAAACTCAATCTGCTCAAAGGAAGGTCAGTTTTGTAGCTTCTGTAACGAGCTAAAGTGTTTTCAGATGTGTGAACATGATTGCACAAGGGTTTTCTAATCATCAATTAGCCTTCTGAGCCAATGAGCAAACACATTTTACCATTAGAACACTGGGGTGATAGTTGTTGGAAATGGGCCTCTATACACCTATGTAGATATTGTACCAAAAACATTTGCAGCTAGAATAGTCATTTACCACATTAGCAATGTATAGAGTGTATTTCTTTAAAGTTAAGACTAGTTTAAAGTTATCTTCATTGAAAAGTACAGTGCTTTTCCTTCAAAAATAAGGACATTTCAATGTGACCCCAAACTTTTGAACGGTAGTGTACATATAATCACGTTTCATCAAACATATATTAGCGTTGTTGCCCTAGGGGAAACTGGGTAACACATGGCACACTGACAAAGCTTGACCAATTGTTTTACTATAACAGTCTACAAGGTTAAAATAATTCGCTTCTCTTTCTTCCCCTCCATTTATCTGCTTTCTTTTGTAATTCAAGTTACGTATATGTAGTAACTTGAATTACTGTTGAATTATTGTTGCATTTGAAACAATTGTATTGTTGATAATAGAGGTAATTATTCTTATTATTCATTATGAATCATTCTATTTTTAGCTCCATTTGTAGTGTAATAATACTCATTGTCATTTCTGTGTTATTTACTTCACTGTCATATTTGTACATATCGTATTTGTTATAGATCAGCTACATCAACATTATAATTGATCTGAGTGGCTGGACAGGACAAAAAATTAAAACATTTATTCTTTTGTTTCGTCTTTGACTAACCCCTCCTATAAAACCCTCTGAGCTCTTTAAAAGTGATTTAGGTTATTTGAACGCCTTCATCTGCTGAAGAATCACTCAAACCCTGCTGGAAGTGACTAAGTCAGTAATGACATTCTCAGTGTATTTCCATGCATGCCATATAATCTCTTGGGTATTAAAATGACTTTGAAAATGGTGAATTTCTTTTTGATGACCAGGCTGAGCTTAGTGACGCACTCACATAAAACAAATAAGTGATTATTACAACTAAAGTAGAACTCAAAGCGTCGCTCTGTTGTGTTCCCTCCTGGAGTCCGCTCCGGGGTGTTCCCACTGATGATGGAATAAATTCATGGTGATGAATAATAATTTGTGTGATCCGTCTACCTGCTGTGACAGTGATGTGCACGGGGTGGAGCTTCTACCCGCCGTCATATTTAGTAAACTCCATGACTGTTTCATGGGGGTTCTTTGTTGGTGTTTATTGCATCCACACTCTGGCTCCTCTCCAATCTATTTTGCCTTTTTTCAAAATTCAAAATTAAAATCTTACCCCCAACATTTAAACAATAAAAGCACAAAAACGACAGGTATATGGATAATAAGCTCAGGCGTAGAATTCAAGTCTTCTGACCGTAATAAATGTATCTAAAATGTCTCACTATTTCAGGCCAGGTTTTAATGATATTCTTTAAGGGGGACTGCACTTTTTTGTGGATTTTTGCCTATCGTCCACAATCCTTATGTAAGACAATAACACATGTTTTTCTTTTGTTATGCATTCCAAGTCGTAAAATACGGCAAATACGAGGTGGCTTACAATGCAGCTAATAGGAGTACACGATTGCACCCTTGAAGCGCTCTAAAAAACCCCGCCCAAAATACTCGACCTGAATATTAACAAGTGTTAGCGCATATAATAGAAAAAAATTATTAAAAAAAAATATATATATGTATGTATGTGTATAGATGTATGTATATATGTATATACAGTATGTGTATATGTATGTATATGTATATGTGTGTATATAAAAAGGGAATATGTGTGTGTATATGTGTATTTATGTGTGTGTGTATATAGGTGTGCATATATATATTATATGTATGTGTATACATATGTATATGTATGTGTATGTATATATGTATGTGTATGTATTTATGTATATGTATGTATATATGTATATGTGAGTGTGTGTATATAACTGTATATGTATGTATGTATGTATGTATGTATATGTATGTATATATGTGTGTGTGTGTGTGTGTGTGTGTATGTGTGTGTATATATATACAGTATGTATATATATATATATATATATATATATATATATATATATATATATATATATATATATATATATATATATATATATCCATCCATTTTCTACCGCTTGTCCCTTTTGGGGTCGCAGGGGGTGCTGGAGCCTATCTCAGCTGCATTCGGGCGGAAGGTGGAGTACACCCCAGACAAGACTCCACCTCATCGCATATATATATATATATATATATATATATATATATATATATATATATATATATATATATATATATATATATATATATATATATACTACCGTTCAAAAGTTTGGGTTCACCCAAACAATTTTGTGGAATAGCCTTCATTTCTAAGAACAAGAATAGACTGTCGAGTTTCAGATGAAAGTTCTCTTTTTCTGGCCATTTTGAGCGTTTAATTGACCCCACAAATGTGATGCTCCAGAAACTCAATCTGCTCAAAGGAAGGTCAGTTTTGTAGCTTCTGTAACGAGCTAAAGTGTTTTCAGATGTGTGAACATGATTGCACAAGGGTTTTCTAATCATCAATTAGCCTTCTGAGCCAATGAGCAAACACATTGTACCATTAGAACACTGGAGTGATAGTTGCTGGAAATGGGCCTCTATACACCTATGTAGATATTGCACCAAAAACCAGACATTTGCAGCTAGAATAGTCATTTGCCACATTAGCAATGTATAGAGTGTATTTCTTTAAAGTTAAGACTAGTTTAAAGTTATCTTCATTGAAAAGTACAGTGCTTTTCCTTCAAAAATAAGGACATTTCAATGTGACCCCAAACTTTTGAACGGTAGTGTATACATATATATATTGCACAAACTATTTTTAGTAGCGCCGTGATCACAGAGCTCTAACTACTTTATGCTGCTATATTGACATATTGAGCTGCTGCATCGCCTCTGAGTTGGTGAAAGTTAATTCTAGATTATAAATCATGCTTCTCACCTGGATAGTAGAAGGTTGTGGACATAAACCCACAAGTTGGTCAACTTTTACATCCAACTTAGACACGCAAACATGCTTGTTTGCGTATCTCGGTTCTTCATGTAAAGTGGAAGATATGAACATCCCACCAGTCTTTAAACCAGTGAGAGCAGATATTGTACAGTAAGTGATTGTCTTGTTTGTCTGTCATGATTAGTAGTGTTGTTGTTGTTGAAGGAAAAGTGAACGATGTGATGAATCTGTGAAATTACCCTGCTGCATGCTTAAAATGATCAAAATGAATGTTACTACATTACATATATACTTACAGCATGATATAAAAGTTGATGAATGTTTTTGGCGTTTTTTTAGAGCTCTTTATAGGCGGAATAGAGAAACTCCTATTAATTCTGTTAGCTGACTTTTGCGATTGTTTGTTTACGATTTAGAATTCCTCAAAAATGATGTGTTCTCATCCAACATAATGACATGCGAATAATTCAGTTCACTTTTATTGGTTGACTTGTCCATCCACTTAGAATTATCATGCAAACAGTGAAGCTGATTTAAATGCTGGAACCTGAAAATACAGTCGTACGTCAAAAGGTCATACGCTTTGGAAGTCAACCAAAATTGGTCCTCAAGATCTTGCTTCTGTGCCAAAAACTGGTGATGTGTGCCGTGTGTGACGCCACATAAAACATCCACACATTGCGCCAGACTTCAGCACACCTCACTCAAGTCACCATTAACGAGATCCTACACCGCAGCTTGGGAGACCATGAAGAAAAGATGAATACATTCGTCTGCGTACAGCAGGGGTCACCAACCTTTTTGAAACCAAGGGCTACTTCTTGGGTACTGATTACTGCGAAGGGCTACCAGTTAGATACACACTTAAATAAATTGCCAGAAGTAGCCAATTTGCTCAATTTACCTTTAACTCTGTTATTATTAATAATTAATGATATTTATATTTGTGGAAACACTGATCATCTTAATGATTTCTCACAATAAATATATATAGAAACAGATAAATATCAATATGCAACACTTTATTTTTATATTTTCTCTAAGTGCACATTTTTCAAATTGAACATTTTCAAATGATCACTTCTAAGACAGTCTTGTGAAATCACAATATCCCATTTTAACTAGCTAGCCACTAACATTTTTTGAACAAATCATGAATTACTTTGCACCATGTTTGTACAAATAATAACTCATGTAAAATACAAAAGTAAACTCTCAAATTTTTAAATCATGTCACACTTTGAACTGGACACCAAATCTGTTATCTGTTTCTTTGTCAGTTAGTGGGAAGCCTGGCATTGCATGCTGTTAACTAGTGTGTTGTACTCTGGTGTGTAACTTGACACTGCAACTCTGAGTGAGTCTTGCAGATGTGCATCAGTGAGGCGTGTTCTGTGTTTGTTCTTGATGAAGTTCATGTCAGAAAAGGCTGATTCACAAAGATAAGATTTTTCCTCATTGTTTGCGGAACCTTCTTAATCTTTTGGACATATTTTCACAGCAATCTGGCCTTAAACTTAATTATGATAAATGTAAAATGTTAAGGATCGGAAATCTAAAGGGAACGTCCTTTCGAATGGAATGCAAAGTGCCTGTTTTGTGGACAGATGGACCAGTTAACATACTTGGTGTTGTTGTCCCAGAAAATCTGGAAGATCTAGGCTCACTAAATTATGATAATCGACTAAGAAAGCTGGACAAAATTATGCAATTATGGAAAGGGAAATCCCTAACCTTGTATGGTAAAATGTCTATTGCCAACTCGTTAATTATTCCTCAATTTATTTATTTGTTTTTGTCATTACCAGCTCCATCACAAAACTTTTTTAAGATTTATGAGCGGAGGGTCTTCGATTTTGTCTGGAACGGCAAACCAGAAAAGATTTAAAGAAAGGTTTTGTACAAAGAGTATGAATATGAGGGCTGGAACTTCTCAACCTGGAAGCTATGTGTCTGTCTTTAAAAGCATCAATTGTTCCAAAGATGTATTTAAACATTGAGTGGTACACAAATGTCCTGTTGGACAAAAAACATGTACTGTATCAAAAGAAATTGTATCCTTTTTTACAAGTGATCCCCTCCCAGAGAGTCTGCTGGGAAACATGGCGGGGTTCATAAAGGAAACAATCCACTCATAGTGGTGTTTTCAATTTTATGTGCCAGAAAAAAGAGACGATATTTTGCAGCAGTTAATATGGATGAACTCTAATATTTTAATAGATGGAAAGCCTTTCTTTTGGAAAAATGTGTTTGAAAGAGGAATCATTTTTGTCAATGATATTATCAATGAGAATGGTAAAATGATGAAGTATGATGAATTTAGAGCTATGTATGGTGATGCTTGCTCAAGCTTTTCATTTTATCAACTAACTGGAGTAATTGGGAAAAGATGGAAACAAATAATTAATTATGGAACTACTAAATTATTAGTTTGTAAACCTCTAATAAGAAATTCTAGTTGGCAAAAAGGAACTAAAATAAATAGAAAAATATATGATTTTTATTTAATAAAGAAATCTTTGAAGGCTGCCCCATACAACACAAATGGAAAATGGGAGGACTTTTTTGACTGCCCGTTGCCATGGGATGCCATATTCAAACTAATCTATAAAACCACTATCGATGTGCAAAATCGTTATTTTCAAATTAAAATTATTTATAACTTTACCCACAGGGAAAATGTTAAAATTATGGAATATGACAGAGTCAGATGATTGCCGATTTTGTTGTCAGGAGCCTGAATCCACCCTGCATTTGTTTTGGTATTGTCATATTGTGTCTTTGTTTTGGGTGGAAGTTGAAAAAATGTGTTTAAGGATTGGTTTGTTTATGAAGCTTAATGTGGTTTCTGTTATTTTAGGAGAGTTCATTGACAATCATGATTTAGTCAATTTAATTATAGTACTCGGTAAAATGTTTATTTTTAAGGCCAAAAACAGATATTCACTTAGTATTACTTTCTTTAAAACATTTATTCAGTATTTTCTAACTTTAGAAAGTTACATGGTTGAAAACAATAATGATGCCAAAAAACATTAAAAAAAGATGAGAAGTCCTCAAAGGCTTATTTTGAAAGTATAATTATGTTTATAGATTATATGATATCTGTTGTTGTGTTCCCTAATTTGAGTGACCTGGACATAATCTGGACTGTACATAAATGCTTATTTTGAAAATGTAATTTTGTTTATAAATTATATGCAATCTGCAATCTAATTTGTTTCTGTGTACATGAATGAAGGTGTGTGTTGCTGAGTCCGACTTGGACATTATCTGGACTGGGCCTGGTTTAAAAAACCCTTTAAACAAATCTAATTTCATTGACAACCTGGTCTGTTGAAGAGAAGGCCCTTTTTTTAAAAATAAAATAAAATAAGATAAATAAATAAAAAACATTTTCTTGGATAAAAAAGAAAGTAAAACAATATAAAAATAATTACATAAAAAATAGTAATTAATGAAAATGTTAGTGGACCAGCAGCCTATACAATCACGTGTGCTTCAGGGACTGTGTCCCTTGCAGATGTGTTGTCTATGTTGTGGGAACCAGAATATTGGTAGCAGAAAGAAATAACCCCTTTTGTGTGAGTGGGTGTGGATGAGTGTGCATGGGGAGGGGGGGTTGTTTGGGTTGATGCACTGATTGAAAGTGTATCTTGTGTTTTTTCTATGTAGATTTAATTTAAAAAAAAAAAAATAATACATTTTTTTTTTTTTTAGAACAGGCCCGCGGGCGACTCATCTGGTCCTTATGGGCGACCTGGTGCCCGCGGGCACCGCGTTGGTGACCCCTGGCGTACAGTATGTGTCCATCAGCGTTCATTTCAACAGTTTTTAATTAGTTTTAGTCAGTTTTTTATGTGAAATTAATTTTGAGTTCATTATATTTTAGTCATCGAAATGGATTTAGTTGTAGTCAACACAATTCAACTCATTACAGTAAATTTTAAATAAGTATAAAGTATAATGTACGTATAAAGTTGTCTTGAAACCCCGTTTGTGAATGTTATTGCAGAGCATTTCAAAAACTAATTTCACAACAAAACCTGCACTTCATGAATATATCAGTAAGTACATTTCACACTAACATTACTGTATTATTTTAGCTAACATTAAGCATTCTCTAATGTTGAATAAAATATGACCAAAATGCTCATATGAAGAAACAAACTAGTTTTATTCTATATTGTGTATAACGCTACTGAGTTTTTAAAAATTATATATATATGTATGTGTATATGTATATACAGTATATGTGTGTGTGCGTGTATGTATATATATATATATATATATATATATATATATATATATATATATATATATATATATATATATATATATATATATATATATATATATATATATATATATATATATATATATATATATATATTATATATATATATGTATGTATATATTAATGTGTGTATATATATATATATATATGGGTTATGGGTTATACTTGTATAGCGCTTTTCTACCATCAAGGTACTCAAAGCGCTTTGACAGTATTTCCACATTCACCCATTCACACACACATTCACACACTGATGGCGGGAGCTGCCATGCAAGGCGCTATATATTAATGTGTGTATATATATATATATATATATATATATATATATATATATATATATATATATATATATATATATATATATATATATATATATTAATGTGTGTATATATATATATATATATATATATATATATATATATATATATTTATTAATGTGCATATATGTATGTGTGTGTATATGTATAGCTATTGCAATATATATAGTCGTGGTCAAAAGTTTACATACACTTGTAAAGAACATAATGTCATGGCTGTCTTGAGTTTCCAATAATTTCTACAACTCTTATTTTTTTGTGATGGAGTGATTGGAGCACATATTGTACTTGTTTGTCACAAAAACATTCATGTAGTTTGGTTCTTTTATGAATTTATTATGGGTCTACTGAAAATGTGACCAAATCTGCTGGGTCAAAAGTATACATACAGCAACATACATGATCAATTTTGGTGATGTAGAGAAGTTACAATCAAATCAAATGAGCTTCATGGCATGGCCTCTATTATGATTGACGCCCATTTAAATAGGGCTCATGTGATGCAGTCATTAGACTCGGTTACAAACGCGACAATGGGAAAGTCAAAGGTACTCAGCACGGATTTGAAAGAACGAATCATTGACTTGAACAAGTCAGGGAAGTCACTTGGAGCCATTTCAAAGCAGCTTAAAGGCCTACTGAAATGAACTTTTTTTTATTTAAACGGGGATAGCAGATCCATTCTATGTGTCATACTTGATCATTTCGCGATATTGCCATATTTTTGCTGAAAGGATTTAGTATAGAACATCGACGATAAAGTTGCAACTTTTGGTCGCTGATTAAAAAAAAGCCTTGCCTGTACCGGAAGTAGCGTGACGTCAACAGTTGAAAGGCTCCTTACATTTCCCCATTGTTTTCAATGCAGCTAGAGCGATTCGGACCGAGAAAGCGACGATTACCCCATTAATTTGAGCGAGGATGAAAGATTCGTGGATGAGGAACGTTAGAGTTAAGGACTAGAATGCAGTGCAAGACATATATTTTTTTACTCTGACCGTAACTTAGGTACAAGCTGGCTCATTGGATTCCACACTTTCTCCTTTTTCTATTGTGGATCACAGATTTGTATTTTAAACCACCTGGGATACTATATCCTCTTGAAAATGAGAGTCGAGAACGCGGAATGGACATTCACAGTGACTTTTATCTCCACGACAATACATCGGCGAAACACTTTAGCTACGGATTTAACGTGATAGCATCGTGCTTAACTGCATATAGAAACAAAATAAATAAACCCCTGACTGGAAGGATAGACAGAAGATCAACAATACTATTAAACCATGGACATGTAAATACACGGTTAATGCTTTCCAGCCTGGCGAAGGTTAACAATGCTGTTGCTAACGACGCCATTGAAGCTAACTTAGCAACCGGACCTCACAGAGCTATGCTAAAAACATTAGCTATCCACCTACGCCAGCCAGCCCTCATCTGCTCATCAACACCCGTGCTCACCTGCGTTCCAGCGATCGACGGTGCGATGAAGGACTTCACCCGATCACAGATGCGGTCGGCAAGACGGAGGAAGTTAAGGTGAGTTCGGCGGCTAGCGCGTCTGCTATCCATCTCTCAGTCCTCCTGGTTGTGTTGCTGTAGTCCGCCGCTAATACACCGATCCCACCTACAACTTTCTTCTTTGCAGTCTTCATTGTTCATTAAACAAATTGCAAAAGATTCACCAACACAGATGTCCAGAATACTGTGGAATTTTGCGATGAAAACAGAGTTTTTTGTATAGGATTCAATGTGTCCGCATACTTCCCGTTTCTGTGATTGACGTCACGCGCATACGTCATCATACATAAACATTTTCAACTGAAAGTTTAGCGGGAAGTTTAAAATTGCACTTTATAAGTTAACCCGGCCGTATTGGCGTGTGTTGCAATGTTAAGATTTCATCATTGATATATAAACTATCAGACTGCGTGGTCGGTAGTAGTGGCTTTCAGTAGGCCTTTAAGGTCCCAAGAGCAACTGAGCAGACAATTGTTTGTAAGTATAAAGTGCATGGCACAGTTTCGTCACTGCCATGATCAGGAAGAAAACGCAAGCTATCACCTGCTGCTGAGAGAAAACTGGTCAGGATGATCAAGAGTCAACCGAGAACCAACAAAAAGCAGGTCTGCAATGAATTGGAAGCTGCTGGAACACAGGTGTCAGTGTCCACAGTCAAGCGTGCTTTGCATCGCCATGGACTGAGATGCTACCCTGCAAGAAGGAAGCCCTTGCTCCAGAAGCAACACCTAAGGCTCGTCTAAAGTTTGCTGCTGATCACATGGACAAAGATAAGATCTTGTGGAGGAAAGTTCTGTGGTCAGATGAAATAAAAATTTAGCTGTTTGGCCACAATACCCAGCAATATGTTTGGAGGAGAAAAGGTGAGGCCTTTAATCCCAGGAACACCATCCCTACCATCAAGCATGGTGGTGGTAGTATTAGGCTCTGGGTCTGGTTTGCTGCCAATGGAACTGGTGCTTTACAGAGAGTAAATGGGACAGTAAAAAAGGAGGATTACCTCCAAATTCTTCAGGTTAACCTAAGATCGTCAGCACGGAGGTTGGGTCTTGGGCGCAGTTGGGTGTTCCAACAGGACAATGAACCCAAACACACGTCAAAAGTGGTAAGGGAATGGCTAAATCAGGCTATAATTAAGGTTTTAAAATGGCCTTCCCAATGTCTTGACTTAAACCCCATTGAGAACATGTGGACAATGCTGAAGAAACAAGTCCATGTCAGAAAACCAACAAATTTAGCTGAACTGCACCAATTTTGTCAAGAGGAGTGGTCAAAAATTCAACCTGAAGCTTGTGGATGGCTACCAAAAGTGTGTCATTGCTGTGAAACTTGCCAACATGCCTGATAGATAGTACTTTATTTATTCCTTCGGGAGAGTTCCCTCAGGAACATTTAAATGATGTCACTTTTTGATGCAGTACTGCCTGAGGGATCGAAGATCACGGGCAGTGATTGCTCCAGATTCTCTGAACCTTTTGATGATATTATGGATCGTAGATGGTGAATCCCCTAAATTCCTTGCAATAGCTCGTTGAAAAATGTTGTTTTTAAACTGTTGGACAATTTGCTCACGCATTTGTTGACAAAGTGGTGACCCTCGCCACATCCTTGTTTGTGAATGACTGAGCATTTCATGGAAGCTGCTTTTATACCTAATCACGGCACCAATTAGCCTGTTCACCTGTGGGTTGTTCCAAATAAGTGTTTGATGAGCATTCCTCAACTTTTTCAGTCTTTTTTGCCACTTCTGCCAGCTTTTTTGAAACATGTTGCAGGCATCAAATTCCAAATGAGCTAATATTTGCAAAAAATATAGTTTTCCAGTTCGAATGTTAAGTATCTTGTCTTTGTGGTCTATTCAATTGAATATAGGTATTTGCAAATCATTGTATTCTGTTTTTATTTACCGTTTACACAATGTGCCAACTTCACTGGTTTTGGGTTTTGTACATTTGGCCCTAAAGTGAACTGTAAATTGTGGCTTCCTGAAGTTTGTTTGTTCTTTCCCTTCCAAACAAGTCTTCTTTTGGGTAATTGTCTTCTGGACTTCAATACAAATGTGGTCCTTTTGGACAATCTGTTCCCCCCAAGCAGCAGCTTAACCCAAACAAATGTTTTACCCTCCTGCATCCTGCCGCCCATAAAGCACAACCTAATTGAGTCATCCGGTTTGTACTTCCAGAGTCTCCCTAAAGAGCCTTCATAAAGTAAGAAAATGTCATTTATCTTCCTCCGTAGCGACGCTTTGAAGCAATTCAACGACCGGCGTGAGGCGTTTGACGTCTTCACACAATAGCGTACACAGAAAGCAAGCAAAAGGAGGCGGCGAGCACTTCAGAGGAAACAATTAATCGGAAAATTCCAAACTTTAGAGGATAAAAAAGCCCCGCTGAAGATGCTTGTCAATCAGACTCCATTCTCTGGCTGTTATCCACCGCACAGCTGTCAGCACTTCCGACAGACTGCTGCCAAAGTGTGTGGATGATGCGCTCTGTTAGTGTGCACTGAGCCGGCAAGACTTTTTGTTAACTGTGCTGGTCATTAAAGTCAGCTGGACGTAGTGTAGCCTCCTGAAAAGTAGCCCTTAAAAGTTCCTCACTAAATCATCTACCTTAAAGGGGCAACCTTTACACAGATTCCTAGAGGTCGCTAACGTTCCAATGTCTTCAACATTATATCCAGCCTTTTAGCACGTGGTGTACAGTACAGGCTACAAATTTGCACACCTTCTCATTGAATGCGTTTTTCTTTATTTTCATGACTATTTACATTGTAGATTGTCACTGAAGGCATCAAAGCTATGAATGAACACATGTGGAGTTATGTACTTAACAAAAAAAGGTGAAATAACTGAAAACACGTTTTATATTGTAGTTTCTTCAAAATAGCCACCCTTTGCTCTGATTCCTGTTTTGCACACTCTTGGCATTCTCTCGATGAGCTTCATGAGGTAGTCACCTGAAAGGGTTTTCACTTCAAAGGTGCCTTCAGTGACAATCTACGAGGTAAATAGTCATGGAAATAAAGAAAACTCATTGAAATGAGAAGGTGTGTCCAAACTTTTAGCCTGTACTGTATATGAAAAACATAGATTTTTTAGTCACATTTAAGTTTTAGATGAGATAGGCTCCAGCACCCCCCCCCCCCCCCCCCGCCACCCCGCAGAGGGACAAGTGGTGGAAAATGGATGGATGGATGGACAGACTATTTGACAAAAATAGCCAAAAGTGCATCAAATGCTAGGCCCCCAACAAGTGAAATATAAATAAATAAAAATGGAATCAAATAAATAAATAACAATATCAACATAACTGTGGAAGTTGCTTCCTTGCAGTCCCACTGTCAGACACGGCACAGGAGCCCAGCGTGCAGGTTTTAACAAGGTTTTAATAATCACAAGGTTTTAAATAAAGTTCTCTCTCCAGCAGGGCGCGACTTTTCAGCTACGTCCGTATCCTCTCTCCCCTCCTGCTCCCGGCCGCTTACTGTTAAAGACAACAGATGATTAGATTGACACGTACCACCCGTGAAATCTAATCACCTGCCAGCTGTGTCTCGCCGTCAGCACTGCAACGCCCCTGTGCTGTGTCCTCAGCACCATGGACAGAGGCGGTGACCTTTGCTCCCGCAGACAGCGCTGGCCCCATCTCCCTCCACAATAACCACAGACAGCTGCATTATGGGTAACCCCGAAGAGCTACCACGACCAACAAGCACACAAAGGGCTCATCAACCACACACATTTCAATTGTGTTTCAATCGAGGTTAATTTGGAGGTCGGTCTCTCCTACATTTCTTGAAACTTCACAGAACTACCATTCAACGTCAAACTAATTTTCTCCAGTTTGACAAAGTGAGGAGCATCTTTAATCTGGCGGATGTGGTTTAGGAGGCACTGTTGTCTTCCAATTTAGCACAATGAGTCTTCAAGCCAACAAAGTAGTGAACGCTGCAAGATTTTTTGTGGATTTGTTGAGGGTAGATGACCGAGGGGCTAACCCAAATAGTCCACTTGGAGGATTTAGTGACCGAAGACTTAGTGTTCAGGGACAGGCACGGCCAAAACATATGTATTCAATTAGATCACATAACACCGATATGCCATCGTATAACTTCGCTAATAAGTGAGATGCATTAGCATTTATGAACTCTACTTAAAATCTCTGTCCAACTATCCTCAGACAGACTCAAACTCAAATCTCCCTCTCAGTGACTTTATTGAAGTCGAAGAAAAAAATGGTTATAAATACGTGTAATTGAGCCTTTTAAAGTCAAACGTGATGTCAAAAACACCTAAAACTGCATCAGTCGGTAAGTCCGAGAACCTATAGGGAAAGTGTTGCGAAGAAAACTAGATCTGTAGATACCTAAAGAAATGTTGCTAAGGGAGTAAAAATGTTTTACAAATTTGCTAAAAAGAAGCAAAATTGTTGTCAACGTACAAATATTTAATGTTGTTGATCCCCAGACTTGACCACTTGAAAAAGGCACTATCTATCCGCAGGAGAGAAAGCAAGATTAGCAGTGATGGGTGCAAGACTAGAAATAGTCTGTAAACCAAAATAGCGCTTAAACTGAACCCAAATACTCAATGAGGTTTTTGCGATAGGATATTTTGCGAAAGGAAAAAGTAGATGAGTGAATGGGAGAGTGAGTCAGAGCTCTAAGAGATACTGATTTAATTGAGTTTGCCTCCATAACCAACGAAAAAAATATAGATTTTTAAAAACATTTGTTTTTAAACTGAAATGGGGAGTAATAATCAGAAAAGTGATGTTGTTTCCTCACTGAGTGCTTCAGAAGAATCTTTAAAGGGGTCATGTGATTTTTTTCTTTTCTTCCTTGTGGTCTACATAACATATAATGGACTTGTTCTCCTCCAGGACCAGGAGAAGTGTGGGTCGGATCACAGCTGACTCCTCTCACCCTGGACACAAACTATTCTCCCCTGTCCCCCTCAGGCAGGAGACTACGCTCCATCCAGACCCACTGAACAGTTTTTTCCCCTCGGCCATCAGGCAAATGAACAATAACTCCTAACAGTAGCTCCTTGAATTCCTTGAATTCCTTCTAAGTCTATAACAAGATCTGATAGCTCAGTTACAGCTCTTTTTATTACCAAATATGTGTTATATGTGTTTTATGTTGCACGATTGCACCAAGAAAAATTCCTAGTTTGTGAACCCGTTCTCAAACAGTGGCAATAAAACTATTCTGATTCTGATTCTGATTCTGATGGTGGTTCTTTGCTCAAATTGTTGCATAGATGATGTTTTACAGACCGCCGTTAAGCCGCTTTCTGACCATCTCTTCAGGATGCGCCGTTTTGTGGGCGGGTCTTATTTACGTGGCTCCACTTCGACTGTGTTCTCCCCGTCATCTTTGTTGTAGTTTTTAGCTCTTCCATAGCGAGTCTACTAACACAGTGTTTTTCAACCACTGTGCCGCGGCACACTAGTGTGTCGTGAGATATTGTCTGGTGTGCCGTGGGAGATAATCTATTTTTACCTATTTGTGGTCAAAATATTTTTTGCAAACAAGTAATTATAGTCTGCAAATGATGTGTTGTCGTTGTTGAGTGTCGGTGCTGTCTAGAGCTCGGCAGAGTAACCGTGTAATACTCTTCCATATCAGTAGGTGGCAGCCGGTAGCTAATTGCTTTGTAGATGTCTGAAACAGCGGGAGGCAGTGTGCAGGTAAAAAGGTGTCTAATGCTTAAACCAAAAATAAACAAAAGGTGAGTGCCCCTAAGAAAAGGCATTGAAGCTTAGGGAAGGCTATGCAGAACAAAACTAAAACTGAACGGGCTACCAAGTAAACAAAAACAGAATGCTGGACGACAGCAAAGACTTACTGTGGAGCAAAGACGGCGTCCACAATGTACAAACCAGTGGCGTGCAGTCACTAGAGGCAGGGGAGGCGGGGCCTCACTTGCCATCATGGAAAGAAAAAAATGTAAAAAGAAAAAAAAAAAAATTTAATGGTTATATGTATCCAGTGATTATACTAAAGTTATTTTCCATTTAACTTCACCAGTTTTAGATTATTTTTATTTTTATTTTCACATTTGCCGTTCAAATACTG
Source organism: Entelurus aequoreus (assembly GCF_033978785.1). Taxonomy (NCBI): domain Eukaryota; kingdom Metazoa; phylum Chordata; class Actinopteri; order Syngnathiformes; family Syngnathidae; genus Entelurus; species Entelurus aequoreus. The sequence continues at coordinate 9,413,242 of NC_084744.1, forward strand.
AGAAGAGACGGTGCGGTGATCAGCAGCCAGTTGAGGCACGTCACTGATTTGTGCCTCAACATGGATTGTGCACAATGACTCGGCTAACTGCTGAGCTGCTGTGCAGTGAGACTGTATTGCTATATGAATGATATCAGCTAACTAAACTATGGCATAGTTTAGTTAGCTGAGGTATATAATGTACAGTGTATTTTGTCAAAAACTGTATGTGTGTAACGTATTTCTTGTGCTGAGCATTCATAAATCTGCTGCAAAAGACGTACTGGTTGAGGCTTGCAGTAATCCGGCCTCCTGGTGGTAGAGGGCGGTAGTGATCGCAGAGATCATTCCTCTGCCGAAGAAGAAAAAAAAAAAAGTTTGCAAGTCAATTAGTGCAGCGAATGTTTATTTCCTCTCGCCTGGACTTTTATTAAAAACATGGAGGATTACATATGTAAAATAAAACAGTTTTCTAAACTGGACTTTCAATCGAAGCAGGAGGTAATAATTAAAGGTAGACCAACGCGGGAGCTAAAAGGTTTGCTTTTGACTTCGGGACAGAAGACCCGTTCTTTTCAAACGGCGTGGTACACACACAAAGGCTGGCTGTGTGGATGTCCAGCAAGAAAGGTAAGACCATAATAATGTTTTTTTATTAAATGTGCTTTTTTGTGTGCTACAGTTGTGTAAAGAATGCTGGTATGAGCTTTTAAACATAACCCGTTAACTGCTGCCAATCACATGGTCAATAAGATACTATTTAGGGTTCATATGTTTGTAAATCTGTCTGTGATGATGCAGTGCCTCCTTAGACATTAACCTCACCGCACGCCACTGGTACAAACCCTGTTTCCATATGAGTTGGGAAATTGTGTTAAATGTAAATATAAACGGAATACAATGATTTGCAAATCCTTTTCAACCCATATTCAGTTGAATGCACTACAAAGACAACATATTTGATGTTCAAACTCATGAACTTTTTTTTTTTTTGGCAAATGATAATTCACTTAGAATTTCATGGCTGCAACACGTGCCAAAGTAGTTGGGAAAGGGCATGTTCACCACTGTGTTACATCACCTTTTCTTTTAACAACACTCAATAAACGATTGGGAACTGAGGAAACTAATTGTTGAAGCTTTGAAAGTGGAATTCTTTCCCATTCTTGTTTTATGTAGAGCTTCCGTCGTTCAACAGTCCGGGGTCTCGGCTGTCGTATTTTAGGCTTCATAATGCGCCACACATTTTGGATGGGAGACAGGTCTGGACTACAAGCAGGCCAGCAAAGTACCCGCAATCTTTTTTTACGAAGCCACGCTGTTGTAACACGTGCTGAATGTGGCTTGGCATTGTCTTCGTGAAATAAGCAGGGGCGTCCATGAAAAAGACGACGCTTAGATGGCAGCATATGTTGTTCCAAAACCTGTATGTACCTTTCAGCATTAATGGTGCCTTCACAGATGTGTAAGTTACCCATGTCTTGGCCACTAATACACCCCCATACCATCACACATGCTGGCTTTTACACTTTGCGTCGAAAACAGTCTGGATGCTTCGCTTCCCCTTTGGTCCGGATGACACAATGTCGAATATTTCCAAAAACTATTTGAAATGTGGACTCGTCAGACCACAGAACACTTTTCCACTTTGCATGAGTCCATCCTAGATGATCTCGGGCCCGGAAAAGCCGGCGGCGTTTCTGGGTGTTGTTGATAAATGGCTTTCGCTTTGCATAGTAGAGCTTTAACTTGCACTTACAGATGTAGCGACCAACTGTAGTTACTGACAGTGGTTTTCTGAAGTGTTCCTGAGCCCATGTGGTGATATCCTTTAGCGATTGATGTCGGTTTTTGATACAGTGCCGTCTGAGGGATCGAAGGTCACGGTCATTCAATGTTGGTTTCCGGCCATGCAGCTTACGTGGAGTGATTTCTCCAGATTCTCTGAACCTTTTGATGATATTATGGAGCGTAGATGTTGAAATCCCTAAATTTCTTGCAATTGCACTTTGAGAAACGTTGTTCTTAAACTGTTTGACTATTTGCTCACGCAGTTGTGGACGAAGGGAAGTACCTCGCCCCATCCTTTCTTGTGAAGGACTGAGCATTTTTGGGAAGCTGTTTTTATACCCAATCATGGCACCCACCTGTTCCCAATTAGCCTGTTCACCTGTGGGATGTTCCAAATAAGTGTTTGATGAGCATTCCTCAACTTTATCAGTATTTATTGCCACCTTTCCCAACTTCTTTGTCACGTGTTGCTGGCATCAAATTCTAAAGTTAATACATTTCTGCAAAAAAACTATTATTTATCAGTTTGAACATCAAATATGTTGTCTTTGTAGCATATTCAACTGAATATGGGTTGAAAAGGATTTGCAAATCATTGTATTCCGTTTATATTTACATCTAACACAATTTCCCAACTCATATGGAAACGGGGTTTGTACATCCATACATGACATGACAATCAACAATGTGCCCACAAAGAAGGATAAAAACAACTGAAATATTCTTGATTGCTAAAACAAAGTAGATGCGTGAAATATCGCTCAAAGGAAGACATGAAACTCATACAGGAAAATACCAAAAAAGAGAAAAAGCCACCAAAATAGGAGCGCAAAACAAGAACTAAAACACTACACACAGGAAAACAGCAAAAAACTCAAAATAAGTCAGGGTGTGATGTGACAGGTGGTGACAGTACACCTACTTTGAGACAAAAGCTATATTGATGCATGCTTGGTTATGGTTTAAAGCAGGGGTCACCAACGCGGTGCCCGCGGGCACCAGGTAGCCCGTAAGGACCAGATGAGTAGCCCGCTGGCCTGTTCTAAAAATAGCTCAAAAAGCAGCACTTACCAGTGAGCTGCCTCTATTTTTTAAATGTTATTTATTTACTAGCAAGCTGGTCTCGCTTTGCCCGACATTTTTAATTCTAAGAGAGACAAAACTCAAAAAGAATTTGAAAATCCAAGAAAATATTTTAAAGACTTGGTCCTCACTTGTTTAAATAAATTCATAAATTTTTTTACTTTGCTTCTTATAACTTTCAGAAAGACAATTTTAGAGAAAAAATACAATCTTAAAAATTATTTTAGGATTTTTAAACACATATACCTTTTTACCTTTTAAATTCCTTCCTCTTCTTTCCTGACAATTTAAATCAATGTTCAAGTCATTTTTTTTTTTAACTGTAAAGAATAATAAATACATTTTAATTTAATTCTTCATTTTAGCTTCTGTTTTTTCGACGAAGAGTATTTGTGAAATATTTCTTCAAACTTATTATGATTAAAATTCAAAAAAATTATTCTGGCAAATCTAGAAAATCTGTAGAATCAAATTTAAATCTTATTTCAAAGTATTTTGAATTTATTTTAAATTTTTGTTCTGGAAAATCTAGAAGAAATAATGATTTGTCTTTGTTAGAAATATAGCTTGGTCGAATTTGTTATATATTCTAACAAAGTGTAGACTGAATTTTAACCTATTTAAAACATGTCATCAAAATTCTAAAATTAATCTTAATCAGGAAAAATTACTAATGATGTTCCATAAATTCTTTTTTTAAGTTTTTCTCTTCTTTTTTTCGGTTGAATTTTGAATTTTAAAGAGTTAAATTGAAGATAAACTATGTTTCAAAATGTAATTGTCATTTTTTTCGTGTTTTCTCCTCTTTTAAACTGTTCAATTAAGTGTAAATATCATTAATTATTAAAAATAACATAGAGTTAAAGGTAAATTGAGCAAATTGGCTATTTCTGGCAATTTATTTAAGTGTGTATCAAACTGGTAGCCCTTCGCATTAATCAGTACCCAAGAAGTAGCTCTTGGTTTCAAAAAGGTTGGTGACCCCTGGTTTAAAGTCATATCCAACATTTGCGATAACGACTTTTTACTGTCAACTGAGTTTCATTTTTTTAATGATTTCTGCTGGTGGTGTGCCTCTGCATTTTTTCAACGCAAAAAATGTGCCTTGGCTCAAAAAATGTTGAAAAACACTGTACTAACAAGATATAAGTTAGAACTATATGTTACTTTGTATAAGAAATGACAACAACGGAGGATGCATGTGCATGTACAAACCAGTCTGCCCAGACTACAATGACAAAGCACTTTGGGTAAATTTCTACCGGTATTAGATAATTCTCTGATGTCACCAAATCGGGAAAAAAAAATTATAAATTGGGCAAGATTACTGGTTTGAATTCACATTTTCGAGACTTACGTATACAGATCCCAAATACACAAAAACGGGTACCATTAGCTAGAAAAGTGAATTTCTCATATTAGAGCCCCTTTATGACTTTAAAGTAGGAAGAGGATTCATATTGAAACTTGAAACACGAACCGTGACGAATTGAAGAAGTGCACTCTCCACTTTCGCTACCAGACAGTGTTTAATATCTTAAAAAGTGTTTTTGTGGCAATTCCAACCCTGACCACAGCGTCACTAGTGGCACTTTCCATTATTTTCATCATGCTGCATTGCAAAAATGATTAACCAACCCCCTTGAGGAAATCGCCGAAGCTTGTGCATAAGAAAAACAGCTGGTAACTGTGAATCAGTGGTCATCTTTCACTTACAAGAGCTGTTCAAAAGCCTCGATTCTACGTAGATGTCCCATCTCTAAAAGCCACGTTTTCCTCCCACGACAACTACATCACAGCTGCACCGCACCACACACGTGACATGCCAAATGTCTACATATTATCATTTCTCATTAAAAAAAAAATGCAAAAAAAACTCATTTCTATCGACGCGAAGTACTGCCACACAAGCACCGAATGAAAATGTTGACAATTCCTGCAAACAGGTGCATTTGTACACTATATTTTACTCATCCACCAACCTCTTTTTGTTGACAAACAGAAACTTTTTTTTTTTTAGAAATTTACTAACATTATTATCATTAAAAATGTCAAATTCTACTCAGAAAACAGCGACTCAACCCTATAGCCACGCCCCCTCTGCTAATATACTTCCGGTGTTGTGACCTCTGTTTTTATCAATCATATCCAAAGATATTTTCTCTCTGGCTAAAAATTCATTTCAGTAGGCCTTTAAATATTTTTAACAAAGATATCAATTTAAGGGCTTTTGTACTCTTAATCATCCTCCAAGTTTCGATCGATAATTGTAAACCATTAAGCCAATTAGAAAATGTAGGCCTTACTTTCATAAATCTACATTTATGTAGAAACATTTTTGCCTGGAGCATAATAATGTTGACAAACATTTCTATGTTACAGTCGTTTATAAAAATACATAATTTGATCTCTTCTACAGAGAATGGGGACATCTCCACACCCTTGTCTCTCAGCCAATCTCACATTCCACAAACAGATGATTGACATCCTCTACAGATCCACAGATATAACAGCCATCAACCTCCATGTTAAATATAAGTTTAAAAAAAATCCTTTGAAGTAGGGCTGGGCCATATATCGATACACGCGATATATCGCGGGTTTGTCTCTGTGCGATATAGAAAATGACGATATCGTGATATTCGAGTATACGTTCTCACGCAGTTGCTTTTAGCTGCTGGCATTACACTACAGGCTCTCCTCGCTCTTTCCTGTGTCTCCTTCTCACAGACAGACAAGCGCGCCTTCTTACACACGTCACATACTGTCACGACGTACGTCACATACGTATACGCCCTCGCGCAGCAAAGAGGTAGCAGCATGGGTAACGTTAGCTGTGATGCTAGCACAGCAGTGCGAGTGGTAATACGAGAGAGAGAAGGTGCGAATCTGGTAACAAACAGTGTTGGGTTAGTAACTGAAAACCAGTAACTAGTTACAGTTACTAGTTACTTTATTAAAAAAGTAAGTAGCTCAGTTACTTACAACAAAAAGTAATGCTTTACTGTGAAAAGTAACTATTTAGTTACTTCTTCTACTTTTTTTTTTTTTAAGCTCCCATTAATGCCCTTTTAGCCTTCATTTTAGTACTGTTATTGCACTGGAGAATAATACCATCTGTTGATCAACTTGACATGCATTTGCATCACTGAACTCTGCTAAGCAATGTAGTCTACATACAACACACAAAGACAAAAAAGATATGTTTCAAAGGGCCAATTTATTTCAGGCCAGAACAAATTGACAAAACTATTTTAAATAGCTGCAACATAACATACATAAGTAACAAACAGCATAATAACACTAACACTAACACTAACCACGTTACACCCAGATTCCGAACTAACAAAGGTCTTAACTCATTCTCTTTCTATGCCATATCAATATGGAATGCACTCCCAACAGATGTAAAATAAAGGGCATCTCTATCCTCCTTCAAAACCGCAATAAAAGTTCACCTCCAGGCAACTACAACCCTAAACTAACACCCTCCCTTCCACATAATACCTCTTCGGATTGTAAATAATCAAATGTAGACACTTTTTCTAATACTTTCTGATCTCTCTCTCTGTGTCCACTACTTGCTGTACATATCCTACCAAGTCAGTCCTACACTGTTTCAATGTCCATTTCTCTGATGATGCATTTGTTGATGCTGATTGTTGACGACTGAAGTGTTGATACCAACCAAACCTAACCCTCCCCCCGCCCCCCTCCGGATTGTAAATAATGTAAATAATTCAATGTATATACTCTGATGATTATCTTGTGTGATGACTGTATTATGATGTTAGTATATATTTGATAGTATATATCTGTATCATGAATCAATTTAAGTGGACCCCGACTTAAACAAGTTGAAAAACTTATTCGGGTGTTACCATTTAGTGGTCAAAAAAAAATAATTTAAAACATTTATATGCACGTACAACACTTAAAACTTTTAGCATAACAGTATGTGGAATTAAATTATGGAAGTTAAAAATTGTACTGACATGATCCAGTTTAAGAGGTTGTTTAAATTAATAGTGCTTACAAAGTACAAAGAAGAAGAATTATGAGAAAAACTTCCAACCTTATTGAAAATATTCTTCATCTCAGTATGTTAATAATGACTGAATTAATTAATTACATATTACAAACTAATTCATAGATGTTATTTTATTATATAAAAAGGTCAGTAAATGATTTTATATAATTGTAAATGCTTTGAAGTGGGAAAGGGGTAGGATTAAATAAGCTTTGCTTCTTCCTACTCCTTTTCGGGCATGATGTAAATGAAATGATATGAAATTGTGTGATGTATTATGATGTAAATGTGTTCATGTTCGAAATAAACTAAAAGAAAGAAAGAGAAAGAAAATTGTACAGAATATGTACTGTACTGTGCAATCTACTAATAAAAGTTTCAATCAACCAATCAATCAACAATATAGCTGTAAACCTGGCTTCACACGTGACATACACAAAGGCTAACCAGGCAGATTTGATATGTTGTTTTGTGCAGTAGATGTGATCTTTGATTCAAGACACAACTTACATTTAACTAAAATGTTATTTTCTTTGTGCTCGACAAAAGAAAAGAAGTGAGAATATCTCATACTTGCCAACCCTCCCGAATTTCAGTGCCTCTCCCCGGGACAACCATTCTCCCAAATTTCTCCCGATTTCCAGCCGGACTTAAGACACGCCCCCTCCAGGTCCGTGCGGACCTGAGTGAGGACAGCCTGTCGTCACGTCCGCTTGGCCAACCAAAAAGTAACCACAGAACACTAGTGTTCTGTGGTTACTTTTTGGTTGGCTAACGGTTTACGTTGTATTGCGCACCCCCCTCCCCTCCCCTCACCTCCCCTTCCCACCCACACCCAGACACACACAGCGCAGAGGAAGAATCAGAAGTATGTCACAGCAGCGCTGCAATAAAACACACTCAGATCCTCTGTTTCTAGCCGATACTACATAAAAAATAACGTAAAATAACGCAGTAACGCATCATGTAGTAACAGTAACTGAGTTACTGAATATAAAAAATAACATGTTAGATTACTAGTTACCGCCGAAACTAACGGCGTTACAGTAACGCGTCCCAACACTGGTAACAAATGAAGGAATAATTAATTCCCCCAAAAAACAGCAGGGGGTCCATCGTCTGGCGGGGGTTTGGCTTCAAGTGGGAATATGTCGAACAGACAACCGTAATTTGTCAAGTGTGGGGCAAAAGCGTTGCTATAAAAAGTAGCATTACTGCTAATATGTAGCATCATTTGAAAAGTCACCTGCCGGAGAATGAAGAGTGCTTACTCCGCATGTCAACATCTCCGTTCGGTGCCACACGTCCACACCATCAAAATGTCAAGGCAAACAATTCCAGATCAACACCGTATGAAAAAAATAGTGATTTTTTTTAGTTGTGATTTCCTTCTCTGCATGAAAGTTTTAAAGTAGCATATATTAATGCAGTATGAAGAAGAATGTTTTAATGTAGACACATAGAATCATCATACTGCTGTGATTATATGCATCAAGTGTTCATTCAAGGCTAAGGCAAAATATGGAGATATATATAGTGTATCGCGATATGGCCTTAAAATATCGCGATATTAAAAAAAGGCCATATCGCCCAGCCCTACTTTGAAGGGTATATTCCATTAATAATTAGAAATTGTATTTCTTTAATTTTTGGAAGAATTGGGTATGCAATATACTGTATCTTGTCCTTATTTTCCTTAGCTCAACTTTTGTAAACTCCTTCAGGATACGTTGTCTATGAACTGTGCCCGGAAAATATTATTTTCACTAAAACTGCCCTCATATATTTTGTTGGAACATTTTTCATCACAGAAATGAACATTTTCAATATGAAGGTTTCTCAGACAAGGGGTAGTATTTGAATATAAAACATCTTGAGTCACCATTGATTTTAAGGATAGAGATATTGCTTTGGTGAGCTTTTGAAACACATTTTTTAAACAACATTGATATTTTTCATACATTTTTTTCATACGTAAACAAACTGCCACAACTGTCCATAAAATGTCTGACAGGCCAAATACCTACAGAGTTGCATTCTTCTATATATATATATGGATTTTTTATTAACTAGAATGCAGTGTTGGGTTAGTTACTGAAAACCAGTAACTAGTTAGAGTTACTAGTTACTTTATTTCAAAAGTAACTCAGTTACTTACACCAAAAAGTAATGCGTTACTGTGAAAAGTAACTATTTAGTTACTTCTTTTTTTCTTCTTTTTTTAAAGCTCCCATTAATGCCCTTTTAGCCTTCATTTCAGTACTGTTATTACACTAGAGAATAATACAATGTGTTGATCAACTTGACATGCATTTGCATCACTGAACTCTGCTAAGCAATGTGGTCTACATACAACACACAAACAATGTGGTCTACATACAACACACAAACAATGTAGTCTACATACAACACACAAAGACAAAGATATGTTTCAAAGGGCCAATTTATTTCAGGCCAGCACAAATTGACAAAACTAGTTTAAATAGATGCAACATAACATACATAAGTAACAAACAGCATAATAACAACATAGCTGTAAACCAAGGAAGTACTTTAACTTTAACTTTACATACACAAAGCCTAACCAGACGTTTTTTCTCTCAAGGAATTGTGAAATAAAATCATGTCTGAAGCCCAGAACACTCTACGCATTTCCCCAGTTTTAGTTTAGAGATAAGGAAAGATTGGCCTGGCCCACTAGGATCCCTCTTTATATTTGTGAACTTTATAGTCTATACATTTAGAGTGATGTGATAATCAAACACTCTAGAAGTCTAGAATGAAAGAGTATATAAGAGAATTGACAGAGTGTGTGTACTATAATTCATAATAACATTGATTTTGATTCAATATTATGTTTTGAGCAATGACAGTTTGAAAGAAAAAAAAACAGCTTTGTTTTATTAGTCAACATTGCAACTTTTTCTAAATTACATTTCACCTTTAAGCTTTTTTATTTCACTTTTGTTATGTTTTTGTTTATTTTAATATTATTTTTAGAATGTGCTGTGGGCCTTTAAAACGTTAGCTGTGGGCAGCAAATGGCACACTTTTGACACCCCTGCTATAGATAATAGAAAATTAAACCTGATAAATCTATCGATAAAAAGCAGAGCCTGGCGACGCATGCGCGTTTATCATAACTCTCTCGCTCTCTCTGTCTCCTCCTCTCCCTCACGAATGCTGCTGAGCGCACCCCTCCCCTCCCCTCCCTCCCTCCCCACACCCAGACACACACACAGCGCGCCTCTTCCTTGTGACACAAGAGATTCAGAAGGACGACACCGCAGCGCTCCAATAAAACACACTCAGATCTTCTGTTTCTAGCCGATACTACATAAAAAAATAACGTAAAATAACGCAGTAACGCATCATGTAGTAACGGTAACTGAGTTACTGAATATAAAAAATAACGCGTTAGAATACTAGTTACCGCCGAAACTAACGGCGTTACAGTAACACTGGAATGTAACGGTTATTCCATATAGGTGTGTTGTGTGGAGAGAAATTGTGTTTAAACAATCATTTCCAGTAAAGTAGGGTCTGTTGGTGGAAATCAGACAGCTTCACATGAAAGTCACAATGCAACAGAAAATGTATTCCTCCCAATCTCTGGAATATGACATTTGGAATTCCATACCATATTGAACACGAGTTCGCAAGATCATTTTTTAACCATTTTAGCTTTAAGACTCCATTTATGACTTTAAAGTCAATCATATTTAAACCACCCTCTTCGACATCTTTAACCGTATCCTCTTTTCTTATATAATGACATTTATTTTTCCAAATACATTTTAGGTTGATATCATTAATAGTTTTAATAATCTTGGTTGTAGGAACAAGCCGGGTAGATAAGTCTGGATATGCTATCCATTTGAGTCAGGATTGATCAAGTCGGTTTACAAAGTTGACCTTATCTGCTCTGATCTTGTTTTTACATAGGCTCGATTGCTGATAAGAAAACAGTTAGCTTCCTCTACAATATTTGATTAAAAGAACGCTGTATTAATATTTTGACGCGGAAATTCATGTTTAAAACCGCAGATTTCCAGGGACATTTCGTATGCCTTGGGGGATCTAAACTCTGTTGTGCACGCAGGGTTAATAAGAAATGCTTTTTTGCTATTTCTGTTTCTGAGATCAGCTTATTTAATGTTAATTGCTAATTTTCTGCTTTAATATAATTTTTTTTTTTTGAAATAACAACAACACTAGTTGTCAGTACAGACATCCAATTCACAGTTAGATGGGTATGCAGAACAGGAAGACTGATGGGTCGCCACCTGCCCCATAAAAATGTAGGAAGGAGAAGGTAAGCTAAGCTTCTATGGGGGGATCAGTTTGAGAGCAGGAAAACAACAATAAGCACATGTTTACGGCACACAAACTCTGTAGTAAGAATGGCTTGTTTATCCCCCACGGCCGGTCGTATGAAAGAACGAAATAAAAAGAAGGATAAAAAAAGGGAGCCCCGTCTGTCTTTTTAAAGAAGACTCTCAGGGGAAGCTGAGCACATCTTGGCACAAGTCGTCCTGCCCAACCAGAAAACATGATTAGCTAAATCCACAATGGTCCCTGTAGATCACAGATGTCAAACTCAAGGCCCGGGAGCCAGATGTGGCCCGCCGTTACATTTTATTTGGCCCTCGAAAGCCTGGAAATAATATGTATCAATAAAGTACTGTAACTTTTCTTACTAAATGTATTATTTCTTTCTATTTTGGAAGAAAAAACATACATGTACTCCAATGTAATCGCAAATTATGTTAACTTAAATATTGTCTAATTATGCAAAAATATATGATCAAACATTCAAACCATTTTTTAAATACAAATAAATACTGATAATAGTGATTTCAAAGCAAGTTAAAATTGTGACATTTACTGTGGTTTTTACTAGAGATGTCCGATAAATGCTTTAAAATGTAATATCGGAAATTATCGGTATCGGTTTCAAAAAGTAAAATGTATGACTTTTTAAAACGCCGCTGTACGGAGTGGTACACGGACGTAGGGAGAAGTACAGAGCACCAATAAACCTTAAAGGCACTGCCTTTGCGTTCCGACCCAATCACATAATATCTACGGCTTTTCACACACACAAGTGCATGCAAGGCATACTTGGTCAACAGCCATACAGGTCAAACTGAGGGTGACCGTATAAACAACTTTAACACTGTTTCAAAAATGCGCCACACTGTGAACACACACCAAACAAAAATGACAAACACATTTCGGGAGAACATCCGCACCGTAACACAACATAAACACAACAGAACAAATACCCAGAACCCCTTGCAGCACTAACTCTTCCGGAACGCTACAATATACACCCCCCGCTACCCTCCCCCCCCCACCTCAACCCCGCCCACCTCAACCTCCTCATGCTCTCTCAGGGAGAGCATGTCCCAAATTCCAAGCTGCTGTTTTGAGGCATGTTAAAAAAAATAATGCACTTTGTGACTTCAATAATAAATATGGCAGTGCCATGTTGGCATTTTTTTCCATAACTTGAGTTGATTTATTTTTGGAAAACCTTGTTACATTGTTTAATGCATCCAGCGGGGCATCACAACAAAATTAGGCATAATAATGTGTTAATTCCACGACTGTATATATATTGGTATCGGTTGATATCGGAATCGGTAATTAAGAGTTGGACAATATCGGAATATCGGATATCGGCAAAAAAGCCATTGTTGGACATCTCTAGTTTTTACTGCATTTAAAGGAAGCATTTTTTTCTAAAGGAAAAAAACTACTTTTTTTTACTGTAATAAACTGTGGTGCCATTTTGGCAAATACACCGACAAATCTACAGTTGTTGATTTGCGGTTGAAAAACAAAAAACAAACTGGCAGCTCAGGTGCCAAAATGTTACTGTAAAATTGCATTTTTTTTTAAAATTTAAAGCAAAAAACAAATGTACATTTTACAGTAAAATTCTGGCAACTGAGCTGCCTTTTTTTTTTTTTTTTTACCATAAAAACAGCAGTACTGTTTACAGTAAAATACACTAAATTATGAGGTGAAATTATTGCAACTTACCATATTTTTTTTACATTTTAGTTAAAAAAAAATCTACTTATAAAATGCATAAAACAATTGAGTAATAATAGTATTCACTGCTAGAAGCGGCCCTCTGGGGCCACACATAACGACTTTGACGCCTCTGCTGTAGATATTCCTGATGCTCGTACACACTAGCATCAATAAGAGAACATGGGGGGAAAAAAAACGGCTCATCCTCTCCCTCAAATGAGCCCTTATTAAAATTTCAAGATGTTGAATACGTGTGCGGCTTTGGAGAAATCAAAATGAGCAGCCTTTCCTCATTTGTGGGCAGGAAAGGGGCCGTGATTGTGAGCGATGGAATAATGAGAATTAAAGAACAGAGTGATAAAATGATGACGGACGCTCGCTTTCATTCGAACGCCTCATTTTGCCCCAAACCAATCTGTATGAAATGGGTCAAAATCAGGGCACTCTTGCCAGTGGTTCTCCTTCTTTGTCTCTTTATACTCTCTTACTTCATTTCAGCAAATGTGCAGACATTATCCAGGATCTCCAGTATGATGGAAGAGACCAATCAAATGGTATCAAGAGCAAAATATGGACAAACATGCTCCTTGTTGCCTGTAATCAGCCTTTGTACGCATTATTCTCGTAATCGCACATCATAAAGATTGTCTCCGGTTTAGATCTCCGCACCCCAGACATGCATTAGCAGCTATCTCACGCATGCACATTTGTGAACTCATTTGCAGGAACATTAAAGATCAACACACTCCTACTTGGGCGCATGTCAGCCTTCTGACAGATTTTGTTTCTGCAGGAGAGCAAGATGCATTTTAGCTGTTGAAATGAGGATTTAGATTTGACATATGTCATTTTTCTAGAGGCGTGATGGTAGATCTATGAATTTCACATGTGAGCATGATGGTTGTGAGATGTGTCGTCAACATCAGCTGTGGCCAAACGTTTTTTCCTCCAAGGGCCAAAGTAAAAATGTGCCAATGGTCAGTCATTTTTACCAAGGAATTCATTCTCATATCGCCATATATGAGTATTAGGCAGTAGAGATTGTCAGGTTCAATAAATGGCAACTTGTTAGCCTGAAAACAAAAGTCTAGATTTTACGGTAAAAACTGGCAGCTCAGAATTTTACTGTAAATTTGATGGTGTTTTTTTTACACCAAATTAATGACAAGTGAAAAACTGTACCACAGTTGTTTTTAGGATAAAATATTGGCAACTGAGCTGCCAGTTTTTTTACAGTGCAGTACTGTAAATTGGAACTCATTACCGCTGTTATTTTTATGGCAGCATTTTTGTGATAAAGCCAGGCCGGCTGCAGCATGCAGCTGCATTCAATCGCCGGCAATCAACACACCTGAAGCTGATGATGAGACCTGCCTTCTTAAGCCGGCACAACCTGCTATCCCGGGCCAGAACGTAGTCATCTGTTCCTGTACAGTAAGCGGATATCTAGCACTATGCACTCTTGCCTTCTCTGTGTTCTCCCCCCATCGTGTTGTCAGGTTCAATAGATGGCAACTTGTTAGCCTGTAAACAAAAATCTAGATTGTATGGTAAAAAACAGGCAGCTCAGTCACCAGAATTTTACTGTAAAATTTATGGTGTTTTTTACACCAAATGAATGTAAAGTGAAAAACTGTACCACAGTTGTTTTTAGGATAAAATATTGTCAACTGAGCTGACAGTTTTCTACCGTGAAATCTTAATCCTTTTTTTTTTTTAATTTTTTTTTTTACAGTGCTAAATTGAAACTCGTTCCGGCAACTGAGCTGCTACTTTTTTACCGTAAAATCAGTTTGTTTTTCTAATGCAATAATGTAAAAAATTATGATTTTAGGGCAAATTTCAAAGTGAGGAATTCAGCCTCATATCGCCATATATAAGTATTAGGTAGTAGAGATTTTCAGGTTCATTAGATGGCAACTTGTTAGCATGTAAACAAAAGTCTAGATTTTAGGGTAAAAACTGGCAGGTCAGTCACCAGAATTTTACTGTAAAATGTATGGTAGTTTTTACCCCAAATTCATGTAAACTGAAAAACTGGTGGAGCGAACCATCACTTCATATGCAAAAAAGTGGCTTGGCATTCCACAATGTCTAAGTAACATCGGCCTCTACGGCAAAGGGATCCTGGAGCTACCTCTCACTAGTCTAACTGAGGAATACAAGTGTTCTAAAGTTAGACTCCAGATGACACTGAAGGACTCCAGAGACAAGACCATTAGCACTGTTGCACCGCCCCTAGTAACTGGGCGGACGTGGACACCATCCGATGCGGTGCAGCAAGCTACAGCAGCCCTGAGGCACAGAGACATCGTGGGAAAGGTCCAACCGGGAAGAGGAGGCTTTGGCCTGACTGCAAGAGAACCATCCTGGAAAAATGCTACAACATCAGAGCGGAGGACGCTGGTGGTGGAGGAGGTGCGTCCCCAGGAGGAGGTCTTAAGGAGTGCGAAGGCTGTCTCTCTCGCCAAACAGGGGCAATGGATGCAGTGGGAAGGAGTGGAGAGGAGAAAGATAAGCTGGAAGGAGCTATGGCAGATGGAAGCAAGTAATATCAGCTTTATCATCAGAGCAACGTATGATGTTCTCCCATCACCAAAGAATCTCCATCAGTGGTATGGCGAGGATCCAATCTGTGCCCTCTGCCCAACTCCAGCAACCCTCAGACACATCATGACAGGATGTAAGACGAGCCTCACGCAGGGGAGATACACCTGGCGACACAACCAGGTCCTCAAGAGCTTGGCATCAGCCCTGGAGAGCATGCGTGGTGCCGTCAACTCCTTGCCACCAAGAGTATCCAATCCCATGAAGACAACAATGTTTGTCCGAGAGGGCGGGAAAACACCCAAACAGCTTTCCACCAAACCAGAAGCAGGACACCTATACAGGGCCCGCGACTGGAAGATGCTGGCAGACATCGGCAAACAGCTGGTTTTCCCACCTGAGATTGCTTCTACCAACCTCAGGCCAGACTTGGCGCTCTGGTCCCCTTCGGTGAAGACTGCTTACGTCATAGAGCTCACAGTCCCATGGGAGAACTCTGTGGAGGAGGCCTATGAACGTAAGAAGCTGCGCTACTCAGAGCTAGCAGAAGAAGCGAGGCAGCGTGGCTGGAACACCAAAGTCTATCCAGTTGAAGTGGGATGCAGAGGATTTATGGCGTCGTCTACCATCAGACTGCTGAGGGAACTCTGCAGCCACGGTCAGGCTCTGCGGAGGACCATCAGAGCAGTCTCAGAGGCAGCCGAAAGAAGCAGCCAGTGGATTTGGCTCAAGCGGAAGGACCCCGGTTGGGCCCCAAAAACAGCAGTATAACAAGGTGAATTTCAGGAACAGTTGAGCACGGGACACAAGCTGAGGACTGATCATCCTTCGGCGGGCCACCTTTGTGGAGGGTGTATAGTGTTTGAAGGCCGAAACACCCAATGATGCAAGGGCACACTACTGAAGATGTGTCGCTTGTCCAATTGTCCTGGAATTTAACCCTGACCAAGTCTCATATCCCATACAACTCACAAGAACACCCCACCCCCCACACCCCCACGTTGTCTGTCTACCACTCTCAACAACAAGGACATCTCGAGTGAGTACTCTCCACATTTGGCACAAGGGACTGTTCAACATCTCGTCCTGTGTTTTTTGTTTTTTGATTCTGACCTTTTTTTTTAAATTTTTTATTTAATTTTTTAATTTTTTACAGTGCATTACTGTAAATTGAAACTCCCAACCACTGTTAGTTTTATGGTAACATTTTTGTGATTAAGCTGCTAGTTTTTTTTACAGAAATATCCAGGGTCATTTTTCTTTTTACAGTGCATTGCTATACATTAGAACAGCACCGCTGTTATTTTTACAGTAGAATTCAGGTAACTGAACTGAAAAAACTTTGTTTTTCCAATGCAATACTGTAAAACATTTTTACCACCGATGACTTTACGGCAAATTTCAAAGTGAGGAATTTAGCCACATATCGCCATATATAAGTATTAGGTAGTAGAGATTGTCAGGTTCTATAGATGGCAACTTGTTGTAAAATCTATAGATTTTATTGTAAATAACTGGCAGCTCAGTCATCAGAATTTTACCGTAAATTGTATGGTGGTTTTTACACCAGATTACTGTTAATTAAAAAACTGTACCGACTGCCAGTTTTTTCCTGTAAAATCTACAGCCATTTTTTTTTTTTTTTTATTATTTTTTTTTAGTGCATAACTGTAAATTGAATAACGCTGTTATTTTATGGTAACATTTTAGCAACTGAGCTGTTAGTTTTTTTTCCCAGAAAACTATAGTATTGTTTTATAGTGCACTGTAAATTGAAAAACTTTGTTGTTGGGTTGAATTGGGTCGTTCTAAAGCTTTCTTTCACGCCTTTTTCCCATTTGTCTTCTTTCATCTTAATTTGTAGTTCTTCTCTCCACTACTGTCCAGGACCAAAACATGTTTTACACTTTTATAAATTTCTGCAATTTTACTTTGATATTTATTAAATATGCTATTAAACTATTATCTGGTTCATTTTTTATTATAGTTCATTAAGTAACTTCTCACTTGGAAATATTTAAAGACATTTTGTTTTGGTAATTTGTAGTTAGAAGTTATTTAAAATGATTGTACAGTATTGTTATATATGTAGTGTGTGTGTGTGTTAATGTATATATATGTGTATATATGTATGTATGTACAGTGTACATAAGTATATATGTATGTGTATGTGTGTATATGTATGTATGTATACATATATAATGTATGTATACATGCATGTTTGTGTATATATGTATGCATGTACAGTATACTGTACATAGGTATATATGTATGTGTATGTATGTGTATATGTATTGCATACATACATATATATGTATGTGTGTATACATGTATGTGTGTAAGTGTATATAGGTATGTATACATGTGTATATATGTATGCATGTATGTATACATGCGTATGTATGTATACATGCGTTTGTATGTATGTATGTATGTATACATGCATATGTATGTATGTATACATGCGTATGTATGTATGTATGTATGTATGTATGTATGTATGTATGTATGTATGTATGTACACATGCGTATTTATGTATGTATGTATGTATGTATGTATGTATGTATGTATGTATGTATGTATGTATGTATGTATGTATGCCTATGTATGTATGTATGTATGTATGTATGTATGTATGTATGTATGTATGTATACATGCGTATGTATGTATACATGCGTATGTATGTATGTATGTATACATGCGTATGTATGTATGTATGTATGTATACATGTGTATGTATGTATACGACCTTCACTGTAATTATTGTCTATTTCTGAAAAAAGGGGCGATGTTAAAGGACAATATTTTGTATAATTTTGTGAAATCATTGCAATAAAGTATAAAAAAATAATACAAATAAATACAAATAAATGATAAAACATTTTAAAATGAAAAATATCTCTGGTTAATATTTACACGTACTAATGCGCAGAGAAAGCTTTAGAAGGAAGTTTTACTGGCTAAGTAAGTATTCACAGGCTTCAGCGTGTTTGTTTGCAAAGCCACCAGGAAATGATTAGCCAGGAAAGGCCTGGCAACCAAGCAGAGTGAACAAAAAGAGGGTCCATTAGTTTATGGATTACACCTCTGTTCCAATGGGGGCCATTGTGCAGGGTTGCTGGCAGATGTAAACAGACATAATGGAATCATGTCCCGTGTAAACTGGATGATTGGTCATGTTCACAGCCAAATAAAGACAACATCGCTGTAAATTTCAGCTTGATTCCAATTAGTTGGAATCAAGCAATTCTACGATGAAGCACCTGTGGGCTGGATATGGGGGTGTTGAAAGAAAAGACACACTTCCAGATGTAACCAATTAGTGTAATGTTAGACCAATGAAATAAAATATATATTTATATCACACTTTTTCACAAATGTCTCAAAGCACTTTGCATTAAGAAACCCATAC
The DNA here is from genome assembly GCF_033978785.1 of Entelurus aequoreus. NCBI lineage: Eukaryota > Metazoa > Chordata > Actinopteri > Syngnathiformes > Syngnathidae > Entelurus > Entelurus aequoreus. Next base: position 9,432,131 of record NC_084744.1, read on the forward strand.
ATTTACCCGGGTTATTAAAGTTCCCCCCGTGTTTCCACCAAAACCCCGAGTAGATTTAGTTCTTAGAGGACTACTTTTTAGTTCTGAATAGCGAGGTGGAACTTTCGAATAGTTCCAGGAACTTTCGAGGGGACGGACTGTGCTGTCGACCGCTGATTGGTGGAATACATTTGGGGCGTTCCTAAAAACGTTGTTTTCGAACACACGGCCGCCATTACAGTCTGCCAGACGACATGTTCATGTCTCATTTCTTGTGTTTATTTTTTCATTTCTTGTGTATTTTATCAACAAAGGGAAGAAGGACAAGAACTTTCCACTTGCAGAGACATTAGTGGGGCATCTTTTTGCTGAAGAACGCTGATCAGTGGAACTACCTTGCAGTGTTTTTTATACGCCGTAGTCTTTAAACTATATGCAGTTTAATATTTTTATAAACTTAATTTCAATACGCACAGCTACAAGAAGTGGACAGACACTTTTAAACATTTGCAAGTATTCAGCAACAAAGGTAAATCAAATCAAATATGAACTATTTACTTTATTACATGTTGTAAAAGTAGTCGGGGACACACCATTTGTGTAGTTGTTAGCCTCAACCCGAGTGAACAGAACGCTAACAAGCTAACGCTAAATCCATTATGTGTGTGTCGTCACCTTGAGGTAAACCTGGACATTTATTGATATATTGTTATTCACCATGAATTGATTAACGTGGACCCCGACTTAAACAAGTTGAAAAATGTATTCGGGTGTCACCATTTAGTGGTCAATTGTACGGAATATGTACTGTACTGTGCAATCTACTAATAAAAGTTTCAATCAATCAAAACAGCTGAAATGGACCACAAGGACTCACCTGACTCTCATGAATTCATCATTTCCTGAGAGGATGACTTAGACACTGTGGACATAAGACTGACCTTTTTTTTTTGGCTTTGTTTTTAAATATTTTCTTATTGCTTTTACATTAACCAAAGAGCACAGTCTACCAAATCAGATTAATTGTCCTTTAACCATACTTGGCCAAAAAAACGGATTCTGATTTGTATTTACTCTTTAGTACAATACATTTGACCTAATACTGTACCGGTATATTTCTATATTTCTACCAGTGTAGAAATATACTAAACCACTCCTTCATATGTCCATCCATCCATCTTCTCATGCTTCTCCGAGGTTGGGTCGCGGGGGCAGCAGCCTAAGCAGGGAAGCCCAGACTTTCCTCTCCCCAGCCACTTCGTCCAGCTCCTCCCGGGGGATCCTGAGGTGTTCCCAGGCCAGCCAGGAGACATAGTCTACCCAACGTGTCATGGGTCTTCCGCGTGGCCTCCTACCGGTCGGACGTGCCCTAAACACCTCCCTAGGGAAACGTTCGGGTGGCATCCTGACCAGATGCCCAAACCACCTCATCTGGCTCCTCTCGATGTGGAGGAGCAGCGGCTGTACATTGAGCTCCTCCCCGGATGGCAGAGCTTCTCACCCTATCTCTAAGGGAGAGACCCGCCACCCGGCGGAGGAAACTCATTTCAGCCGCTTGTACCCGTGATCTTGTCCTTTCGGTCATAACCCAAAGCTCATGACCATAGGTGAGGATGGGAACGTATATCGACCGGTAAATTGAGAGCTTTGCCTTCCGGCTCAGCTCCTTCTTCACCACAACGGATCGATACAGCGTCCGCATTACTGAAGACGCCACACCGATCCGCCTGTCGACCTCACGATCCACTCTTCCCTCACTAATGAACAAGACTCCAAGGTACTTGAACTCCTCCACTTGGGACAGGGTCTCCTCCCCAACCCGGAGATGGCACTCGCCCATTTCCCAACTTTTCTCCCCCACTTACGGGCGAGAACCATGGACTCACACTTGGAGGTGCTGAGTCTCATCCTTCATATGTCATCAGACTAATTTGTATAAACTACCTGAACTGTGAAGTGTGGTGGAAACACAAACCACACACTTCTACAGGAAAATGTAGATCTGGGAACTGAAGGTTCCCCGAACTTGAAAGTCCAGAACCATGGGTGAAAATGGCCTATTGAAGCTTGGTTGTGGTAAACTACATTTATACAAATGTGAGTGGCACTGAGAGCAAGGTGGGTAAAGTGTCTTGCCCAAGGACACAACGGCAGTGTCCAGGATGGCGGAAGTTGGAATCCAACCAGAAACTCTCAAGTTCCTGGATGGTTGCTCTACCTGCTGACGGATCTACCAAGTTGGTCTGTGTCTGACTATGTTCTGAACTGAAATGGCATAGAAAGACTGAGGCAGTTTTCTAGATCATGTTTGTCAGTACTTGACTGCGGCAGACAGATTTAGCACTCGTACGGTGTTAGCTTTCATAATGCACCTGTTTAAAACCTCGTCTCCCGCATCAACAGCAGGGGCCACGGAATGCTGCATCTGTCGTTTCGCCGCGATTTTTTATTCATGCCAACGGAGTGGCGGGGTCGTTCTTGTTGAGACGAAGACACAATCTCTGCTGCTCGTAAACACAAATGGAATGGGTCCGTCTGGCAAAGACGAGACGCTGCTAGAGAGCTTGGCATGTATAAGAAATGAACGGGAAGAATGTGTAAGACAAGCAGAAAGCAGCCAGACGGAAAATGTGGCCGTGTAGCAAATAGACTAAAAAGAAAGTATATGACAAGGTGCCGGGGAGAGTTCTTGTAGATCCCCCAGGGAAGATTTTTAGGTCCAAGTTTTCCTACTGGCCAACTTTACTCATCTGAATGAGCTGCAAAGACACAATGTTAGGATTTATATTCCCAAGAAAGAAACTTTGGGCCTGATCTACTATGGTCCAACTAACATATGCTCAAGAGTTTGTGTAACTGTGTGTACTAGCGTTGTACGGTGTACCGATACTAATATAGTATGACCGATACCATACTTGCCAACCTTGAGACCTCCGATACCGGGAGGTGGGGGGTCGGGGGTGGGGGGGGCGTGGTTAAGAGGGGAATATATTTAAGCTAGAATTCACCAACTCAATTATTTTATATATATATATATATATATATATATATATATATATATATATATATATATATATATATATATATATATATATATATATATATATATATATATATATATATATATATATATATATATATATGTATAAAATACTTGACTTTCAGTGAATTCTAGCTATATATATATATATATATATATATATATATATATATATATATATATATATATATATATATATATATATATATATATATATATATATATATTTATTTTATTATACATATAAGCAAAAGAAATACTTGAATTTCAGTGTTCTGGAGGCTATCCAGTAGATGGCAGTATTGTCCTGTTTAAGAGTGTCACAACATTGCTGTTTACGGCAGACGAACAGCTTTACGGTAGACTAAACGTGACTGCTGTTGTTGTGTGTTGTTACCGCGCTGGGAGGACGTTAATGAAACTGCCTAACAATAAACCCACATAAGAAACCAAGAACTCGCCCTCGATCATTCTACAGTTATGACGTCGTTGGGCAGGCAAACTGTTTATATTGTGGGAAAGCGGATGTGAGAACAGGCTGTCTCCACTCAGGTCCGCATTGAGCTGGAGGGGGCGTGGCCTCCTGAATACCGGGAGTTTGTCGGGAGAAAATTTCTGCCGGGAGAGGCGCTGAATACCGGGAGTCTCCCGCTAAAAACGGGAGGGTTGGCAAGTATGCCGATACTAATATAGTATGAATGGTTAAAAAAACGGTACTATACTCTGTTTGAAAAGTACTTGTTCCCCATTTCTTTTTTTTACGGACATTATATCGCCTTGTCACGTCATGACATGCTGGTTTTTAGGAGCAGAGAAGAATGTTTGGCAGCGCACAATCACGGAGAACTTACAAGCAGACACAGTGTGTAGACAGAAAAGGGAGAACGGACTAATTTTGGCCTAAAAAGTAAAGATAAAGGTGAAGTTATAACACTGAAACGCCCTCAGGAAGAGGTGTTTTAAGACATGGCTAGCTAGCTGGCGGCTAACATCCATCCGCAGTCTGCAGTGTTTTAGCTACTTCTAAATCACTAATCCTGGCCTCCTTGGCGACAAATAAAGTAAGTTTCTACAAGTATCATCCCTGCAGGACGAGGAATAGCTAAACATGCTTCGCTACACACCGTAGGAGGATAAAATAGCTGAACGCTAACAGCAAGCTAGCACCCCTGAATGTAAACAAATGCCATGGGTGGATCTACTCCTAACATCCACTGTAATGCAGTGTTTCCCACACATTCATTTATTTGTGGCGGCCCGCCACGAAAGAATTACGTCCGCCACAAAAAAAAAAATTATATATATATATATGTATATATATATATATATATATATATATATATATATATATATATATATATATATATATATATATATATATATATATATATATTTTTTTTTTTTTTTTTTTTTTTTATTTTCATTTTTTTTGTCCTGTCCAGCTTCTCAGGCAAATCATATAGTTGATGTAGATGCCCATATAGGCTGTTAAGATTTACTTTACCAAAGAGAAGTGTAGGACACTTCTCTTGTTGCCTTATTTGTATTTGACCACTACTGTTTTCTGTTTATTTGTTACTGACTGTGGCAGGACACCTCTGCCTCTGTTTCACTTTATGTTGCTGGTAAATAATATGGTTGTAGTAGTAGGCTAAAGTTAAATTATTTAGTATGCACTAATTAAAGGGGCAGAGCTTTAAGAGACATTTTAGCTTTTATATTTTATAAGATTTATTTTTTGTAAGAACCACAACTAATAAATATATTTCAGTGAATAACTTATTGTTCAAATCTGTATATAAATATGTACATAAAGTGTTGTAATTATATTGTAAAATGGATGGATGGATGGATGGATGGACGTTTAAAACAAAACTGTTATTATTAATTAGTAAGTATACATTTTTTGAGCCTTTTTAGAGAAAATCATATCATTGTAGTACATTATGCAAATTACTCGATGATGTCATGGTGACCACGCCCATAGCCACGCCCATAGCCTCGCCTCCACCGCCACAGGTATCTTGGCAGTTTATGGGAAACACTGTACAATAATGTATCTAATCGATACTACTATGATTACATCAATATTTTTTATCATCACAAAATCTTTATTCCTTTTTTTAAAATTCATTATGTTTAATACGTCCCTGGACACATAAGGACTTTGAATATGACCAATGTATGGTCCTGTAACTACTTGGTATCGGATCGATACCTACATTTGTGGTATCATCCAAAACTAATGTAAAGTATCAAAGAAGACACGAATAAGTGATTATTACATTTTAACAGAAGTGTAGATAGAACATTCTAAAACGGAAAATAAGCAGATTTTAACAGTAAATGAACATGTTTTTACAGTTTTTCCCTCATAATGTTGACAAAATAATAGAATGATAAATGACACAATATGTAACTGCATAGCAGACTAATTAGGAGCCTTTATTTGTTTTCTAACTAATAAAAGACAAGTTGTCTGGTATGTTCACTATTTTATTTAAAGACAAAATTGTTCTTCGATTGCAATAAGAAACAAATGTTTAATGTACCGTAAGATTTTTTGTCACAATAAAGCCAATAATGCAGTTTTTTGTGGTCACCTTTATTTAGAAAAGTATCAAAGTATCGAAATACATTTTGGTATCGGTACCAAAATATTGGTATCGAAACAACCCTAGTGTGTACTATTAGTTGTCGAGGTGTGGGTGATATAAGAAGAACAAAAGTGGTACGCACCGTACTATTTAAATGGAGTGGACTGGAATATAACTTTATTGTATTTGCACTTAACAAGTTCATCATTTCATGATCAGTACAAACGCGTCCAAGAACAGACAAACAGTATCCAGGTTAGACGGAACAGGAAAACTGATTGTTGGTAATAAAAGTAGGGCAAAGGTAAACATGGGGGAGGAGGAGTTGAGTTTGAGTTTATTTGGAACATGCATGCATACAACATCACAATTTCCAGTTCCTCTATTCAACATGTTGGAAAAGGAGTAGGAAGAAGCAGAGCTTATTTAATCCTACCCCTTTTCCTTTACATAGCAGTTGCTAAAACTTTTATTCACTTCCTGTTCTCCATTTATTCACAATATACTCCATAAGTAATTACAATAAAAACAAATAAATAATACTTGGTGAAGTAAGTTATATTTCATATGGTGTAAGATTATCTAGAAAATGAATGGATGGATGAAATAAATTCAGAATGTTTATCATGGTTCTTCTTCTTTGTACTTTGTAAACACTTTAAGTTTGAAAAGTTTCTTGAAGTGGATCATATTAGTACATTGTTTGATTGCTTTGCTTAATCCATTCCATAATTTGATTCCACATACAGATATACTTAAGGTTTTAAGTGTTGTACGTGTTTACAAATGTTTTAAATTACATTTCTCTCTAAGATTATATTTCTCCTCTTTTTTTGAGAAGAATTGTTGTTTATTATTGGGTAGCAGGTTATAGTTTGCTTTGTGCATAATTTTAGCTGTTTGCAAATTCACTATGCCGTGGAATTTCAGTATTTTCAAATTCAATGAATAAAAGGTTTGTATGTTCTCTATATCCAACATTATGTATTATTCTAACTGATCTTTTTTGTAACAAAAGGTTAATGAATGAAGTGTACTTTTGTAGTTATTTCCCCATATTTCTACACAATAACTCAGATATGGTAACACTAGCGAGCTGTAGAGAATATGAAGGGATTTTTGTTCTAGAACATGTTTTGCTTTATTCATTATTGACGTGTTTCTTGCTACTTTATGTTGTATATTTTTTACTTGAGATTTCCAGTTCAATTTATCATCAATCATTATACCTAGAAATTTGGTTTCATTTACTCTTTCAATTTTGATTTCTATTCCGTAGACTTTCTCTTCTACTGTTTCCAAATAGCATTATTTTAGTTTTACTGAGATTCAAATAGTCTGTTTTTGTCAAACCATCTTTTTAATGTGTTAATTTCTTCTGTCATTATTTGTATTAGCTTCTGTGTGTTCTCTCCTGAACAAAACGCTGTTGTATCATCCGTGAATAATATTAACTTTAAATCTTTTGTCACTTTACAAATGTCATTTATATAGAGATTGAACAATTTTGTTCCTAGTATTGATCCCTGAGGTACACCACAGGATGTATTTAGTGTTGTAGACATTGTCGCCTAGCTTCACGTATTGTTTCCTGTTCGTATTGTTCCTGTTCGTTAAATAACTTCTAATCCAGTTTAAGACCAACCGTCTGATGCCATACCGTTCTAGTTTTTTGATTAAAATATTGTGATTAATTGTGTCAAATTCAAAAAGTTAGATCCATCAACACTGCTGCCGCACATTTTTTACTATCTATTGCATTGGTCATTTCTTCTGTAATTTCAATTAAAGCCATCAAAGTTGAAACATTAGTTCTGTATCCATATTTGTTCTCATCGAGGAGGAAAGTAAAGCAGATCCAGCACTAAGCTCATATGGAGAGATCTCAGTTTGAGACCAGAAAAAAATTGAGCAACATCACATTTGAAGAACACGTGTTAGGGCACACAAAAACTTGAGACTTCCAACAGGGGAGGAATTGGGGCATCCGTTCCAGAGCTGCAGCCATCAACTTAGGGCCAGTGCATAGGGAGTCGAACTGTGAATACAAATTGTCTTTGTTAGTGGGAATAAACACGGTTCGTCTGCTCGAGTTATTCATTCTGGGTCAGAGTTTCGCCTTACAAAGTGGAAAGCTCCTCCGAAATGTTATCCAATTTGCGAGATGGCCAAAGTCTGAGTGCCCACAGCTCTGCCCAAACCATCCATCAGGTCGTTTGGGCTCCTTGAACGTCTGCCATGGTCTTCTGAATGTGTCGATGGACCAGTAATTGTTGTTGAGGTTTTTGAAAGGCCGGTCATTGATGTCTGTCTTTGTGCCAGGGTTCTTGTTTGGGTTTGGGAGCTCCCTCCATTTGCAGCATTCAGCGTTTAAGTTCTTGTTATAGTGTTACCACAAAACGGTATATCTTTACTGCAGATGTCACAGCTCGCAGTTTCTCCGTTTGACTCTAAAAAATAGCTGCACACAGCTCTTCCTCTGCGCCATCTCACCAGTCCATCTCTGCTTTGACCGGCTAAATATACGCAGAACTCCTATTTTTAAAAATGAGCAAAAATTGCCTGTGTTGGACAGGAAGTCACGCACAAACACAAAATACATTTTCCGGTTTAATTTTAAAATAAAATATTCTGTCTTCAAGGCGGACCTTACTTTACACTTTGAAACGTCCAAATGGGCGGGGATGGACATGAAGTGAACTTTTCAAAGGTTTTCAGTCGTACATTCACCTTGTTGACCCAAATGCCGATTCTGGAGGTCCAAAATTAAATAATCCTATGCAGGCATATGCCGGGCAGCTATGTGCGCAAATGAGGTCAAGTGTTAGCTGATACAGAGGCCGTGGAAGCAGGGGCAAGGTCTTCGTATATCAGGTGCCGTCTTTATTTTGTCGTAACAGAAGTATGAAAATGCTGGAAAAAAAACTAACGCACTGAACAAACTTACATTTTGATCAACTGAGTGCGTGCAAAATGAGCCCTGCTTCGTGAAGAAAACAAAATCTGTACCAAACGCCCAATTCAGCTCGAGATTTGTTGGCTTGGATTCTGTATCCTAATTTCTCTATGATCTCAACATTAATCTGTGTGAGGAAAGTAACAGAAAATTTGCGCTATTGTTCTGCAAACTTAGGTTTTGTACGAAAAGGCAATGCAAGTTTATTCATAGAGCACAATTCGTACACAAAAAAGGCAAAAAAAATTACAAAACTTATTTATAATTCAAATTAAAATGATTCAATAAAATCATCACAAAAACAATTATTCAAATTAAAATCATACAATAAAATCATATAAAACAATTATAATTAAAATTCAAATCATCATATCAAACAATTATAATTCTAATAAAATCATACAATAAAATCATCATATCAATTATAGTTCAAATTAAAATCATACAATAAAATCATCATATCAAACAATAATTCAAATGATATTCATATAATAAAATAATCACAAAACAATTCAAATTAAATTCATATAATAAAATAATCACAAAACAATTCAAATAAAAACCATACAATAAAATCATCATATCAAACAATGATGATTTCAATTACAATCATACAATAAAATCATAATATAAAACAATTATAATTCAAAATAAAATCATACAATAAAATCATATCAATTATATTTCAAAATAAAATCATACAATAAAATCATCATATAAAACAATTATAATTCAAATTCAAGTCAATACAATAAAATCATCAAAAACAATTATAATTAAAATTAATATCATACAATAAATTAATCAAAAACGATTATAATTTAAATTAAAATAATACAATAAAATCAGCATATCAAACAATTATAATCAAAATTAAAGTCATACAATAAAATTATTATATCAAACACTTTTAAATCAAAATAAAATCATACAATAAAATCATATCAAACATTTATAATCCAAATTAAAGTCATACAATAAAATCTTCATATCAAAAATTATAATTCAAGTGAAAGTCTTACAATAAAATCTTCATATCAAACAATTATAATTCAAATTAAAATCATACAATAAAATCATATCAAACAGGTCTAATTCAAATTAAAATCATACAATGAAATCATCAAACAATTATAAATTAAATTAAGATCATCATATCAAACAATTACAATTCTAAATAAATTTATACAATAAAATCTTCATATCAAACAATTATATTTCAAAATAAAATCATACAATAAAATCATAATATAAAACAATTATAATTCAAATTTAAATAATACAATAAAATCTTCATATCAAACAAATATAATTCAAATTAAAGTCATACAATAAAATCTTCATATAAAACAATTATAATTCAAATTAAAATCAACATATCAATTATAATTAAAATTAAAATCATAAAATAAAATCATTACAAAAGCAATAATTCAAATAAAAATCATACAATAAAATCATATCAAACAATTGTAATTCAAATTAAAATCATACAATAAAATCATCAAACAATTATAATTAAAATTACAATTATTGTATCAAACAATTATAATTCAAATTAAAGTCATACAACAAAATCTTCATATAAAACAATTATAATTAAAATTAATATCATACAATAAAATCATAAAAAGAACCATTATAATTCTAATTAAAATCAAAGAATTTCGATAGAAACATTTTCAGTTGCCATATGCACAATTAAGTGTTTTTAACCTGGATTTAAACATTACCAACATTGAGGCCTGGCTCACTTTTTCTGGAAGACTATTCCAGATCTAAGAAGCATCAAATTATTAGTAGACCCACCCGCTAAGGTTCAGGTCCACCGTACTCGTAAGTTAAAAAATGAAAAAAATAATATTTTTTTTACCTTTTTTTTTGCTGTCAAACCTCGAGTATCCAACCTTTTGCAAGACTGATCTTTAAAGACATCGATGCTAAATCTGACAGTTGGAAGTATTTGAAATGACACCAAATAGACAAGGCTGCTCAATCAGTTGTCAGATTGCATCATTAAATATTCTTTTCGTGCGTTTTTTTTTAATTGATTTTTCACAGTCCCATTTGGGACGTTGTAAATAACATGTGGGAAGATACTGTATCTAAGGGCACATGATGTTTGCAGGGCCTTCTAGTTAATTAGTTAGAATTACATGTAGACTATTCCCCAGCAAATAGATGAGAATCCTTCAAGACGTCAGTGAAGCTTTTGGACAAAACTCTTCTGCACATGCCACCCACAAGCTTATAGAATATGCATGGGGCTCATTTGCATGTGGGAGCTGATGTTCAAGTGGGCAGTGAACCCAGAGAGAAGACGCAAGACACACAAAAAAATCTCGAAATCCACTTTGCAAGTTTTCATCATTGCTCATTAAGGCTGACTCATTTTGGTCAAACACTGAAATTGGAGGAAGGCAACCTTAGCTAAGATGCTCAATGATATTCGCCTTTTTTAACTGATCGGCTAGCCAAGCCAGACGATCTTTACCGCAGCTGTGTCCCAGTTTTTACCTGGCTGACGATTGTACTCTCGTGAAAGATTCCTTCAAAAGGAATGCACACTCAAGTGGACAGATTTCCATTTTCATTTTCTAGCTACAGTCATATAAGACTTGCATACATTCCAGGAGGGGGCATGTCTTGCCAGAACGCTGGCTTCAATTTAAGAGCAAGCTGCGAGGAATTTGTTGTCTATCCACAGTGCTGAGCAGCTTCTAAGATGCTATTCCTCACCACCATAGGGAGAAATAAAGTGTCTTTCAATTAGTTTTATCACTGGAGGACTAGAGGAAAGGGAATGGCCTAACATGCTACACAAGAACCTCACCGCTAAAGCTTCAATGTAAAGTAGAGGTGACTGATCCAGATGTCGATAATATCGATACCTGCTATAGTAGCAATGTATAAACTAGTGTTTCTTCATCATAGAAACGTGTTGGGCCGCTTGTGGCAGTAATGACATTATCAAACTAACCAAAGAAGTCTGGAGCTCAAGTCATAGAGAAGTTTAAGTGCAAAAATTATGACTAAAGTGGTGAGGATGTATTTTCTTTTGCACTCATTTAAGAACCATTCATAATTAATTCAGCTTATTTTAGCGCAACATAGCTGTATGTAAAAGTATATTTTGTCAGTTATTTATGAATCCCTTCTTATGCAGTATATTTGGTTAGTGTATATGTGTGAATCTATGTGTACATATATAAGTGTACATATATATATGTGTACATATATATGTATATGTGTGTATTTATGTACATATGTATATGTGTATATATGTATGTATATATGCACATATGTATGTATGTGTATATATGTATGTATATGTATGTGTATATATATATATATATATATATATATATATGTATGTACATATATATGTATATGTGTGTATTTATGTACATATGTATATGTGTATATATGTATGTATATATGCACATATGTATGTATGTGTATATATGTATGTATATGTATGTGTATATATATATATATGTATGTGTATATATATATGTATATATGTATGTATATATATATGTATATATGTATGTATATATGTATACATATATATATATATTTATATATATATATATGTATATATATATTTATATATGTATATATATATATATATATATATATATATATATATATATATATATATATATATATATATATATATATATATATATATATATATATATATGTATATATGTATGTATATATATATGTATATATGTATGTATATATGTATACATATATATATATTTTATTTATATGTATAATAAAATAAATAAATATATATATATATATATATATATATATATATATATATATATATATATATATATATATATATATATATATATATATATATATATATATATATATATATATATATATATATATATATATATATAATGTCTTACAGCAATTAACGAAAGTAAACTTCATGACAAATATTTCCAGTACATTGGTCCAATCTAAAAATATCTGCTCCGGACTGGAAATCGGATCTGGGTTTGAGGCCAAAAATCAGGACAGTTGTCAGTTGATTAGGACATCCCATAGTGCAAAAAAAGCACATTGTTATCCAATTTAAATAAACAGCGTTTAGAAGCATTTGTTTAGTCTTCTATGCTGTCCAAAAAAAGTGAAAGAAGAATGACATGGGACTCTCTTGCTATAATGTTTTAATCAAATCTTCTTTTCAAAATATTTTGAAGACTAACTTAAGAATGTTTAGGAGATAACCACATATTACTACTATTAGGACCCTTTCTTTTGAGGAGGGAAGACTCCACCCAGATCTTTTTGTTCAAAGGCTGTTTAATTGAACGGTGACCAAAATTAAAGTTTATCAATTTATCCTGCCAAAAAAGCACAAACTGTGTGAGCGAACCGGGCCATCTAAAGGTCGGCGCAATCTCTAAAATGGACGCCCTCCTCACATGCTTTTGTCCATGTTGCAACTATGCCTTGGCGGAGATTGAACCTGAACGTTTGTGTGTATTTGAAAGGATAAAAAACACAGTGAGCATTCATGTTATGTACTTTAATGCAGGCATCCCCAACCTTTTTTTCCACCAGGGGCCAGTTTAATGTAAGCATTATTTTCACATGTGTCAGGTTCAAACACTGATGACATCTGTTAAACAAGACAAGAAGCAAGGAATTAAACAGAGACATAATTAAATTTTGCTCAATTGAGGAAAGAGGTCTGGACTGTACTCTTTGCACAGTCTCACCAAGCTCTGACGAAAGATTGTACGCCTCGTCTTTTATTTGGACTTTCCCTGATTACATGGCAACAGCTGTTTCTAAGGGGCGGGGTCGTAAACAGCCATTGCCTTTGGTTACAGACAGTTCAAAGAAAAGGTTGTAAAACAGTTCAAAGAAGAGGTCGCCTGGAGGTTGGGCCGGTCCTGCTTCCTCTCCAATTTGTAGTTCTCGGGTCAAGACAAAGTCTTTCTGTGGCTTACAATACATCAAAGAAACAGAACACCTTCATGTTGCTTCCCATCCTACACAGTGGAGTTTTACAAGCCTTTTGCTTGGTAGGATCAAAGACAGCGTTTGTCTTCTCGCCGGGAACTCATGGCAACACAAAGTTTTGTGATAACTTAGATACAATTATTCTGACAACGTGTGGCAGATAAAAAGCATGACAAATCAGCTCACCATAACGCTGAAGTAGTGGGCGTTGATGGCATATACTGTATACCAGTGTTTTTTAATCAGTGTTGGGCTATGAGCGCCCCCTAGAATGTAATATCTGTTTTCTCAGCTGTGGTCCGCATAGGCCGCAGCGGTACTCGGTTGTAATACACTTTTCCACCACTTGTGGCAGTAATGACAATATAAAACCACCAGAGGAAGTCTGGCGCTGATGTCATGGCAACTTCCACACCGTCCTACCGGAAACCTCTAATAACTAAAGTTCCGTGGGTGAATAATGTAAACTCACTACAGTTTTCAGCGCTTTGATGGCTAGTCTACTGACAGATATAAGTAAGAACTTTACGCTACCTTATATTAGAAGATGAATTCCACATAAGAAGGGAGAGAAAAATAAGTTTATGACTACGCGGGCTACAATGGCAGACGCGCGCACATTTTCAGGACTTATGCAGATCCCAAATACACATCAAGTAAGAAAAGTGCCAGATAATATGTCTGCTAATAGGTGCTTTTTTGGGGTCCTTATACACACACACCATAATAATACTTGTATGTTTAATGCGCTGACAATCCATCAAGCGGTGCAGCTTGATAGCTTACCGAAGACCTACTAAAAACATGTTGACATATTTTTGTGTAATGTTCTATATTCTCAATGGAACATTTAAAGTTGTGGTGTTTTTTACTGGCGTCATCAAGCAGTTTATGCGTATCACTTATGTATGACCGCCATCTACTGGTCACACTTATCATTACACCATGTACCAAATAAAAATTGCTTCGAGGTCGGTAAGCACAACCAGAATTATGCCGTACATTAGACGCACCGGGTTATAAGGCGCACTGCCGATTTTTGAGAAAACGAAATGATTTTAAGTGTGTATAAAGTTGTAATATACATATATCAAGTTGTAATATACATATGTAAAGTTGTAATATACATCTATAAACAAGCGTATTGGTGTGTTTGGTGGGACAGGCCAAAGTTAAGTTGGAGAAAATGCGGTAGTTTATAAATTAATTAATGTTTCTTTGCGGCCCCGGGTGCAAATGCCAGTCCCCGGACCGGTGGTTGGGGCTACAGGCAATGTACTGTTCACCCTGTCCAAAGGTGGGGAAATATTCCTCTAACACACTGGTTCTTAACCTGAGTTTGATTGAACCCTAGGGGTTCGGGGAGTCAGCCTCAGGGGTTCGACGGAGCTTCCGCCGCGGAGGTCAAGACACACCCGACTCATCGTGTAAATAAAAACTTCTCTCTATCGGCGTATTATGGATACCCCCAAACAATGTCCCCTCTAATTTACCATATGCTTGAGGAAACGCAAAAACTCCTTGAGCATTCCGTGGAGCACATGTGAGCGACGTCAGACGTGCACATGCACTGTGGCCACACCAGCAGCACACCAGTCCCAAACCTGACTAAATAACAAGTTCAATGTTTTATTATTATAATCAAATGACAGCAGTCATTTCCATGAGATTATTTTCTAATATAAGTGTTTTGGCCCACTTACAATGACAATAACAAAATATATTGTTTTTCATGAGCTGTGTACTAGGGGGGGGGGGAATAATTTGTACCCTCTTTCAGATATCGCATTTAGTTCTCACTAAAACATTCACATGTTGCACAATGAGATGTAAACATGGGATCATGTGTACATTCCTGTAACTTTCTGTTTGTAACATATATCTTTGTTAGTATTTATTTAATATAATAACATAATTTCATGATTAATATTTACAAATTAAGATTAAATTAAGAAAAAACATTTAATTTTTCACTAAAGAAGGGTTCGGTGAATGCGCATATGAAACTGGTGGGGTTCGGTACCTCCAACAAGGTTAAGAACCACTACACTACAGTGTTTTCTATTATTTGTTCAAGTATAATATGATGTATTATTGTTGAATTATTTAAAATAACATGTGATTTTTTCAAGTATAAGCCAACGATCATAATCATCCATTTCTATGAAAGGCATACTCCAAAAAAATGTCCTGTTGGCTTTAAGGATTTCTTTTTGAGGAATAGATTTTTTCCACAAAGTGTGACAAAAAGCGCCATACTGTGCTTCTTCATACATTGGAGGTTATTTCCTGGCTGCAGATTGTTTCTTCTTTTAGACTCGGGACCACATAACGTGTGATCTATTTCTACCCAAGTCTTCAACCAACTGACTGGGTGGGCGTGTGAGAGAGTGGAGATGCAGCTAACACTTGCCGTGAGATGCAGAACTTTAAAAAGTTGAGCATTCAGCTGATTTGTTAAGTTTCTTTTTGTTCTGTAAAGCCTAATTAGAACCTGCGCGAGGCTTTATCTCGCAACAATAAATGTTTGTCTCTTTGAAAGGAGCAAATCTTGAGAGACTGTTTGAAAGAATAGTTTGTTGTCAAGTCCGCCAATCATTATTTGTCTTTTAGGAAAATAACCAAAAAAAGTTATTGGTGGTTTGTCATTAAACTTTCAGGAAATGTCTGAAATGGGATCAGGAACAACTGATTAGATTTTGGGTCTGATCCGGATTATTTTTACTCGTTACCTTATGTTTACGTTACGAGCTCCAACTTCTGTGTGTCCTCGCTTCCACCGACAGTGAAAACAATTTTTAAAAAGTAATACAATACTTGTTGCTTTACCAAAAAAGTAATTTAATTACTTTTTAATATAATTAATTACTAAGGTAAGTATTTTTAAGCGTTAATTGAAAAAATAAAAATAAAAAACCTTCATACACAGCATATTTTTTTTAACTATCGTATTTTCCGGACTATAAGGCGCAATTAAAATCCTTTAATTTTCTCAAAAATCGACAGTGCGCTTTATAACTCAGTGCGCCTAATGTATGGATTAATTCTGGTTGTGCTTACCGACCTCCAAGCAGTTTTATTTGGTACATGGTGTAATGATAAATGTGACACATAAGAGATACGTGTAGACTACAATATGACACCAGTAACCTACACCAAAACTTTAAATGTTCCATTGAGAATATAGGACATTACACATGGCACTCAAAAATCTGTCCAAATGTTTTATTATGCATTGTGGCTACCATAGTCAGACATACAAGTATAATTATGGTGTGTGTACAAGGACCGCAAAATGACACCCATCTTTGTTTCGCAAAAATATGCAAAATCAACTTTTCTTACCTTCTGGTACCTGCTGATGTGTATTTGGGATCTGCATAAGTCCTGCAAATCTGTAGTGTGTGCCGACACCTTAATCGATAAGCTTCTTCTTTTTCACTATCTTCTTGTTATGGGACATGCATCCTCCGCTGTTGCCATTTCTAAAATAAAGTAGCGTAAAGTTCTAACTTATATCTGTCAGTCTGTATGGAAGTGCTAAAAACTACAGATGGAATGGGCTTACATACCCACAGAACTTTAGTTATTAGAGAGGCGCATTATTAGGTTTAGAGTTTAGTAGGTGTGCCTTATAGTCCGGTGCGGCTAATACATGAACATACTGTATATTTTTCCTCCTAAAATTTGGAGGGTGTGCCTTATGGTCCGGTGCGGCTAATACATGAACATATATTTTCCCTTCTAAAATTTAGTGGGTGCGCCTTATATTCTGGTGCTGCTAATACATGAACATACTGTATAATTTTCCATCTAAAATTTAGTGGGTGCACCTTATAGTCTGGCGCGGTTTATACATGAACTTTATTGTATATTTTCCCTTCTGAAATTTAGTGGGTGCGCCTTATAGTCCGGTGCGGTTAATACATGAACATATGTGTTCCCCTTCTAACATTTAGTGTGTTCGCCTTATAGTCCGGTGCGGCTAGTACATGAACATATATGTTCCCCTTCTAACATTTAGTGGGTTCGCCTTATAGTCCGGTGCGGCTAATACATAAACATATATGTTCCCTTCTAGAAATTTGTGGGTGCGTCTTATAGTCCGGTGCGGCTAATACATGAACATACTGTATATTTTTCCTTCTAAAATTTGGTGGTTGTGCCTTATGGTCCGGTGCGGCTAATACATAAACATATATTTTTCCTTCTAAAATTTGGTGGGTGTGCCTTATGGTCCGGTGCGGCTAATACATGACCATGCTGTATATTTTTTCTTCTAAAATTTGGTGGGTGCGCCCTATAGTCTGGCGCGGCTTATACATGAACATATTGTATATTTTCCCTTCTATAATTTAGGAGGTGCAGCTAATACATGAACATATATTTTCCCTTCTGGAAATTTGTGGGTGTGTCTCATAGTCTGGTGCGGCTAATACATGAGCATATATTTTTCCTTCTAAAATTTGGCGGGTGCGCCTTATAGTCTGGCGCGGCTTATACATGAACATATTGTATATGTCCGGTGCGGCTAATACATGAACATATATTTTCCTTTCTAGAAATTTGTGGGTGCGTCTTATAGTCCGGTGCGGCTAATACATGAACATACTGTATTTTTTTTTTTTTGAAATTTAGCGGGTGCGCCTTATGGTCCGGTGCGGCCAATACATGAACAAATATTTTTCCTTCTAAAATTTGGTGAGTGCGCCTTATAACCCGGTGCGACTAATGCATGAACATACTGTATATTTTCCCTTCTAAAATTTAGCAGGTGCGCCTTATAGTGTGGTGCGACTAATACATGAGCATACTGTATATTTTCCCCGGGTTATAAGGCGCACGCCTTAAAGTCCGGTGTGGCTAATACATTAACATGCTGTATGTTTTTCATACTAAGATTTGGCAGTGTGCCTTATAGTCCGGTGCGGCTAATACATGAACGTATATTTTCCATTTAAGTTTAGTGGGCACACCTTATAGTCTGGCGCTGCTAATACATGAGCATACTGTATATTTTCCCTTCTGAACTTTAGTGGGTGCGCCTTATAGTCCGGTGCGGCTGATAGATGAACATATATTTTCCCTTCTAGAAATTTGTGGGTGCGTCTTATAGTCCGTCTTATAGTCCGGTGCGGCTAATACGTGAACATACTGTATATTTTTCCTTCTAAAATTTGGCGGGTGCGCCTTATGGTCCGGTGCGGCTAATACATGAACATATTTTTTTCCCTTCTAGAATTTAGTGGGTGCGCCTTATAGTCCAGTGCGACTAATACATGAACATACTGTGTATTTCTCCTTCTAAAGTTTAGTGGGTGCGCCTTATAGCCTGGTGCGGCGAATACATGAACATATACAGTATGTTCCCCTTCTAACATTTAGTGGGTTCGCCTTATAGTCTGGTGCGGCTAATACATGAACACACTGTATATTTTTCCTTCTAAAATTTGGTGGGTGCGCCTTATGGTCCGGTGCAGCTAATACATGAACCTACATTTTTCCTTCTAACATTTAGTGGGTTCGCCTTATAGTGCGGCTAATACATGAACATATATTTTCCCTTCTACAAATTTGTGGGTGCGTCCTAGAGTCCGATGCGGCTAATACAGAACATACTGTATATGTTTCCTTCTAAAATTTAGTGGGTGAACCTTATAGTCCGGTGCGGCGATACATTAACATATATGTTCCCCTTCTAACATTTAGTGGGTTCGCCTTATAGTGCAGCTAATACATGAACATATATTTTTCCTTCTAAAATTTTGCGGGTGCGCCTTATGGTCCGGTGCGGCTAATACATGAACATATTGTATATTTTTCCTTCTAAAATTTGGTGCGTGTGCCTTATGGTCCGGTGCGGCTAATACATGAACATATTTTTTCCCTTCTAGAATTTAGTGGGTGCGCCTTATAGTCCAGTGCGACTAATACATGAACATTCTGTGTATTTCTCCTTCTAAAGTTTAGTTGGTGCGCCTTATAGTCTAGTGCGGCAAATACATGAACATATATGTTCCCCTTCTAACATTTAGTGGGTTCCCCTTATAGTCTGGTGCGGCTAATCCATGAGCATACTGTATATTTTCCCCGGGTTATAAGGCGCATGCCTTATAGTCCGGTGTGGCTAATACATTAACATGCTGTATGTTTTTCATACTAAGATTTGGCAGTGTGCCTTATAGTCCGGTGCGGCTAATACATGAACGTATATTTTCCATTTAAGTTTAGTGGGCACACCTTATAGTCTGGCGCTGCTAATGCATGAACATACTGTGTATTTTCCCTTTTAAGATTTAGCGGGTGCGCTTTATAGTGTGGTGCGACTAATACATGAGCATACTGTATATTTTCCCTTCTGAACTTCAGTGGGTGCGCCTTACAGTCCGGTGCGGCTAATAGATGAACATATATTTTCCCTTCTAGAAATTTGTGAGTGCGTCTTATAGTCCGGTGCTGCTACTACATGAACATACTGTATATTTTTCCTTCTAAAATTTGGCGCGTGAGCCTTATGGTCCGGTGCGGCTAATACATGAACATATTTTTCCCTTCTAGAATTGAGTGGGTGCGCCTTATAGTCCAGTGCGACTAATACATGAACATACTGTGTATTTCTCCTTCTAAAATTTGGTGAGTGTGCCTTATTGTCCGGTGCGGCTAATACATGAACATATTTTTTTCCCTTCTAGAATTTAGTGGGTGCGCCTTATAGTCCAGTGCGACTAATACATGAACATATTTTTTCCCTTCTAGAATTTAGTGGGTGCACCTTATAGTCCAGTGCGACTAATACATGAACATATTTTTTCCCTTCTAGAATTTAGTGGGTGCGCCTTATAGTCCAGTGCGACTAATACATGAACATATTTTTTCCCTTCTAGAATTTAGTGGGTGCGCCTTATAGTCCAGTGCGACTAATACATGAACATACTGTGTATTTCTCCTTCTAAAGTTTAGTGGGTGCGCCTTATAGTCTGGTGCGGCGAATACATGAACATATATGTTCCCCTTCTAACATTTAGTGGGTTCGCCTTATAGTCTGGTGCGGCTAATACATGAACACACTGTATATTTTTCCTTCTAAAATTTGGTGGGTGCGCCTTATGGTCCGGTGCGGCTAATACATGAACCTACATTTTTCCTTCTAACATTTAGTGGGTTCGCCTTATAGTGCGGCTAATACATGAACATATATTTTCCCTTCTAGAAATTTGTGGGTGCGGCCTATAGTCCGATGCGGCTAATACAGAACATACTGTATATGTTTCCTTCTAAAATTTACTGGGTGCGCCTTATAGTCCGGTGCGGCGATACATTAACATATATGTTCCCCTTCTAACATTTAGTGGGTTCGCCTTATAGTGCAGCTAATACATGAACATATAATTTCCCTTCTAGAAATTTGTGGGTGCGTCTTATAGTCCGGTGCGGTTAATACATAAACATACTGTATATTTTTCCTTCTAAAATTTGGCGGGTGCGCCTTATGGTTCAGTGCGGCTAATACATGAACAAATTGTATATTTTTCCTTCTAAAATTTGGTGAGTGTGCCTTATTGTCCGGTGCGGCTAATACATGAACATATTTTTTTCCCTTCTACAATTTAGTGGGTGCGCCTTATAGTGCAGTGCGACTAATACATGAACATTTTGTGTATTTCTCCTTCTAAAGTTTATTGGGTGCGCCTTATAGTCTTGTGCGGCGAATACATGAACATATATGTTCCCCTTCTAACATTTAGCGGGTTCGCCTTATAGTCTGGTGCGGCTAATACATGAACACACTGTATATTTTTCCTTCTAAAATTTGGTGGGTGCGCCTTATGGTCCGGTGCGGCTAATACATGCACCTATATTTTTCCTTCTAACATTTAATGGGTTTGCCTTATAGTGCGGCTAATACATGAACATATATTTTCCCTTCTAGAAATTTGTGGGTGCGTCCTATAGTCCGATGCGGCTAATACAGAACATACTGTATATGTTTCCTTCTAAAATTTAGTGGGTGCACCTTATAGTCCGGTGCGGCGACACATTAACATATATGTTCCCCTTCTAACATTTAGTGGGTTCGCCTTATAGTGCAGCTAATACATGAACACATATTTTCCCTTCTAGAAATTTGTGGGTAAGTCTTATAGTCCGGTGCGGCTAATACATGAACATACTGTATATTTTTCCTTCTAAAATTTGGCGGGTGCGCCTTATGGTCCAGTGCGGCTAATACATGTACAAATTGTATATTTTTCCTTCTAAAATTTGGTGCGTGTGCCTTATGGTCCGGTGCGGCTAATACATGAACATATTTTTTTTCCTTCTACAATTTAGTGGGTGCGCCTTATAGTCCAGTGCGACTAATACATGAACATACTGTGTATTCCTCCTTCTAAAGTTTAGTGGGTGCGCCTTATAGTCTGGTGCGGCGAATACATGAACATATATGTTCCCCTTCTAACATTTAGTGGGTTCGCCTTATAGTCTGGTGCGGCTAATACATGAACACACTGTGTATTTCTCCTTCTAAAATTTGGCACGTGAGCCTTATGGTCCGGTGCGGCTAATACATGAACATATTGTATATTTTTCTTCTAAAATTTGGTGCGTGTGCCTTATGGTCCGGTGCGGCTAACACATGAACATATTTTTCCCTTCTAGAATTTAGTGGGTGCGCCTTATAGTCCAGTGCGACTAATACATGAACATACTGTGTATTTCTCCTTCTAAAGTTTAGTGGGTGCGCCTTATAGTCTTGTGCGGCGAATACATGAACATATATGTTCCCCTTCTAACATTTAGTGGGTTCGCCTTATAGTCTGGTGAGGCTAATACATGAACACACTGTATATTATTCCTTTTAAAATTTGGTGGGTGCGCCTTATGGTCCGGTGCGGCTAATACATGCACCTATATTTTTCCTTCTAACATTTAGTGGGTTCGCCTTATAGTGCGGCTAATACATGAACATATATTTTCCCTTCTAGAAATGTGTGGGTGCGTCCTATAGTCCGGTGCGGCTAATACAGAACATACTGTATATTTTTTCTTCTAAAATTTGGTGGGTGTGCCTTATGACCATAAGGCTAATACATGAACATATATTTTCCCTTCTAAAATTTAGCGGGTGCGCCTAAGAATCCCTAACCTTGCCTATTATTCTGGTAGTGGATGTAGTCCAATCCCTAGATAGAACTGACACAAATTAATCTGCTCTATATGCTAATGAATTCAAACAAGTAGGAAAAAAAAAAGAAGTCCGGTTTACAATTTGACCCTCAGCATGCCAGACAATTGGACAAACAGCTCGGAGACGTGAGACGACAAAGAGGGCAAACGTATTCAACTGCTGCGTTTGCCAGCTCTGACAAACTGCTCAGGTTGTGTGCTTGCTGAACAAAATGTATATAAATAACTGAGAGAGAGAGAGAGAAAGATGGAGGAGGAGGCAAAATCAATGGCATTAATTTCTCCACTTCATTCACATTCACCCAGCGGGCCCATCGCTCTCAGACCCCGATCTTAAGCAGATTCCTTGGCGCCCCCCCCCCCCCACCCCCATCAGCGTATTTTCCCCCGCCATGTATCAAAGCTGTCGTGAGAATGAATAAACCCCCACGTCACATCCTGGCGGACCCCCAACGACATTGAGGCGCGCGGGAGGAGTGAGCGGGGGCCGCCGTGCTGCAGGGACCCCTGCACGCTGCACAGGATGATTGCAGGAGACGACACCATACATCAGCGGGGACAGAGGCTGTCAGAGCGTGAATAGGGTTTGTCATGAATGAATAACTCGGCAGAAATGCGCGGCGAGGGGAAAGAAGAAG
Source organism: Entelurus aequoreus (assembly GCF_033978785.1). Lineage (NCBI taxonomy): Eukaryota > Metazoa > Chordata > Actinopteri > Syngnathiformes > Syngnathidae > Entelurus > Entelurus aequoreus. Next base: position 9,455,522 of record NC_084744.1, read on the forward strand.
GCTTTACTCGCCTAAGCCTTCCTTCATCTCCGGCGATGCACACTTCAGGACGTGAGCGAGGGAGACGGACGCCATGTGGAGAAATAAACAGATTCCTCCAGTGGGTGAGAATGAGTCAAGACGAGCGCGTGCTCCCGGTGTAAGAAAGAAGAGTGTAAACGTGCGTAAACGTATTCTCATGTCGACTCTCCCCTTCAGGCCCGTGTCGTCGTCACTTTGCTTTTTAGCAAATACATTATTTAGCACGTCACATCTCAGAATATAAGCAATCAGAGCACCTTTGAAGTCATCACAATTCTGTGAGCTTGGGAATTGTGCTATTACAGGTGTCAAACTCAAGGCCTCAAATCAATTAAGTGGCCCGCGAAAGCCTGGAAATAAGGCGGGTGCGCCTTATAGTCTGGCGCGGCTTATACATGAATATATTGTATATTTTCCCTTCTAAAATTTAGTGGGTGCGCCTTATAGTCCAGTGCGGCTAATACATGAACATGTATGTTCCCCTTCTAGCATTTAGTGGGTTCGCCTTATAGTCCGGTGTGGCTAATACATGAATATATATTTTCCCTTCTACAAATGTGTGGGTGCGTCTTATAGTCCGATGCGGCTAATACATGAACATACTGTATATTTTTCCGTCTAAAATTTGGTGGGTGTGCCTTATGGTACGGTGCGGCTAATACATGAACATACTGTATATTTTTCCTTCTAAAATTTGGTGGGTGTGCCTTATGGTCCGGTGCGGCTTATACGTGAACATATTGTATATTTTCCCTTCTGAAATTTTGTGGGTGCGCCTTATAGTCCAGTGCGGCTAATACATGAACATATATGTTCCCCTTCTAGCATTTAGTGGGTTCGCCTTATAGTCCGGTGCGGCTAATACATGAACATATATTTTCCCTTCTAGAAATTTGTGGGTGCGTCTCATAGTCCGGTGCGGCTAATACATGGACATGCTGTATATTTTTCCTTCTAAAATTTGGTGGGTGCGCCTTATGGTCCGGTGCGGCTAATACATGAACATATATTTTTCCTTCTAAAATTTGGTGGGTGCGCCTTATGGTCTGGTGCGGCTAATACATGACCATGCTGTATATTTTTCCTTCTAAAATTTGGCCGGTGCGCCTTATAGTCTGGCGCGGCTTATACATAAACATATTATATATTTTCACTTCTAAAATTGAGTGGGTGCGCCTTATAGTCTGGTGCGGCTAATACATGAACATATATTTTCCCTTCTACCAATGTGTGGGTGCGTCTTATAGTCCGGTGCGGCTAATACATGAACATATATTTTCCCTTCTACAAATGTGTGGGTGCGTCTTATAGTCCGATGCGGCTAATACATGAACATACTGTATATTTTTCCTTCTAAAATTTGGTGGGTGTGCCTTATGGTCCGGTGCGGCTAATACATGAACATACTGTATATTTTTCCTTCTAAAATTTGGTGGGTGTGCCTTATGGTCCGGTGCGGCTTATATATGAACATATTGTATATTTTCCCTTCTGAAATTTTGTGGGTGCGCCTTATAGTCCGGTGCGGCTAATACATGAACATATGTGTTCCCCTTCTAGCATTTAGTGGGTTCGCTTTATAGTCCGGTGCGGCTAATACATGAACATATATGTTCCCCTTCTAGCATTTAGTGGGTTCGCCTTATAGTCCGGTGCGGCTAATACATGAACATATATTTTCCCTTCTACAAATGTGTGGGTGCGTCTTATAGTCCGATGCGGCTAATACATGAACATACTGTATATTTTTCCTTCTAAAATTTGGTGGGTGTGCCTTATGGTCCGGTGCGGCTAATACATGAACATACTGTATATTTTTCCTTCTAAAATTTGGTGGGTGTGCCTTATGGTCCGGTGCGGCTTATACATGAACATATTGTATATTTTCCCTTCTGAAATTTTGTGGGTGCGCCTTATAGTCCGGTGCGGCTAATACATGAACATATATGTTCCCCTTCTAGCATTTAGTGGGTTCGCCTTATAGTCCGGTGCGGCTAATACATGAACATATATTTTCCCTTCTACAAAAATGTGGGTGCGTCTTATGGTCCGATGCGGCTAATACATGAACATACTGTATATTTTTCCTTCTAAAATTTGGTGGGTGTGCCTTATGGTCCGGTGCGGCTAATACATGAACATACTGTATATTTTTCCTTCTAAAATTTGGTGGGTGTGCCTTATGGTCCGGTGCGGCTTATACATGAACATATTGTATATTTTCCCTTCTGAAATTTTGTGGGTGCGCCTTATAGTCCGGTGCGGCTAATACATGAACATATATGTTCCCCTTCTAGCATTTAGTGGGTTCGCCTTATAGTCCGGTGCGGCTAATACATGAACATATATGTTCCCCTTCTAGCATTTAGTGGGTTCGCCTTATAGTCCGGTGCGGCTAATACATGAACATATATTTTCCCTTCTACAAATGTGTGGGTGCGTCTTATAGTCCGATGCGGCTAATACATGAACATACTGTATATTTTTCCTTCTAAAATTTGGTGGGTGTGCCTTATGGTCTGGTGCGGCTAATACATGAACATACTGTATATTTTTCCTTCTAAAATTTGGTGGGTGTGCCTTGTGGTCCGGTGCGGCTTATACATGAACATATTGTATATTTTCCCTTCTGAAATTTTGTGGGTGCGCCTTATAGTCCGGTGCGGCTAATACATGAACATATATGTTCCCCTTCTAGCATTTAGTGGGTTCGCCTTATAGTCCGGTGCGGCTAATACATGAACATATATTTTCCCTTCTACAAATGTGTGGGTGCGTCTTATGGTCCGATGCGGCTAATACATGAACATACTGTATATTTTTCCTTTTAAAATTTGGTGGGTGTGCCTTATGGTCCGGTGCGGCTAATACATGAACATACTGTATATTTTTCCTTCTAAAATTTGGTGGGTGTGCCTTATGGTCCGGTGCGGCTTATACATGAACATATTGTATATTTTCCCTTCTGAAATTTTGTGGGTGCGCCTTATAGTCCGGTGCGGCTAATACATGAAGATATATGTTCCCCTTCTAACATTTAGTGGGTTCGCCTTATAGTCCGGTGCAGCTAATATATGAACATATATTTTCCCTTCTATAAATTTGTGGGTGCGTCTCATAGTCCGGTGCGGCTAATACATGGACATGCTGTATATTTTTCCTTCTAAAATTTGGTGGGTGCGCCTTATGGTCCGGTGCGGCTAATACATGAACATACTGTATATTTTTCCTTCTAAAATTTGGTGGGTGTGCCTTATCCTGACAGGATGCAGTGCGTCTCCCATAACAATGTGACCTCGGACTATGTTAAGGTAACGTGTTGAGTTCCCCAGGGTTCGGTTCTTGGCCTTGCACTCTTTAGCAAGTACATGCTAAATTTTCAAAATGGGGTTCCAGGCACACAGGGAATTTTTGGGGTCCCACTTTTATGTAACCGTGTTAAACAAATGATAAATGTATGCATTATCCTGTTATATCTCACATTCTATATTATGTTTTGGAAAAAGGTTGTCATAAACGTTACTTAATTCATAAAAAAAATAATACAAAAGAAAACACATTTTTATGCATATGTGAATGTATTCATACGCAAATACGGTGTTAGCCTTCACTGTTATGCTGATGACACTCAACTCTACATGCCCCTAAAGCTGACCAACACGCCGGATTGTAGTCAGCTGGAGGCGTGTCTTAATGAAATTAAACAATGGATGTCCGCTAACTTTTTGCAACTCAACGCTAAGAAAACGGAAATGCTGATTATCGGTCCTGCTCAACACCGACATCTATTTAATAATACCACCTTAACATTTGACAACCAAACAATTACACAAGGCGACTCTGTAAAGAATCTGGGTATTATTTTCGACCCAACTCTCTCGTTTGAGTCACACATTAAGAGTGTTACTAAAACGGCCTTCTTTCACCTACGTAATATTGCTAAAATTTGTTCCATTTTGTCCAATAGCGACGCTGAGATCATTATTCATGCATTCTTTACGTCTCGTCTTGATTACTGTAACATATTATTTTTGGGTCTCCCTATGTCTAGCATTAAAAGATTACAGTTTTTGAGACACTTGTGATTTAGGGCTATATAAATAAACATTGATTGATTGATTGATTGAACTTGACTGGCCTGCACAGAGTCCTGACCTGAACCCGATAGAACACCTTTGGGATGAACTAGAACGGAGACTGAGAGCCAGGCCTTCTCGACCAACATCAGTGTGTGACCTCACCAATGCGCTTTTGGAAGAACGGTGGAAAATTCATATACTCCGCAACCTTGTGGACAGCCTTCCCAGAAGAGTTGAAGCTGTAATAGCTGCAAAGGGTGGAGAGACATCATATTGAACCCTATGGGTTAGGAATGGGATGGCACTTCAAGTTCATATGTGAGTCAAGGCAGGTGGCCAAATACTTTTGGTAATATAGTGTATGTTGTACATCAGTGGTGTCAAAGTCAAGGCAAAATTAATAATTTTTGGCCCCCGGAATGATATTTGATTAGTATTAGAACCGGCCCGCAGGCCACGGCCGCCTGCTGCTGTTTTGCACGCACCTATACTCCATCATTGTTGGCGCTAGGACTTTTCAAAATGGGGTTCCAGGCCCACAGTGAATTTTTGGGGTCCCACTTTTATGTAACCGTGTTAAACAAATGATAAATGTATGCATTATCCTGTTATATCTCACATTCTATATTATGTTTTGGAAAAAGGTTGTCATAAACGTTACTTAATTCATAAAAAAATAATACAAAAGAAAACACATTTTTATGCATATGTAAATGTATTCAGTTATAAACATTCATTCACTTTTCCTCTTTTCCTTCATGGATATTTACCGCTACCGATAGTTATTTCTATATTTAATTGTAATATTTTCAGAATGTGTTTGTTCTATTTTTGGCCAAAGTAAGACAAAGAAAACAATCTGAAGTTGTCTTTATTTTTTACTTTTAATGTCATGATTTTATAGTCCCTCCATGCGGCCCCTGAGCTAAAATGAGTTTGACACCCCTGTTGTACATTAAAGATTATAAAAGCAACTCATTGTACATTTTTATATGTTAAACTATTGGGAATAAAACACATCTTAGCTGTTGTGTTACAGGTGACAAAGCAATTATTGTCTACTTTTTTCTTACACTTTGAACCTTGCGGCCTATAAAATGGTGCGGCTGATTTATGGATTTTCCCCCGACAACAGTTTAAAAAAAAAAATACAAACCCCAAAACCAGTGAAGATGGCACGTTGTGTAAATCGTAACTAAAAACAGAATACAAAGATTTCCAAATCCTTTTCAACTTAAATTCAATTGAATAGACTGAAAAGACAAGACTGGAAAACTTCATGTTTTGCAAATATTAGCTTATTTGGAATTTAATGCCTGCAACATGTTTCAAAAAAGCTGGCAGAAGTGGCAACAAGGCTGAGAAAAATGAGGAATGCTCATCAAACACTTTTTTTTTTTATCCCATTTACCTTATTTTCTGTAACAGAACAATGAATAAATAAATAATACACCATAGTAGGTAAACAAATATTAAATACATAAATAAGCTTTATGTGGAGAGAGCGCCATATTTAAATTTTCCTATGCAGTTATGGTAAAATTATCTGCATTTTTCTGCATATTTAATGTAAACACAGTATGTGTGCATAAAAAATAAATTAACATCCACATCGCGATTCTGATCTATTGTAAATTGTTCATTATTATCATAGATTTTTTTAAAAAATTAAAATGGACCATTTGTATTGGATATGGGTCACTTTGTAAACATGAACTGTGGGCACTAAATCAGAATTTGGCGTCGAAATCCATTCTTCCAGTTTGACAGTACGGGCATCGCTTTCATATTGGCAGAAAAAACAAGTTATCAGTGGAAAGTTACCGGGACAGAAGTGAGTAAAAAAGACTAAAAAGTCCCTCATCCCACAGGATGAAACAGTCTGTGAAGAGGTGGGTGAGAATGAGAAGGTGAGGACGCTGGGCTGAAGTGGGAGGGGAACATCCAATCCCGCTCGTACGCTAGCGCCACACTCCGAGCACGCCGCCTGCTGATTCCCCGTCTGCCCTGGCACGGTCTCTCCTGGCAGCTGGCATCCCTTCCAGGGAATGCACGCAACAATAGTTTGGAAGGCTGAGCTACTGTTGGTGTCAAAGATGAGCGCCACCTCTCGCTTCCAGCAACCTTTTTGACCTTTGTGTCAGACTGAAGGATGTGAGCAGGTCATGCGTGAACACATGCATGTGTGGACGCATATGTAATTGCATCTGTTGTACCACTCATATATACAGTATATATATATATATATATATATATATTAGGGCTGCAACAACTAATTGATTAAAATTGATTATAAACATAGATGGCGTTTAATTTAGTCATTGATTCGTTGGATCTAGGCTATGCGCATGCGCAGAGGCTACTTTTAAATTTTTTTGTATTTATATTTTATTTTTTTATAAACCTTTATTTATAAACTGCAACATTTACAAACAGCTGAGAAACAATAATCAAAATAAGTATGGTGCCAGTATGCTGTTTTTTTTCCCAATAAAATACTGGAAAGGATAGAAATGTAGTTGGTCTCTTTTATCCGATTATTAATCGATTAATCGAAGTAATAGTCAACATATTAATCGATTATCAAATTAGTTGTTAGTTGCAGCCCTAATATATATATATATATATATATATATATATATATATATATATATATATATATATATATATATATATATATATATATATATATATATATATATATATATATATATATATATAAGGGCTGCAACAACTAATTGATTAAAATTGATTATAAAAATAGATGGCGTTTAATTTAGTCATTGATTCGTTGGATCTATGCTATGCGCATGCGCAGAGGCTACTTTTTAAAAAAAATTCATTTTTTATTTATTTTTTATAAACCTTTATTTATAAACTGCAACATTTACAAACAGCTGAGAAACAATAATCAAAATAAGTATGGTGCCAATATGCTGTTTCTTTTCCAATAAAATACTGGAAAGGATAGAAATGTAGTTGGTCTCTTTTATCCGATTATTAATCGATTAATCGAAGTAATAGTCAACAGATTAATCGATTATCAAATTAGTTGTTAGTTGCAGCCCTAATATATATATATATATATATATATATATATATATATATATATATATATATATATATATATATATATATATATATATATATATATATATATATATATATATATATATATATATATATATATACATACTGTATATATATATATATATAGTCGTGACCACAGAACTTTCCTCCAGAAGGTCTTATCTTTGTCCATGTGATGTCAGATGAAACAAAAATTGAGCTGTTTGGCCACAATACCCAGCAATATGTTTGGAGGAGAAAAGGTGAGGCTTTTAATCCCAGGAACACCATCCCTGCCGTCAAACATGGTGGTGGTAGTATTATGCTCTGGGCCTGTTTTGCTGCCAAAGGAACTGGTGCTTTACAGAGAGTAAATGGGACAATGAAAAAGGAGGATTACCTCCAAATTCTTCAGGACGACCTAAAATCATCAGCCCGGAGGTTGGGTCTTGGGCGCAGTTGGATGTTCCAACAGGACAATGATCCCAGACACACGTCAAAAGGGGTAAAAAAATGGCTAGATCAGGCTAGAATGAAGGTTTTAGAATGGCCTTCCCAAAGTCCTGACTTAAACGTGTGGACAATGCTGAAGAAACAAGTCCATGTCATAAAACCAACAAATGTAGCTGAACTGCACCAATTTTGTCAAGAGGAGTGGTCAAAAATTCAGCCAGAAGCTTGTGTATGGCCACCAAAAACGCCTTATTGCAGTGAAACTTGCCAAGGGACATGTAAGTAAATACTAACATTGCTGTATGTATACTTTTGACCCAGCAGATTTGCTCACATTTTCAGTAGACTCATAATAAATTCATAAAAGAACCAAACTTCATGAATGTTTTTTGTGACCAACAAGTATGTGCTCCAATCACTCTATCACAAAAAAATAAGAGTTGTAGGAATTATTGTTCTTTACAAGTGTATGTAAACGTTTGACCACAATGCAAACAACTTTGCATCTAATGCCATCCAATACGTAGCGTCATGATTTCTGGCTCTCAACGAAGGCAGACGCTGCCCGCTCCCTCTCCCTTATCTCTCCTGTCTTAACTTTCTAAGAGCCTCTCTTTTGCACTTTTCTCAAAAAAAAATCTAAAATATATAATTGAAAAACTGGTCTCTCAACAAAATTCACAAAGATCCTCCCGACGAGAAGCTCAGGTCCTGAGGAACTTGCCTGTCCGGACAGAACGTTTGCTGCTGAATGTACAATGGACTCCTGGGAGAAGTGGAGAGTCGTGTGTCTGCTGATTCTTCCCGTCGACAACATTGAAGATGACTATTTGGAATTGTCAAGACAGGTCATCCGCTAATAGGATTGAGCGTTGTCGGACGACGATGGCCCGTTGTGATGGATGGGTTGGACACAGCTGCGGGCACTCAAACTTTGACAATTTCCGAATTGAATCGGAAAATGGATAACATCCTGGAGGAGCTTTCCGCACTGCAAGGCAAAACTACAATCAATTTGAAGGGCCAGAACAGACAACTAATAATTATGTATATATTATCACACAACTTTGATGCTTAAGGGCCGTTGCTATAATTATTGTCAATTGTGCTGAAGTGCTATTTTTCTTTGTCTGTGCAAAGCTGGCAATTTTTTGATTGCAAACCAGTCTCGTATCAGTGTCTGTGTCCAGGAACGGCCTGCTGACTGCCAAGGCCGAACACCGCCGTGACGCAGACAGAGCAGAGACAAGGCGATATCACCAGTGTCAACACATTTGCATTTCTTGTATAATCATATATTGTGTCTAACGGGAGCTGTCGAGATGAACCCCATTCCCTCAGCGACAGCTTCAGTGATGTAACCAGGGACCTCCCAAATAAACAGAGGACGCACGTGGGCTAGACTTTAGAGCGAAGTTTGGATCTGTAACTAGAGTACAGCCCAAATAACGTCTTTCCTCAATTGATAAAAATTTAACTCTGTCTCTGCAGAGTTGATCATTTATGTTGACTCTGATCCCCGACACTAAACAGCACGACTTTCAGGCTTATGGACAAAACACGCACACATGGACTACTCGACGTCGGCGATCACTCGAAACGAGTATGATTGTCCTCCTGTTGGTGGGATTGCCTTCAGGAGAACGCCTGTGCGTGGAATCTTTTAAAGTGGGGAGACTGGTGCACAGACAGCCACCACACTGTCCTTGGCAAAGAGAAGACCAGGGTCCAATGGCATGGAGACCAAGACAATTGGGGGCTCATCTTTGCTGCAGCCTTCTTCCGACTTTGTGACCCTTGTGGAGCTTCTATGCAACCACTCCGCCGCTGAGGTCTTTTTCGACGAGGGAGACGCGCAGACTCCAACGTCACTTCTTCGCTGTGGGGAGCTGTATCCGGTGGCAAGGGAAACCCAGGACGACCGGCACCTCCTCACAGCTGCAGGAGCTCCGGTCTGTCGGAGGACCGCCTATGGTGCGCCTACCAACACTTGCTTTTCTCTCAGGGTGTGCTCCCCTAGCCTTTTGTCTTCCCAGACTAACCCACAAGGCAGCGGGGACATGGACTACTACAAAGATAAGCACACATACACCCCGACCAATGTTCCCTTTAAGGCAGGGGTCTCAAACTCAATCTACCTGGGGGCCACTAAATGCAGAAACTGGGTGAGGCTGGGCCGCAAGAAAATATTTCTTAAAAAAATCCAACATGCACTTTTTAATGAATTCACCTTCTTTGAATGGCTATCCCGCCCGATTTTTCCGGGAGACTCCTGAATTTCAGTGCCCCTCCCGACAATCTCCCGGGGCAACCATTCTCCTGAATTTGTCCCGATTTTCACCCGGATAACAATATTAAGGGCGTCCTCTACAACCTGTCGTCGCGTCCGCTTTTTCACCATACAAACAGCGGGCCGGCCTAGTCACATGTTGTATGCGGCTTCTGCAGACACACATAAGTGACTGCAAGACATACTTGATCAACAGCCATACAGGTCAAACTGAGGGTGGACGTATAAACAACTTTAACACTGTTATAAATATGCGCCACACTGTGAACCCACACCAAACAAGAATGACAAACACATTTCGGGAGAACATCCGCACCGTAACACAACATAAACACAACAGAAAAAAATACCCAGAACACCTTGCAGCCCTAACTTTTCCGCCCACCTCAGCCAACGCACGGAGGGGGGTGGGGGGTTTGGTGGTAGCGGGGGTGTATATTGTATCCCGGAAGAGTTAGGGCTGCAAGGTGTTCTGGGTATTTATTCTGTTGTGTTTATGTTGTGTTACGGTGAGGATGTTCTCCCGAAATGTGTTTGTCATTCTTGTTTGGTGTGGGTTCACAGTTTTTAACAGTGTTAAAGTTGTTTATACGGCCACCCTCAGTGTGACCTGTATGACTGTTGATCAAGTATGTCTTGCAGTCACTCACGTGTGTGTTCAGAAGCCAAATACAACATGTGACTGGGCCAGCACGCTGTTTGTACAGGTTGTAGAGGGCGCTAAAGGCAGCGCCATCACGGCACGCCGATGACATTGTTGTTTGGGTGAAAATCGGCAGATATTAAGAGAATGCTTGCCCCGAAATTCGGGAGTCTCCCGGAAAAATCGGGAGGGTTGGCAAGTATGACGCTGTCAAGCGCCATTCATATAAAACTTGCGGGCCGCACTAACATTACATTTTCATATTAAGGTGCGGGCCGCAAAATAACGTCTTACGGCAGCTATCGCAACGTCCTGCTAAAGCAAAGTCCTGCAAACTGAACTGCAGCGGATGAGGTCTGAGACCCCTGCTTTAAGGTAATTGCGCACTGCTCCCATGTCCTCCGCACATGGAAAATGTAGGCAGCGCACACAATCCAAATCCAAACTCTAAACAAAAGAGACAAAACAATTTATTGTGCACCATTTTCAGCCAGTGGTCACAACAGATACAACATGAGATGTCTAATGAGATGTTTTGAGGAGAAGGAGGCGGTTTGCATCAAAAATCATTTTATTGAGCAGAACTGATTACTGCCACGCATAACCACACCAAAACATCAGTTTAAAACTGTTATCTTGCAAAGATGGTCACTTTCTCTCATAATCACATCAAACCAAACTATGTGTGGTATTGACAGCAACTGCTTGCTTTCATTTGTGCCAAAAGACGTACACACGAGGTTCAGCCAGTGATGTGTTCACTGCCACAAAAGCAGTCGGACAACTCCAACACCACACACAAACTAATTATGTCGTGACAATGTGATTCGGTTCACACGCAGCCAATCAATGTTATTAACAGTCTGTTATGTGCACGTGTTGCTGTTGTTATAGCAGCTATTTTGCTAACTGGTTGGCAAAATAGACACATTTGTGTTTATTATGTATGAGTAATGTTCCTTTTTGGATATTAATTATGAAATGTTGTTCCTACATTACATACATGCTGATAAACTCTGCAATGATGTATTTTACAGTCAAAAAGTTGTACACACTGTCATATATGTTGCATATATATGTATGTGCTGCTGTTACTTTAAGGACGTTGCAATAGCTGCCGTAAAGGAGGTGCGTTGCTAGCGTAGTTGCTATGTTTTGCGGTGAGTCGTAAAAGTGTTCGTCACATGTTTGTACCCTGCTAAAATCTAAGTAAAGTTATTCATTGGATATACCTTTTGTTTTTTTTTTAACTTTATTACATGGTGTCAGAAGTAACGGACTATCACGTCGCGGCAAGAAAATGGCCAAGTTTAATCCTCCGGATAGTTTTGCGTTCGACCGACCAAATGAATGGGGAGATTGGAAACAACGTTTCCAACGGTATCGCATAGCGACAAAACTATCAAAGGAGGACGGCGAAGTACAAGTCAGTTCAATCAATCAATCAATGTTTATTTATATAGCCCTAAATCACAAGTGTCTCAGAGGGCTGTACAAGCCACAACGACATCCTCGGTACAGAGCCCACATACGGGCAAGGAAAAACTCACCCCAGTGGGACGTCGGTGAATGACTATGAGAAACCTTGGAGAGGACCGCATATGTGGGTAACCCCCCCTCTAGGGGAGACCGAAAGCAACGGATGTCGAGTGGGTCTGACATAATATTGTGAAAGTCCAGTCCACAGTGGATCCAACACATCAGCGGGAGTCCAGTCCACAGCAGGGCCAACAGGAAACCATCCCGAGCGGAGACGGGTCAGCAGCGCAGAGATGTCCCCAACCGATGCACAGGCTAGTGGTCCACCCGGGGTCCCGGCTCTGGACAGCCAGCACTTCATCCATGGCCACCGGACCTATGCAACTCCCCCTCGCAAGGGACAGGGGAGAAGTGGAGAGAAGAAAAGAAACGGCAGATCAACTGGTCTAAAAAAGGGGGGGTCTATTTAAAGGCTATATTATACAAATGAGTTTTAAGATGGGACTTAAATGCTTCTACTGAGGTAGCATCTCTAACTGTTACCGGGAGGGCATTCCAGAGTACTGGAGCCCGAATAGAAAACGCTCTATAGCCCGCAGACTTTTTTTTGGCTCTGGGAATCACTAATAAGCCGGAGTTCTTTGAACGCAAATTTCTTGTCGGGACATATGGTACAATACAATCGGCGAGATAGGCTGGAGCTAAACCGTGTAATATTTTATACGTAAGTAGTAACACCTTAAAGTTGCCTGATATATGCTATGGGTCCAGAGGCTGAAAACATTTTCAAGTCGTTCACGTTGTCAGAGGATGATCAGAAAAAGTTTGACGTTGTGTTAGGAAAATACGACGAGTACTTTTATCCCAAACGGAACGTGATCCACGAGCGCGCATGTTTCTACCAGAGAGGACAGCGGCCCGGTGAGAAAGTTGAAATGTTTATCAGAGCTCTTTATGATTTATCCGAACACTGTGACTTTGGAGCAGCGAGGGACGACCACATTCGTGACCGCATAGTTGTGGGTATTGTGGACAAAGACTTGTCGCGCAAACTGCGGCTGGAGGCTGGTTTGACGCTAACCCAAACTATACAGACTGTTCGCCAGTCCGAAGAGGTGAATGCACAAGTGCACCAGCAACAAGGAGAGGCGTGCACGGCGGTGCAGGAGATCGCCCGCGGACGTGGGAATTTTGCATATAGAGGAAAACAACAGTGGAGAAATAAAAGGGAAAATGGACAGCAAGAAGCACCAAAAATGCCTAAATGTGGCAGATGTGGAAAAATACAGCACAAAGACCATGAAAGGTGTCCAGCCCTGAAATCGATGTGCCACAAATGCAAAAAGGTGGGTCACTGGGAAATTAAATGTCATACAAAGGCAGTCAGAGAAGTGACAGAGACAGCCTGTCTCACAGACTCCATACTTTCTAGGCGCAGTCACCAATATAAACAAAAATATTGACAAGTGGACTGTAAAGATTGTCAGTGGAGTGACACCAGTTACATTTAAAATTGATACTGGGGCAGGTCTAAATATTATGGAAGAAGAGACTTTCAACATGTTATGCCCTAAGCAGCAACTGGTGCAGTCAAATATCCCACCAATGAGCAGTCCTGGGGGTCAGCTGATATGTGTGGGGAAGTTTCAAGCTAATGCAAAGTACAAAGAGAAGCACTACTCATTCCCAGTGTATGTCATCCGCAGCTTAACTGCAAACAACCTGCTAGGCAGAGACACAGCATGTGCAATGGGGCTGGTGAAGCGCATTGAAGAAGTGCACAGTGCATTTGGAGAACATGGAACTCTCAAAACAGACCCAGTTAAAATACTTTTAAAGGACAATGCTGAGCCATATGCAGTGTATACAGCCCGCAGGGTACCACTGCCTCTCATACAGAAGGTCAAAGAGGAGCTACTGCGTATGGAGAAAAATGCTGTAATTGAAAAAGTGACTGATCCTACAGACTGGTGTGCACCGATGGTACCAGTTGCAAGAAATAACAACAAAGTGCGCATTTGCGTTGACCTGAAGAGGCTAAACGATTCCGTAAGGAGAGAGAGCTACGTCCTCCCATTGAGGAAATAACTGCAAAGCTGAGTGGCGCTACAATGTCTACATCACTAGACGCTGCCTCAGGGTTTTGGCAGATACCTCTAGATCCCGAAAGCAGTAAGTTAACTACCTTCATAACACCCTTTGGGAGATACTCTTTAAAGCCGCTCCCATTCGGCATCACAAGTGCTCCATAAATCTTCCAACGGAAAATGGCGGAGACTCTGAATGGCTTGGATGGAGTAGCTGTTTACATGGATGACATCCTGGTGTATGGAAACACTCCAGAACAGCACGACCAGCATCTAACAAAGGTGCTGAAGAGAGTCAAGTCAGCTGGCCTAAAGCTAAACAGAGACAAGTGTGTGTTCAGACAGAAGCAACTTAACTTCCTTGGCCAGGTGATCGACAAAACAGGTGTGAAACCGGATCCCAATAAAGTGAAAGCCATCAGAGAGCTACCACCACCTCAGAACGTACAGGAACTCAGACGTGTCCTTGGAATGTTCACGTTCCTGGGAAAATATATCCCAAATCTGTCAACAGTGGGCCAGCCACTTTATGAACTGTTGAGATCCCAAACCGAATGGACGTGGGACCATGCACAGCAGGAGGCGTTCCAGCGCATCAAGGACATCCTGTCTACTTCTCCAGTTCTAAAGTTCTACGACGTGAATCGACCTACAACAGTGTCGGCTGATGCTAGTAGCTACGGCATCGGTGGAGTGCTGCTGCAACTACACGATGGAGACTGGAAGCCAGTCGCTTATTGCTCACGCCGTCTGTCTGAGGCGGAAACCAGATACGCCCAGATCGAAAAGGAGTGCCTGGCAAGCGTCTGGGCATGTGAAAGGTTTGAGAAGTACCTTGTGGGCCTTGAGAACTTTAGGCTAGTCACTGATCACAAGCCCTTGGTGCCGCTAATGAACAAGAAAGATTTGGATAATGTTCCGATACGGTGCCAGAGACTGTTAATGAGACTAATGAGATTCATGCCAACCGCCGAATATGCACCAGGAAAGACCTTGACTGTAGCGGACACCCTGTCGCGTAGTCCACTGCAGAACGTGACAGAGGTGACCGACACTCACTCGGATGTGGAATGTTATATTGCAGCCGTTGTTGACAACATGCCAGCTGCACCACAAAAGCTTGGGACCATAAGAGCAGCCACAGCAGCTGACAGCAACTTGCAGATGGTGCTTAAATGTGTCAAGTCAGGATGGCCGGACTATGTGGCTGATGTTGCACTAGCCATCAGAGACTATTACCCTATACGGAGTGAACTGTCGGAGTACAACGGAATCATCACAAGAGGATGTTGCATGATAATCCCAAGCTCTCTAAGAGCAGATGTCCTGGATCGAATCCATAGTGGACATCAAGGACTGTCAAAATGCAGAGAGCGGGCTAACACTTCAGTGTGGTGGCCTGGCATCTCAGCTGAAATCAAGCCGAAAATCCAGACCTGTCAGGTTTGTCATGAGATGAGACCCACACAGCGCAAAGAGCCCCTCATCTCGACCCCTCTACCTGACCGGCCCTGGAAGAGAATTGCTATTGACTTATGTGATCATAACAAACATACTTACCTCGTCGTGTCAGACTACTTTCCCAGGTTCCTCGAGATACACCACATGCCTACAACCACTGCCTCACAGGTGGTGTTGAAGCTAAAAGCAGTATTTGCCAGATTCGGTTGCCCAGACCAAGTAATTAGTGATAATGGGCCCCAGTTCACATGTGAGGAGTTCCGAGAGTTCGCTAGAGAGTACGACTTTGAGCACTGTCGTAGAATTTCTGACCTTTTGACCTATATTTCTTGTCTTTTAAGAATGTACGCTCATTTTCAATTCTCTTGTATTTTTGTGCCATTGAATGGACCAGTGGTGGGACAAAAGTGGGATGGTTTTACTGCAGGCTGGTAACAGCGATCGCTCTGAAGGAGGGTCATAGACGGAATTTTTGCCTCGTATAAAAACATTGAGGTTTTTGCCTCTATCTGTGGTAGAGATTTAACTAGTGGTCTACATCAGAAATTGTTTTGGTCCAGGGTCTTAAGACCCTGGAAGGAGGGTATGTCGTAGAATTTCTGACCTTTTGACCTATATTTCTTGTCTTTTAAGAATGTCCGCTCATTTTCAATTCTCTTGTATTTTTGTGCCATTGAATGGACCAGTGGTGGGACAAAAGTGAATACTAAGTCGTGCCAACCTGTCTACAGAATGTGTTGACTGTCTAAAGGATTCGAGTTGTTATGGAACAGATAGGAAAAACAACAAGACATTGACGCATTTAGATAACAAACAATGACGCACAAAAGACATATAAAAAATGGCAGAAGACCGGAACTCGACAGTGATTTTGGCTTGTGTGTGTCTTGTTTGCTCCGGAGTGACATGTGGTCTGTCTGCATGGCCAACTCAATTCAACCTGCACTTCTGATAATGGGTAAATAAATTTGTTGTACTAAACTACTTTTGTTGCCTGTTTAAGCTTCGGACAATCCACTAAAGCACATTACCTCAAGTCCCCATCATCCACAAGGAAACGGACATGCTGAGAGAGGAGTCCAAATTGCAAAGACTATTCTAAAACAAAAAGATCCTCTACTCGCTCTCATGTGCTACCGCTCTACACCCTGCACCTCCACTGGTGCAAGCCCAGCTGAACTGCTTATGGGCAGGAAGATAAAAACAACACTTCCAACACTTGAGAAAAACCTACTTCCTAGATGGCCTAACCTGAAAACCGTCAGGAGCAAAGATGCAGAGGAGAAGGAGAAACCCGCGTTCTACTTCAACCTCCGACATGGAGCAAAGCCCCTGCCGTCGCTGAGACCTGGTGATCCTGTCCGCGTCAAACTGGACAGTCAGCACGCCTGGGGAACACCCGCTGTCATCACCGCTGACTGCGCAACGCCAAGATCATACATCATCGAGACTCAACAGGGGGCGACATTGAGGCGCAACCGTCGTCACCTGCAACATGTTCCTGAGCCAACTGGAGACACAGCAACTCTACCTCCAGGTGGACAGCTACATGACACTGCTACACAGCAGCCTTCCCTTGTCATTACTACTGACACTGTTTCACCAACACTCAATGCTCGTCCACCTCCTGCAAAAGATAGACTGTACACACGCTCAGGCAGACTGATAAAACCTGTGGTCAAACTGTCTCTGTGAAATTGAGAGACTTACCAAAAAAAAAAAAGGATGTGAAACAGATACGTTAAATGTTGTGCTTTGATGCTGCTGTTGTTTTGTTGTTTTGAGCAGATTGAATATTGCTTGATTATTGTATTGATTGATTATTGATGCTAGGTGATCTTATTTTCGAAAACATTGGAAAGAAAAACAAAAGTACAAAAAAAAAAAAAAGGGAGATGTCATATATGTTGCATATACTGTATATGTATGTGCTGCTGTTACTTTAAGGACGTTGCGACAGCTGCCGTAAAGGAGGTGCGTTGCGAGCGTGGTTGCTATGTTTTGCGGTGAGTCGTAAAAGTGTTCGTCACATGTTTGTACCCTGCTAAAATCTAAGTAAAGTTATTCATTGGATATACCAGGGGTCGGCAACCTTTACCACTCAAAGAGCCATTTTGGCAAGTTTCACAAATTAAAGAAAGTAATGGGAGCCACAAAACAATTTTTAAAATTTAAAATAAAAAACAACGCATACAAAGCTTAAATGCTTTGTGCTATGTTAACCAGGGGTCTCCGACACACGCACCGGCACGCACTTTAATGTGGAAATTTGATGTTAGTGCAGCCAGCGAGTTTTGAATGAATGGCGCTTGATAGCGTCATACTTGCCAACCCTCTCATTTTTCCCGGGAGACTCCCGAATATCAGAGTGTGATAACACTGCATTTGGCGCCCTCTACAGTCTGCCCTAACAGTGTACCTGCTCGACCACACGTAGAATGCAATTTCAGCTTGCTCACGTGAGTGACAGCAAGGCGTACTAACTCAGCAGCCACACATCTTACACTGACGGTACCAATACCCAGAATCCCATGCAGCCCTAACTCTTCCGCTCAACCAACGCACGGAGAGGGGGGGCGGGGGGGTTGATGTGTGGGGGGATTTGGTGGTAGCGGGGGTGTATAATGTAGACCGGAAGAGTTAGGGCTGCATGGGATTCTGGGTAATGGTTGTGTTGTGTTTATGTTGTGTTACGGTGGGATGTTCTCCAGAAATGTGTTTTTCATTCTTTTTTGGTGTGGGTTCACAGTGTGGCGCATATTTGTAACGTAACAATGTTAAAGTTGTTTGATACGGCTACCGTCAGTGTAAGCTGTGTGGCTGATGAGTAAGTATGCTTTGCTGTCTCCTGTGTGTGCAAGTAATAACAACATGCAACATGTGGCTGGACTGGCACGCTGTATGTAAATGCTATAGAGGACAATTACTGCAGTGCAATTAAGGCACACCCTTTATTTAGTAAATAGAGTGTAAATAGGATTATTTTTTCCCTGGGAGTAATCTATGAGGGACACTGAGATCCATAAATCTCCTGGGAAAATCGGGGGGGTCGGCATGTATGTAGCTGAGCCGCATCAGAGTGGTCAAGGAGCCGCAAGCGGCTCCGGAGCCGCGGGTTGCCGACCCCTGGGATATACCTTTAGTTTTTTTTAACTTTATTACACAAACGACACAGAATCCCATACTTGTGCTACAGGACACATCTCATTGTGCAAAATGTGAATGTTTAAGGCAGAGGTGTCAAAATCGCTTTCACCGAGGGCCACACTGCAGTCATGTTTGGCCCCAGAGGGCCTCTTCTAACAGTGAATACTATAATTACACCATTTTTTTAATGCATTTTATTAGTAGATTAAAAAAAAAAAAACTAAAATGTAAAAAAAATATCGTAAGTTGCAATAATTTCTCCTCAAAAAGTAGTGTATATTACTGGAAATGGAAAAACAGTACTGCTGTTTTTATGGTAAAAAACAAGCCAGCTCAGTTGCCAGAATTTAACTGTAAAATTTACATTTGTTTTTTTACTGTAAATAAAAAAAAAATGCAATTTTACAGTAACATTTTGGCACTGAGCTGCCAGTTTGTTTGTTTGTTGTTGTTTTTTTAACCGCAAATCAGCAACAGTAGATTTTTCTGTGTATTACTGTAATTGCCAAAACGGCACCAGAGTTTATTACAGTAAAAAAAAAGTACTGCGTTTTTCATTTAGAGAAAAAATCTGTAAAAACCACGGTACATTTCACAATGTTACCATGACATATATTGCTACTTTTACATTGCACAGTTTGATGGATAACTTGCTTTGAAATCATTATTATTAGTATTTATTTATATTTAAAAAATGGTTTGAATGTTTGATAATATAATTTTGCATAATTAGACAATAGTTAAGTTAACATCATTTGCGATTACATGGAGTATTTTGTCCCTAAATTGAAAGAAAGTAAGAAAAGCTACAGTACTTCATTGATACATATTATTTCCAGGCTTTCGAGGGCCAAATAAAATGACGTGGCGGGCCAAATCTGGCCCCCGGGCCTTGAGTTTGACACTTGTGGTTTAAGGGGAAGAAAATGTGATCTCTCAAAAGATTACATGTCTCAATTTAACCTACTGCTTTATTTTCATTGTCAGTGGGCCAAATCACTTATATTAGAAAGTAATATAAATATCTGCTCTTATTTGAGTATTATAATAAAACTTTTCCTTTCTACCTCTTTACGGGGTGCCGCAAGACAGCGACTCCTCACTCTTCCTGTTCGATCTACCCCTGGGACTTTATATTCAATCTCGGTTCTTGGAAACTTTGTACGGAAAGCTAATTTTGTTATACCTTTAGGTGTTATGACAAAGTGTCTTTCTTTAATAAACAAGCAGCACTACCAGGAGGTCTGTCTCTATCTCTTCCACGTTGTTGATTTACCCTTGATAGCGTTATGTAGTTACAAGAACCGTGAACAATGAGAACCACTCATGTGATGTTAGGCACTTGAGCGTTCAGGAGAAAGGTTAAAAGATGCTTCCAAACAGAACAATGTGTGCGTGTGTGTGTGTGTGTGTGTGTGTGCGTGTGTGTGTGTGTGTGTGTGTGTGTGTGTGTGTGTGTGTTTGCCCATCCCCAAAGGTCCAGTAGTTCCCCCTGACTAACTGTGTAATCGATGATGAAAAATGCTGATATGCTCAGTCTGTAGTAGATGCCGGCTGGGTGAACAGGAGTGCACCGGGGACGCTGACTGACTCAGTGTCTTTATGTTCACTACGGCAAACTCTGTTGCCTCCGGTTGTGTTGTTTGTAATTGTCAAATACCAATTTTTAATCCTGTTGCCTTCTAAAATCAAAGGGGAAGACATCGCTAAAATATGTATTTTTTTTTTAAATTACTGTATTTTTTGGACTCTAAGGCGCACTTAAAATCCTTTCAATTTCTCAAAACTCGACAGTGCGCTTTATAACCCGGTGCGCCTAATGTACGGAATCATTTTGGTTGTGCTTACCGACCTCAAAGCTATTTTATTTGGTACATGGTGTAGTGATAAGTGTGACCAGTAGAAGGCAGTCACACAAGAGATACGTGTAGACTGCACTCAAGTAAACAACACCAAAATTGTATATGTTCCATTGAAAATATAGAACATTACACATGGTGCTAAAAAAATCTATCAACAATTTTTTAGTATGACTTTGGTAAGCTAGGAAGCCGCACCGCTTGATGGATTGTACTGTGCTTCAACACATGAGTATTATTATGGTGTGTGTATAAGGTAAGACATATTATCTGGCGTTTAGTTTCGCAGTATTATGCAAAACCAGCTTTTCTTACCTGCTGATCTGTATTTGAGATCTGCATAAGTCCTGAATATTTGCGCGCATTCGCCTTTGTAGTCCGTGCGGATACCTTCTTCTTTTTCTCTATCTTCTTGTTATGGGACATTCATCATCCGCTGTTGCCATTTCTAATATAAAGTAGTGTAAATTTTATACCTATTTCTGTCATTAAACTCACCATGAAAGCGCTAAAACATACCGGTACAGTGAGTTTACATTATTCACCCAAGGAACTTTAGTTATTTGAGTGTTCCAGTCGGACAGTTTTTCATGGGACACATTTCCAACGTTGTTATTGCACTAGTGAGCCACGGATGAGGAGCGACTGTCAGAAAGCGACTTGAAGATGATCTGTAAAACATCATCTATGCAACATTTTGACCAAAGAACCACCATTACATGTTATGTAGACCAGTGGTCCCCAACCACCGGACCGGGCCGCGGACCGATTGGTACCAGGCCGCACAAGAATTAAAAAAAAAAAAAAAAAAAAAAAAAGATTTTTTTTTTTTAAAATGAAATCAACATAAAAAACACTATATACATTATACATCAATATAGATCAATACAGTCTGCAGGGATACAGTCCGTAAGCACACATGATTGTATTTATTTATGTAAAAAAAAATAAAAAAATTTTTTTTTTTTTTTTTTTTTTTGAAATACACCCCCCCCCCACCGGTCCGTGGGACACATTTTCAAGCGTTGACCGGTCCGCAGCTACAAAAAGGTTGGGGACCACTGATGTACACCACAGAGAAGTGTTTTACATTTAGAAAAAAAAAATAATAATATGACCCCTTTAATGCGCCCTATGATTCGGTGCGTCTTTTGTATGAAAGTAAACATGAATAGACCCGCTCATCGGCAGTGCGCCTTTTAATCCGGTGCGCCCTACGGTCCGGAAAATACGGTAAATAAAATGTACTTACTTACTCGAGACTAGCAATGCTAGACAGAAAGTCAGTTGAGCGTTGACGCCTGCAGAGTTTGAACCTTAGAAGTGAAAACAAAAAATAGTAGCGCTTCTTATTTGTGTTAGCGACAATCCATCCGAATATTAGCATGCGACTTCCTAGTTCAGGGGTGTTCAACTAAAACGGGGACGCCCTGTCAGGGTATCCATGTAAGGCAGAGCCTCACTTGTCATGATTAAAAAAAAAATAAATAAAATACACTACTCTATACTCTCGGCAGGGTCCCTGAGGGTGCATGGGAGTTGCCCAACCAGTCTACATGTGCTTTGTGGACTTGGAGAAGGCATTGGACCGTGTCCCTCAGGAAGTCCTGTGGGGAGTGCTCAGAGAGTATGGGGTAACGGACTGTCTGATTGTGGCGGTCCTCTCCCTGTATGATCAGTGCCAGAGCTTGGTCCGCATTGCCGGCAGTAAGTCGGACACGTTTCCAGTGAGGGTTGGACTCCGCCAAGGCTGCCCTTTGTCACCGATTCTGTTCATAACTTTTATAGACAGAATTTCTAGGCGCAGTCAAGGCGTTGAGGGGATCTGGTTTGGTGGCTGCAGGATTAGGTCTCTGCTTTTTGCAGATGATGTGGTCCTGATGGCTTCATCTGGCCAGGATCTTCAGCTCTCACTGGATCGGTTCACAGCTGAGTGTGAAGCGACTGGGATGAGAATCAGCACCTCCAAGTCCGAGTCCATGGTTCTCGCCCAGGAAAGGGTGGAGTGCCATCTCCAGGTTGCGGAGGAGATCTTGCCCCTAGTGGAGAAGTTCAAGTACCTCAGAGTCTTGTTCACGAGTGAGGGAAGAGTGGATCGTGAGATCAACAGGTGGATCGGTGCGGCGTCTTCAGTAATGCGGACACTGTATCGATCCGTTGTGGTGAAGAAGGAGCTCAATTTACCAGTCGATCTACATTCCCATCCTCACCTATGGTCATGAGCTTTGGGTTATGACCGAAAGGACAAGATCACGGGTACAAACGGCCGAAATGAGTTTCCTCTACCGGGTGTTGGGTATCTCCCTTAGAGATAGGGTGAGAAGCTCTGCCATCCGGGAGGAACTCAGAGTAAAGCCGCTGCTCCTCCACATCGAGAGGATCCAGATGAGGTAGTTCGGGCATCTGCTCAGGATGCCACCTGAACGCCTCCCTAGGGAAGTGTTTGGGGCACGTCCGACCGGCAGGAGGCCACGGGTAAGACCCAGGACACGTTGGGAAGACTATGTCTCACGGCTGGCCTGGGAACGCCTCGGGATCCCCCGGGAGGAGCTGGACGAAGTGGCTGGGGAGAAGGAAGTCTGGGCTTCCCTTCTTAGGCTGCTGCCCCCGCGACCCAATAGATGGATGGATAATAAAATACATGTTAATATTTTTCTATTTACGGTGTTATGATTATACAGGTATATCTTTGTGGAGAGCTTACTGACTGGTCTGCTTGCCATAATGTTGCCAAAATTATGTTTGCAGAAACATTTTTACATTATGAATCTCCAGTTTATACATTATTAGCCTGTTTTATGTTTTTAATGCAAGTGTGACATTGTTATTCTTGCAGCA
The DNA here is from genome assembly GCF_033978785.1 of Entelurus aequoreus. NCBI lineage: Eukaryota > Metazoa > Chordata > Actinopteri > Syngnathiformes > Syngnathidae > Entelurus > Entelurus aequoreus. The sequence goes on from NC_084744.1 coordinate 9,478,948, forward strand.
AAGAGAAGCCGTAGTAGTAGTAGTAGTACTAGTAGTACAGAGCCTAGTATAGTACCCTGTCTCGCCACACTGTGAAAAGTGGGGGCAATAGTGAGCCAGCAGTTGTATGTTGTTACCGAGGAAGCCAACGTTTACTTTTGTTGATAGATGGAAGAACGTTGTTTTAATGCTCTGCTGAATGAATGCCTGAATGTGTCTGCCAAAATGAAGAATTGTACATCCAAGACCAAATACTTCTCTAAACTGGACTTTCAGACAAAACAGAAGTAAGTTTTCATGAGGATAGATAGTTCTGCGACACATACAAATATCGGAAAAGGTACATTTGTTTTGTTTATTTTAACAAAGCATATAAATGATACAAAGAGGTAAATTTAAAAAAAAAATCTTAATCAGTAAAAATTTGCAATTAAAGCGTATGAATTCAAGTAAAATAACTCCAAATTCAAAAAAGCAGAGTTGAAGAAAACTTGAGCATCCTTTTCTTATTTGTGCAGACCCCCTTATCTCCAGGGGTCGTTTTTCCGTAATAATTAGACCATTCATCGCCCTGATCGGAACACCCCCTTTACGAAGTAACTTATACTTATTTTGGATTAAGGTTACTAGTCTGTCTTACTCTCTGGCGCAGTATATCAAAATGTGTCAACATTTCTTGCAGACATTTTGGCAATTAGAATATGTCTGTCACGACTGGGTTTTCGCAGCTTACTGCGGGGTTCATTCTCCCGGGATGCAGACGGACCACTCCGGACAAAGCGTGCAGGTAAGAACATGATTTATTCTCAAAAATAACGCGTAGTACCAAAAACAGAAAACCAGCAAAAGGAATAATGTGCTGATCGCACTCGAAACTACGCTACCACTTAGCATGGACTAGAAACAAGCAAAACTTACGTTGACAAGGCTATCACTTAGCATTGGCCAAGAGACAAGCAAAAAACTTACGTTGACAGTTTGCATGAAGCAAACAATGACGCCAGGCCGACTGACCGACAAAGGCAGGCTTAAATAATGCCTCTGATTAGTGCTCGGGAAGCAGGTGAGCGGGTGAGCACTAATCAGAGACAGGTGAACACAATGAGCAACCATGGCAACCAAAACAAACTCAGAGGTGCACAAACAGGAACTAAAGGAGTCCAAAACTAACAGAAAATCCAAAACATGATCTGGACCACGGATCATGACAATGTTTATAACTGCTAATCAACGAACGATAGAGTGCACTGGCTACACCCACTAAATTTAGAAGAAAAAAAGTTTTTTCATATATAGGCCGCAGATATGTACGTTGTAAAATTAGTTATTTTCAAAAATATATTGTAAAGGTTTTTTTTACATACCTTAATTGATCCCAAACAGTGTCTGTAACACGGCAGTAAAACGGCTGATCAAGCAAAACAGAAGTCATCGTCACGGACCCACTAGCTGCGCAAGATAGCTCCCCAATAAGCTAAACAGACTCAATAACTCCATGGTGACGTTTTGGGGAATTTACTGAGGAATTTGTGAAAGTGAAACAATACAAAAATAATGCCATTGTAAGTTAATATTACTAACACTGGTAAACATGTTAGCATATTAGTTAATGCTAATGACGCAAGCTTCATTACATTACTGTACAAATATGCATGAAAACTCTCCTACAGACATCACACATGGGATGGTTTAGTAAGTACGAATTGTTTTAGTTATATTGTAAAACTTACAAACGTCGCTTTAGAATCCATACAAGTAGAAAGCCATGGACAGCTAGAGGACAGAACGGCACTTCTACGTCCGGTTGAAAGTTTAGTCTAAACAGAAGGCCCATGCAGTAAGCGAGCTTGTCCAAAAGATGGTGCCATGGCACAAACAATGACACCTATTTAATGTCTTTGCTTGTTTTTTTAAACTATTTTTGCATTCTGACCGTCAGCGAAGACAAATCCATAAATTAGCCGCAGGGTTCAAAGCGTAGGAAAAAAGAAAAGTAGCAGCTTATCGTGCGGAATTTACAGTATTTCCGCATTTCCCGTTTTCAAGAACTTCACGTTCCTGGAACCTTTAGTGTTTGGAACTATAGGTTCCTATACTACTATGTGGTGTGTGTTTTCACCGCATTTCCCAGATCAGATAGTGTATACAAATCAGTCTGATGAGGTATGGAGGAGTGGTACGGTCTATTTCTACACTGATACCTGTAAATATACACTGTTAGTTCATATTTATTTTACTAAAAAGTAAAATAAATACAAACCAATCAATTTTAGAATGATATGATTTAAAAACAAAGAATGCAAGTTTTTACGTGCAAATTCCCACTTTTGTCCATAGTGTCCAACATTAAGAAAGCTGCTCCCTCAGTAAATAATGAATTTATGAGGCAAGTCATCATCGTCATTTGTAAGCACCGTATTTTCCAGACCATAGGGCGCACCGGATTATAAGGTGCACTGCCAATGAAGGATCTATTTTCGATCTTTTTTCATACAGTATATCAGGGGTCACCAACGCGGTGCCCGCGGGCACCAGGTAGCCCGTAAGGACCAGATGAGTAGCCCGCTGGCCTGTTCTAAAAATAGCTCAAATAGCAGCACTTACCAGTGAGCTGCCTCTATTTTTTTAAATTGTATTTATTTACTAGTGTGACAGTCCTAACTGTCATGCAGGTTCTCAGGACCATCCAGGGAAGACATTGTCGTGAGACGGTTTAGACTTCTTTATTATTTCAATCTCAGAGTCTTTTGCGTGCTTTTCAGCAGCTGCCTTTTTTCTCACGTGAGCACACGAATGGTTTCCTCCCGTTCGCCGTCTGCTTTTCAGCAGCACGTCGCCGTCGTTTGCGTGGCAGCAGAGGATGGTTTCCTCCCGTCCGCCGTCTTTCTCCGTCTCCTTTCTTGATGTTCACGTCTCTCGCCCTTTTATACGGTCCGAGAGGGTGATTGCACTGTCCACAGCTGCGCGCTCCACGCACCTTATGCTGATGGCGGCGTCGCTCCCAGCGCACCCCGCCTTGCCGCTCGCTCGTCCACGCCTCCTCGCCGCCATCTTGGAACGGGCGCCGTCGGTCCGCCGGCCCCGCCTCCCCACAACTAGCAAGCTGGTCTCGCTTTGCTCGACATTTTTAATTCTAAGAGAGACAAAACTCAAATAGAATTTGAAAATCCAAGAAAATATTTTAAAGACTTGGTCTTCACTTGTTTAAATAAATTCATTTATTTTTTTACTTTGCTTCTTATAACTTTCAGAAAGACAATTTTAGAGAAAAAATACAACCTTAAAAATGATTTCAAGATTTTTAAACACATATACCTTTTTACCTTTTAAATTCCTTCCTCTTCTTTCCTGACAATTTAAATCAATGTTCAAGCAAATTTATTTTTTAAAGAATAATAAATAAATTGTAATTTAATTCTTCATTTTAGCTTCTGTTTTTTCGACAAAGAATATTTGTGAAATATTTCTTCAAACTTATTATGATTAAAATTCAAAAAAATATTCTGGCAAATCTAGAAAATCTGTAGAATCAAATTTAAATCTTATTTCAAAGTCTTTTGAATTTCTTTTAAAATTTTTGTTCTGGAAAATCTAGAAGAAATAATGATTTGTCTTTGTTAGAAATATAGCTTGGTCCAATTTGTTATATATTCTAACAAAGTGCAGATTGGATTTTAACCTATTTAAAACATGTCATCAAAATTCTAAAATTAATCTTAATCAGGAAAAATTACTAATGATGTTCCATAAATTATTTTTATTTTATTTTATTTTATTTTACATGAGTTATTATTTGTACAAACATGGTGCAAAGTAATTCATGATTTGTTAAAAAAATGTTAGTGGCTCGCTAGTTAAAATGGAATATTGTGATTTCACAAGACTGTCTTAGAAGTGATCATTTGAAAATGTTCAATTTGAAAAATGTGCACTTAGAGAAAATATAAAAATAAAGTGTTGCATATTGATATTTATCTGTTTCTTTATATATTTAATGTGAGAAATCATTAAGATGATCAGTGTTTCCACAATGATAAATATCATTAATTATTAATAATAACATAGAGTTAAAGGTAAATTGAGCAAATTTGCTATTTCTGGCAATTTATTTAAGTGTGTATCAAACTGGTAGCCCGTCGCATTAATCAGTACCCAAGAAGTAGCTCTTGCTTTCAAAAAGGTTGGTGACCCCTGCAGTATATGATATTATCTAATTTCACATATTTGGGTTAAAAACATTTTTTGCAAACCAGTAATTATAGTCTCCAAATTATGTGTTGTTGTTGTTGAGTGTCGGTGCTGTCTAGAGCTCGGCAGAGCAACCGTGTAATACTCTTCCATATCAGTAGGTGGCAGCCTGTAGCTAATTGCTTTGTAAATGCAGGTAAAAAGGTGTCTTATGCTTAAACCAAAAATAAACAAAAGGTGAGTACCCTTAAGAAAAGGCATTGAAGCTTAGGGAAGGCTATGCAGAACGAAAGTAAAACTGAACTGGCTACAAAGTAAACAAAAACAGAATGCTGGACACCAGCAAAAACTTACTGTGGAGCAAAGACGGCGTCCACAGTGTACAACCGAACATGACATGACAATCAACAATGTCCTCACAAAGAAGGATAAAAACAACTGAAATATTCTTGCTTGCTAAAACAAAGAAGATGCGGGAAATATCTCTCAAAGGAAGACATGAAACTGCTACAGGAAAATACCAAAAAAAGAAAAAAAAAAGCCACCAAAATAGGAGCGCAAGACAAGAACTAAAACACTACACACAGGAAAACAGCAAAAAACTCAAAATAAGTCATGCCATGATGTGACAGGTGGTGACAGTACACCTACTTTGAGTCAAGAGCTATAATGATGCATGCTTTGTTATGGTTTAAAGTCATATCCAACAATTGCGACAATGACTTTTTTAACTGTCAACGGTGGTGTGCCTCCGGATTTTTTCAACGCAAAAAATGTGCCTTGGCTCAAAAAAGGTTGAAAAACACTGATCTACATAACATGTAATGGTGGTTCTTTGGTCAAAATGTTGCACAGGTCATCTTCAAGCCGCTTTCTGACAGTCACTTCCAGATGCGCCGTTCTGTGGGCGGTCTTATTTACGTGGCTCACCTTCGCGCAAATGCTGAATGTTGGTATAGTTACGAGAGTTAGCATACTTCAAGAGGTTACAAAGTAACAATATACATAATTTAGCTTTAAATGTATCAGTTTAGCTAAAATGCTGGCATAAAAACTCGGTATGCAAAATCGATGACAATTTGATTAAAAAGTAAGAAATTAGATCAAATGCTATGAAGTTGGAATGGTTTGAATGGGATGCAAAATGTGGAGATTAATATAATAATTAGAGATGTCCGATCATGGCTTTTTTGCCGATATTCCGATATTGTCAAACTCCTAATTACCGATTCCGATATCAACTGATACCAATATTTTCAGTCGTGGAATTAACACATTATTATGCCTAATTTGGTTGTGATGCCCCGCTGGATGCATTAAACAACGTAACAAGGTTTTACAAAATAAATCAACTCAAGTTATGGAAAAAAAATGCCAACATGGCACTGCCATATTTATTATTGAAGTCACAAAGTGCTTTTTTTTTTTTAACATACCTCAAAACAGCAGCTTGGAATTTGGGACATGCTCTCCCTGAGAGAGCACGAGGAGGTGTTAAGGTGGGCGGGGTTGAGGTGGTGGTGGGGGTCCTGGAAGAGTTAGTGCTGCAAGGGGTTCTGGGTATTTGTTCTGTTGTGTTTATGTTGTGTTACGGTGCGGATGTTCTCCCGAAATGTGTTTCCTTGTTTGGTATGGGTTCACAGTGTGGCGCATATTTGTAACAGTGTTAAAGTTGTTTATACGGTCACCCTCAGTGTGACCTGCATGGCTGTTGACCAAGTATGCCTTGCATTCAAACCGTAGATATTATGTGATTGGGCCGGCACGCAAAGGCAGTGCCTTTAAGGTTTATCGGCGCTCTGTACTTCTCCCTACGTCCGTGTACCACTCCGTACAGCGGCGTTTTAAAAAGTCATACATTGTCTTTTTGAAACTGATACCGATATTTCCGATATCCCATTTTAAAGCATTTATCGGCTGATAATATCGGCAGTCCGATATTATCGGACATCTCTAATAATAATAATAATAAATTGAAGAATTTTGGTATCGAAACACCTTCGTATTTAATCACTAAATGACACATAAACCCCCAATAATCCAGTGAGACGGGTTGTTGTCCCTACAACCGTCCATCCATCCATTCATTGATTTTCAATGAATCCGTTTTTTTTTCAGTCTCTAAAACACATTTTCCAAACCTCCTGATATGAGATTGTTTGCTCAAGTACACATAATTAATAGGAATGAAGTTTCACTCTTACAAGGTTTGACAAGCTGGCAAGCGCAAGAAAATCGTAAATGCTAATGACACCGATCTGCCTGCCATAAAATTTAAATAAATGAACAGCTGGACACATAGTCGGTAGTATCTCCGTGTTCTGAAGTCAGAAAAAAACTTGAAGGAACCCTTGAAGTCTGTGGGCATCCCTGCATCAAAGTTAATTGTCAGACTCCCGGTTTCAGCGTTAAGCTAAGTACGGTTGATGGAGTTGCTCTTTCATCAACGAGGTCAGTAAGATCTCAAGATGTCATCCTTCAAGCAGCTCTGACTTTCTAACGCTGCGCTCGGAAATGGACGTTCGGTCTCATCGTGCACGGACCGACACCTCAGACAAAGCAATTGGTGCTACAAGTACGAAGGAAGCGCGTATTAATGAAACACCAGTGGGAGCTGAGTTAATAGGAGATTGTAGACTCGATAGCTCCGGCACTCGCGTCTTTCCATTCATTACCACGTCCTCCAGTATCTCTGCAGGCTGAACCAAAGTGTCTTCTGGGCCACCGGGGAATGGGTGGGTGTAGCCGGACTCCTCATTTACCTCTCTGATCACCATCCGCCTCTACGGGGGGTGCCATTGTGTTCTGGGCCTCTTCATTAAGATAGGCCTTAATGGGCTTTTTGCAGGCCTCTGTCTGCATAGAGTGATAGAAAGCGGAAGATATGAAAGGGAACGAGAGCTGGATGAAAGTGTTCCTTTTCTTCTTTTACTTGCAGCTGGAGAAAAGGGAAGTCTCTGTGAACTGAAGAAAGGACTCCCTTTCAACTTTCTGTCCTAGAGACTCACAGAACCGAAAAGCTTAGATGGACTCTGCTCAGGGTTCTCTAAATCTGAGATAAAATGACTAACAGATTTAAAATATTTACCCAACATATAATGAACACGAGTAGTACAGTGGAACCTCGATTTAACTTTCGCTATATGAACCACACACCAATTCAAATATTTTGGTGTACAAACCGTGTCTTAGTGTACGCTTTATCCACCTATTTTGTGCCCGGCAGCACATCCATTGTGAGTTCAATAAAGCATCACACCACGGAGTGCTTTCAAAAACCTAATCTCAAATATCAGGCTGTCTCTGAATCTACATACTTGCTGCCAACAATGTGAGTAACTCAGATCAATGACCCTTAAATGTACTTCAAATTAATAGCACAACAATTACTTATAAGACACAATCCAAACAACCTTCCCTAGTCATGGTGCAAAAAAAAAAAAAGAAGTTTCGCCATAGCTTTGATCAATTTAGATGCTCACTGTTTCCATTTGGAGCCTTGAATGGTTCAATTTGATTAAAACCCTTTTAATTTATTGAATTAAAAACCAAAATGGGGATATAAACATTAGATTTTGGGCCACAGAAAGCCCACAGTCGTACTGTTGTCAACATAATTTGCAGTGTCTAAAATCTCACATTCTTCCACACAATACAGAACATATGAGACAACAGATCACAGTACAGAAGAATATTGACAATAAACTGTAAAGGGAAAGCTTTTTGAAGACATAACTCATAACTCGGTTATGGACCCTTGAATGTACTTTAAATCAATAGCACAACAATTACTTATAAGACACAATCCAAACAACCTTCCCTAGTCATGGTGCAAAAAAACATGTTTTGCCATATCTTTGATCAGTTTAGATGCGCACTGTTTAAAATTTCAATAACCAGTTCCATTTGGAGTCTTGAATGGTTTCATTTGATTAAAACCCTTTTAATTTATGGAATTAAATACAAAAATGGGAAGATAAACAATAAATTCTGGGCCACAGAAAGCCCAGAGTCGTACTGTTGTCAAGATGAATGGCAATGTCTCAAATCTCACATTCTGCCACACAGTATGAGATAACAGATCACAGTACAGAAGAATATTGATAATAGACATAACTCAAAACTCGGGTCAATGTTGTGCTTTTAATAAATAGCACAACATTTACTTATAACACACAATCCAAACAACCTTCCCTAGTCATGGTGCAAAAAAAAAGATAAAGTTTTGCCATAGCTTGTCAATTTAGATAATCACTGTTTCCATTTTCAATAACCAGTGCCATTTGGAATCTTAAATGGTTTATTTTGATTAAAACCTTTTTAATTTATTGACTTAAATACCAAAATGGGGACATAAACATTTAATTTTGGGCCACAAAAATCCCAGAGTCGTACTGTTGTCAAGGCAATGCCTAAAATCTCACATTCTGCCACAAAGTACAGAAGATATGAGACAACCGATCACCGTACAGAAGAATATTGATAATAAACTATAAAAGGAAAGCGTTTTGAAGACATAACTCATAACTTGGTCAATGACCCTTGAATGTACTTCAAACCAATAGCACTTAAATTACTTATAAGACACAATCCAAACAACCTTCCCTAGTCATGGCGCAAAAAAAAAGAGTTTTGCCATAGCTTTCATCAGTTTAGATGCTCACAAAACCCTTTTAATTTATTAAATTAAAAACCAAAATGGGGACATAAACATTTAATTTTGGGCAACAGAAAGCCCAGAGTCGTACTGTTGTCAAGATAAAACAACTACAATTCGGCCACACAGTACAGAACATATGAGACAACAGATCACAGTACAGAAGAATATTGACAATAAACTATAAAAGGAATTACAAATGGAACAGTATTCGTACAACAATAGCTGCTTGTTCTGCCCAGAGAAGCACAACAGTCATGACCAAAAACACGACGAGTGGATTGTCCCCGTCATACAGCCTTTATCAGCCATTATAGGGTCGCTCTCATTATCCCATACCCTGCATCATTGATTAAATTGGGTGGCTCATTAGCCAGCAACAAAGTGATAGATGCTCCCATTTGAACCTTTACTGGCTCTAGTACTGATTAGCATGTTATTGTTCATGAGAAGGTGTGCAACAGCAGGACCTTGTTTTGCTACAACCTATGTTCAAGGGTCAAATACTGTATATACTGGCAAGAGTACATACTCTGCATACGATCAGCAGCAGAACATGTATGACTAAAATAGAATACCAAGAATCATATGAAATGTGATGCCGTGTTAATATGTAATAATGTGGCCAGAAATGGTTCTGCAATCACGGTCAAAATTCTGTAGTCCCCTCCCTCTCTCCCTGACTGAGGTTGCCAGATACGCAGCCGAATCCAACTCGATGGACTTGAGGTGCTGGGACCATAATAGTGGAATAGACAAGCGTTTTGTCAATAACAAATCTCTAACCAACACATTTTACACAGAAATTAGGTTATTTTCAGGAAGAAGTATGTCATGCCTACTTACAATATCACAACAAATGGCAATCATATGGTTATTGTCAGTACTATCAGAAAACAAAGACTAAAACGAACTACAACCAACACTAGCAATGGTTATACTGGTGAAAATAATGTACGCCCAAAACTAAAGAGGAGACATTTTACCAAGGTATGCCAGTTTCAAACGTTTCAGATTGCCATATAACTTGGTACATGTAGTCCACGGCATCGGCACAATTATTTTATCATGTGATTTGGCTGTCTACATACGTTTCACATTGCCATGACAGCCGTGCTAATGTTGGAACCCATTTCCTCAGCGTATCAGCATATTGAGAAGGAAATAGGCACGCACTGACACTACCCATATCCACATAGGTTTTATTTGTTGAAAATATAATTTGCCCTGTCAGTTGGATGACACATCGACATACAGGCTAACTGGCAACCTGGATGTGACACACTCACAGACTTTCTAATTGGTCAAACGGTGGAGGGCAGGGTATCCAAATGAAAACAATAACACTATTTCGGGGCTGTAAATCTAATTTTGAAATGAACATATCCCGGCTGAACTACCAATATCAGTTATAGAGGTATTTGAAAATAAAATGATTTATTAATACCTTTTGACATATCAGGGCCATTTAATGATGACTTGACATGAAATTGTTATATATGGCTCCTTTAAGTATTAAGGAGGACCTATTATGCAAAACTAATGTTTCTTACCTGTTGGTACCTGTTTTTGTGTATTAAGTGATAGGCCCCATGCTTCTGTACACTAAACACAATGCACAATACATATTGGAAAACTTATTGGTGCTGAACCGGTTTATGAATTTAGTCCAATGATAGTAAGATCAGTACAAATACACAATCTGATAGACCCATTAAAATAGAGAACTGGGACGGATTCCCCAGAATCTTTCTAATTGCTTTTGTGTGGGGATCTTTATACCCTACAGCCGCGGTTCTCATAGAATCACTTAATTAAATATTCAAACACAGTGTTACTGTTCAAACTGTGTGTAATGTTACGGGAAAAAGACCTCAACGGCGGAGTGGGCGGATGATGGTTGCAAAGAAGCTCCACAACGGTCACAAAGGCGGTAGAAGGCTGCAGCGGGGAGTTGGGCCCTGGAGGCCGGCCTGCGCTATTCAGCCGTCCATCACCCCGAAGGGGAATCAAACAGTGGTGAAGGCGTCTGGTGGGTGTGGGGTGAGTGTTTGTGTATATGCCCATTGTCTTTGGGTGTAGTGGTGTTGTGTGGTGTGTGTAGATGGGCTGAACATTTCAACACTCTCCTTAACTCAGAAAATCCCTCTGACCAGGACATTTTCACCAATTTCCCAACCACTCCCCCTGTCGACCACCTGGACTCCCCGCCTACCTTTGCTGAGGTCCTAAAAGCCATCAAGGGCCTAAAAAACAACAAAAGCCCAGGCCCTGACAGTATCCCAGCTGAGGTGCTGAAGTTTGGTGGCTATCTCCTCACCTGCCGGCTTCACCAATTGATTGACTCCATCTGGTCCTCTGAAGCCATCCCCCAGGAATGGAAGGATGCTGTTATAACAACCATCTTTAAGAGGAAAGGTGACAAAGCCGACTGTGGAAACAGCAGAGGAATTTCCCTGCTCTCGGTTGCTGGGAAAGTTCTTGCCCGGGTCATACTCTCTCGTTTAGTTACTCACATCTCTGAGAACATCCTGCCTGAATCACAGTGTGGATTCAGAAGAGATCGCAGTACTACTGACATGATCTTTGTAGCCAGGCAGGTACAAGAAAAGTGTCGGGAACACCACCAGGATCTGTACATCGCCTTCATCGACCTGTCCAAGGCATTTGACACTGTAAACCGGAATCTCCTCTGGGACTTACTGGGAAGGCTGGGGATTCCGCCAAAGTTCCTCAACATCCTAAGACAACTACACGACGGAATGCGAGCCTGTGTCCGCATTGGAGGCCAGCAATCCCCCTCTTTTAATGTGAAAGCCGGGGTCAGGCAGGGATGTGTCCTAGCCCCTGTCATATTCAACCTCTTTCTCTCAGCAGTCACCCTCCTCTCACACAAAGCTCTGGGAACCACAGATGGCATCCACATACAGTTCCGGCTGGACGGCAGTCTCTTCAACATCCGGCGCCTCCAGGCCTTCACTAAAATGACAAAACAACAGATCCTAGAACCTCAGTATGCTGACGATTGTGCTCTCCTTGCCCACACGCCAGAATATCTACAGCGTGCACTTAACGTGGTCTCATCCACATACAGTGTCCTAGGACTCAAGGTCAACATTTCAAAAACACAGATCATTGCGCAACACTCTACCCACCAGTCAGAAGTGCCTGTCTTCAACATTGATGGTCAGCAGCTCACCATAGTTCCACATTTCACCTACCTCGGAAGCATCCTGTCCCCCACCTGTAACATCGATAATGACATCCAGGTCCGTGTTGGGTTAGCGTTTGCTGCCTTCGGTAGGCTCAAAACCAGGGTCTTCCTGAACAGAAACCTGACAGTTTCCACCAAAGCAGCTGTTTACAAAGCAGTTTGTCTGTCCACACTGCTATACGGCTCGAAAGCCTGGACCCCTTACCAAAGGCACGTCAGAATCCTGGAGAGATACCACATCAGCTGCCTGCAACGGATCCTGGGTCTGACCTGGGAAGACAGAGTCCCACATGTGGATATTTATGACCGGACCCAAACACCCAGCATCCAAGTGTTCCTTGCGCAAAGACATCTGCGCTGGGTGGGGCATGTAATCCGCATGCCCGCCCAGAGGCTCCCCCGACAGATCCTCTACGGCCAACTCCAGGAAGGCTGTAGGTCTCCTGGGGGTCAGCGGAAACGCTACAAGGACCACATAAAAACCCTCCTGAAGCGCTGTGCTATCCAGCCTTCCGCACTGGAAGTCTTGGCTGCTGATCGCCACACCTGGCGCAACTGCAGTCACATTGCTCATCTCCAGGAGCAGACCACTGAGAGGAGAAAACAACAACGTTTACAGCGACATCAGCGCGCTGCAAGGGCCCCCCTCTCAAGCGTGGACTACGTCTGCCCCACATGTGGCAAACCATGCGGGTCACGCATTGGCCTGCACAGCCACATGCAATGGCATATACGAAACCCCCCTCAATAACCCATTACTGGAGCAACGTCATCATCGTAATCGATGGACAGCCAAAGAGAGAGTGGTGTTGTGTCCTTAGGCCGTTCTGCATGCAATGCAAGCAAAGTTCGACTTCCAGGTGTCGTTGAGGAGGGAGGGAGGTCAAAAGCGTCCACCTTTGAGAGTCCTCGGGAGATGTTTTAAGAACAGCCTGCTCCTGTTGTTGCATCAAGGCCATTCGAGGGAGTCAAATTGTAGATTAGGATTTTAGTTTTTCCGCGAGCAGACATTACAATGGCTTGTCTTTTCTATTCGTCCATGTTGGCTCTCATATCCAATTTTTCCCTTTCAACAAGCTTCTCCAGGATGTGATCCATCTTGCGATTCAGTTCATAAATCGCCCCAGACTGTGATCCCAAACCTTCCATTGCGACGAACAGCTTTTGGGCTCCTTGAGTGGCTCATCGTCTTACGAATTTGACGATACACCAGAGTAATGCCCAGCCCAATCAGCAGGTACCCCGCAACCATGGTTCCAAATAAGTAGATGTCTTCCACGTCCTCGATGGAAAGGACTGAGAGAAACATGATTCTCCATTTGTCCCAGGAATCTCTCACGTACCTCGCAGCAATGGTTTCATCAGGGCAGCCAGGCTCCCCAGAACCTCTTTTCCTCATCGAATGTCAAATGTATTTTTCATCAGATATTCGAGTACATTTTTGTTTAGCATATTTGGCTAGTACTTATTTTGCTAATCAGGCTGACCTAAGCCTAAGGTTTGTGTTGAATAAATAATCATCTTTGTGATGAACACATGATTTCATACCTTTTGACAAGATTGTAATTAGGTTAAACATACGATTTAAAATCAAGAGTAAGATTACGTGTTCATATTTGAGCGGAGGAATATTTGGGTGCCGAGGTCAAAAAGGTTAAGAATAGAGATGTCCGATAAAATCGGACTCCCGATATTATCGGCCGATAAATGCTTTAAAATGTAATATCGTAAATGATCGGTATCGGTTTCAAAAAGTAAAATGTATGACTTTTTAAAACACCGCTGTACGGAGTGGTACACGGACGTAGGGAGAAGTACAGAGCAGTTGCGTCTCCCAGTCATACTTGCCAACCCTCCCGATTTTCCCGGGAGACTCCCGAATTTCAGTGCCCCACCCGAAAATCTCCCGGGGCAACCATTCTCCCGAATTTCTCCCGATTTCCACCCAGACAACAGTACTGGGGGCGTGCCTTAAAGACACTGCATTTGCGTGCCGGCCCAATCACATAATATCTACGACTTTTCACACACACAAGTGAATGCAATGCATACTTGGTCAACAGCCATACAGGTCACACTGAGGGTGGCCGTATAAACAACTTTAACACTGTTACAAATATGCGCCACACTGTGAACCCACACCAAACAAGAATGACAAACACATTTCCGGAGAACACAACAACATAAACACAACAGAACAAATACCCAGAACCCCTTGCAGCACTAACTCTTCTGGGACGTTACAATATACACCCCCCGCTAACCCCTAACCCCCCAACCCCCCGCCCACCTCAACCTCCTCATGCTCTCTCAGGGAGAGCATGTCCCAAATTCCAAGCTGCTGTTTTGAGGCATATTAAAAAAAATAATGCACTTTGTGACTTCAATAAGTCACAACTCAAGTTTTTTTCCATAACTTGAGTTGATTTATTTTGGAAAACCTTGTTACATTGAAGACCCCTGTGCTACATTACGTAAAAAGGACACACAATTTAACATTCGAGGACCCTTTTTAACAAATAATGGAGAGAATGAAAAAACACTTCCACCTTTTGCTCCCACGCTTACACAGAATTCAATCAAAAGGACAAGTGCAGCATCAATGTGGGCAAAAGGACTGATGCACACACGCATTAACGTCAACTCGAAGGACACCGCTTCCAGTTATGGCGGCTATTCATCAATTAGGTCATGAAACGGCCCCTTTACTAGAGATACAAATGGTTAAAAAAGAAGGAACTTCCTTTTCCTCATTGGAGTTTTTGAGAAGATAGCACTAAAACATTGGCGTTTGATTTTGACAAGATTGAATAAAAGCTGCACGCTGAAATAAAAAAAGCTAACAGAGAATGGATTATCACATACGTATTACTCGGTTCCGATAACGAGGAGGAGCAGCCGGAACCAAAAGAGCCTTCCTGAGGAAGCACATCACAGTGGAAAGTACACAACACCATCAGTAAAAGTGCACCATTTTCCTTTCCATGATGACCAGGATGACATTCAGGACCCATGTGTGACATGAAGACCCAGGTTGCCTAGCAACAGTGTTACGTGGGTGCTCTTCGCTCCTTGGTGTTCTCGTCAGACCTTTTTCGGGAAAAGTGTGTGCAGATGTGACTTAGCGGGTGTTACGTGAGTAGGACTCCATCCTCGTTCTTTTGTCGAACCGACCAGGGTCGGGCCTTCTGGAAGATTTCACAAGCCTTTGTCGGGTGTTACGTGAGTAGGACTCCATCCTCGTTCTTTTGTCGAACCGACCAGGGTCGGGCCTTCTGGAAGATTTCACAAGCCTTTATTAAAACGGGTCACGGGTAAATGTTACAGCGTTGGTCTCACTCCCGCAAAAACGTAGTGGTAAGCACCACGAGCGAGTTCGTGCGAATGTCAGCACTGATGAAGAATCCCTCCCCATTGGATCAAAGAGTCAATTCGTCCAAATTTTGCTAATTATTGTTCCATCCACCCATCCATTTTCTTCCGCTTATCCGAGGTTGGGTCGCGGGGGCAACAGCCTAAGCAGAGAAGCCCAGACTTCCCTCTCCCCAGCCACTTCGTCCAGCTCCTCCCGGGGGCCAGCCGGGAGACATAGTCTTCCAAACGTGTCCTGGGTCTTCCTCTTGGCCTCCTGCCGGTCGGACGTGCCCCAAACACCTCCCTCATCTGGCTCCTCTCGATGTGGATGTGCTTTACTTTGAGCTCTTCCCGGATGACAGAGCTTCTCACCCGATCTCTAAGGGAGAGACCCGCCCCCCGGCAGAGGAAACTCATTTCGGCCGCTTGTACCCGTGATCTTGTCCTTTCGGTCATAACCCAAAGCTCATGACCGTAGGTGAGGATAGGATCGTAGATCGACCGGTAAATTGAGAGCTTTGCCTTGCGGCTCAGCTCCTTCTTCACCACAACGGATCGATACAGCGTCCGCATTACTGAAGACGCCGCACCGATCCGCCTGTCGATCTCATAGAGGTCGGGTGCAGTGTGAGCTAATTATTGTTATAAATTAAAAAATGAATTTCCGAGGCTAGTTTCTCCTTTTCAAGAATTTGACCATTATTCTATTTAGGACAGTTGGAGGTTGGGGTTACACATTCTGAGGCATTATTCTTTTCAAGGGATGTGACATAGCAAAACACACATCAATGTCTCCAAAACAAATGATAGTGATAGCAGTTGGGCAGATAGTAGACGAGTATTGTGAGTGCGTGTTCTTCAAATGAAGTCTAAAGACTTTCAAGACCAATTCACGCTGAGTCTGGTTGAGTTTTGGAACCATGAGTCGGATTTTTTTACAATAATATAATATATATGTGGGGGGAGAGTGTGATCAGCGCGCCTGCAGGAGCAAAGGTCACCGCCGCTGTCGATGGCGTTGAGGGCGGAGCCCCATTGGATAGGGGCGGGGCACCTACTCAGTGGCCTAGTGGTTAGAGTGTCCGCCCTGAGATCGGTAGGTTGTGAGTTCAAAACCCGGCCGAGTCATACCAAAGACTATAAAAAATGGGACCCATTCTCAGGGTTGGAATTGGGGGTTAAATCACCAAAAATGATTTCCGGGCGCGGCACCGCTGCTGCCCACTGCTCCCCTCACCTCCCAGGGGGTGAACAACGGGATGGGCCAAATGCAGAGGACAAATTTCACCACACCTAGTGTGTGTGTGTGACATACTTGCCAACCCTCCCGTTTTTAGCGGGAGAATCCCGCTATTCAGCGCCTCTCCCGAGATTTTCTCCCGACAAACTCCCGGTATTCAGCCGGAGCTGGAGGCCACGCCCCCTCCAGCTCAATGCGGACCTGAGACTGAGTGGGGACAGCCTGTTCTCACGTCCGCTTTCCCACAATATAAACAGCTTGCCTGCCCAATGACGTCATAACATCTAGGGCTTTTAGAGAGTAGAGTGCACAACTGCGCACACACAAGGAGACGAAGCAGAAGAACGAGGATATTACAGACATGGCGACGCCGTCGACGAGCAAGATGAAGAAATACGCTTGCAAGTTCCAAAACGAATGGAAACAAGAATTTCAGTTTATCCAGGACAGTTCGAAGGGGAAGGTGTATGTTGCCTGTAAATTTTGTAGAACACACTTCTCCATTGAACACGGTGGCAGAAATGATATACTCATCATGAACACGGAGAAGTTAAACAGGACAATACTGCCATCTAATGGATAGCCACCGGAACACTGAAATTCAAGTATTTCTTTTATTTATATGTAAATAAAATAAATATATATATATATATATATATATATATATATATATATATATATATATATATATATATATATATATATATATATATATATATATATATATATATATATATATATATATATATATATATATATATATATATATAGCTAGAATTCACTGGAACTCAAGTATTTCATACATATATATATATATATATATATATATATATATATATATATATATATATATATATATATATATATATATATATATATATATATATATATATATATATATATATATATACATATATATATATGTATATATATATATATATATACATATATATATATATATATATATATATATATATATATATATATATATATATATATATATATATATATATATATATATATATATATATATATATATATATATGTATATATATATATATATACATATATATATATGTATATATATATATATATATATATATATATATATATATATATATATATATATATATATATATATATATATATATATATATATATATATATATAAATATATATATATATATATATGAAATACTCGAGTTGGTGAATTCTAGCTGTAAATAACCACGCCCCCAACCACGCCCCCCGCCCCCAATCCCACCCCCACCCCCGACCAAGCCCCCCCCCAACCACCTACCCCCAACCTCCCGATATTGGAGGTCTCAAGGTTGGCAAGTATGGTGTGTGACCATCATTGGTACTTTAACTTAACTTTAACTCATGTGCTGACGGCGAGACACAGCTGGCAGGTGATTGGATTTCACAGGTGGTACGTGGTAATCTAATCATCTGTTATCTTTAACAGTGAGCAGCCGGTAGCAGAGAGGTAGAGAGGATACGGACGTGGCTGAAAGGTCACGTTCTACTGGAGAGAAAGACTGTGTTAAAACAATTGTTCATTAAAACCTTGTTAAAACCTGCTAGCAAGCGACTTCCACAATATAATAAAACAATAATATAATAATAATAATGAATCAAAAATAATGAATTATTTCCCTATTAAAGGCTCCGATTACTTCACACCAAATATTACATTTTGAAAAATATTCTGAGGAACACTTTTTGTTTTTGCCACAAAAAAGTGGGTTTTCCTTGTGGAAAAAAGGACCAAAAAAAAAGAATAAAAAACAAAGAATATGGCAATGAATAGATCAAAAGTTGATCTAAAGAATAAATGACTTATTTTTAACACTTCAATGACTGTCCAAATCTTTCGGCTAAAACAAAAATAGTTCGACTCCTATCTTTTTACGTCCGTGATGACCTCCTTCAAAGTTTTGCAATCAATCAGTAAAAACAAGCAACTAAAATGCGGCGAGAGTGTTTGACACCTGTTTGCATTTTTCCCACCATGCGTCGCAGGGGATTTAAACGGGTGTAATTTTCAATTATGTGTTGTGTTTGGACATTTTTTTAATATATCTACAAAGCTCAGTGAGCAGGTTGTGTTATGTGTGACCTTGTGTGTTGACTCTTTGTTAGTTTATTCGCGCCATGAGAGAGAAAAGTTGTTTGGATTGGGTCATATATCGCATTCCTGTGCTGTGTTCACTTCAAAGTGCAATCCAGGCCTGGCCCTAACCAATCTGGCGCCCTAGGCAAGATTTTGGGTGGCGCCCCCCACATCGGCAGTGAAGTGTATATACTCACAAGAAACTGAATAGCTTTGTCTTTGACCTTTTTTTTTTACTTAAAGAAAGCAAATTAACACATTATATGAGAATGTTATGTTATGATTATCTTTAACCGAATCACAGCAGTGCTCAAATTAAAAAACAGCATTCCCTCTCATGTGATATTGCTTAATTAACATTAATGATGTGCACTTTAACAACTAGGCTTACAACTATACCTAATTTATAAAGGGGTGGAAAAGTGACTATTACCTGCAGGGCAAACATTAGCTAACCAGAAGGCAATAACAATGTAAACAAAAAACACCTGCTTAAAAGATCTAATACAAATGTCCCTGAGGAATGTAAGGTGGGAGTACTGTAATTACCTAACGTTACATTATTATTTTCCATAACAATTTAGCCCCCTCCACAATATTAACCCGACGTTAAAACAGAACTAGCTATTTATTGATTAGCAATTGCCGAATCATGTAACATTAGCTTAATGCTAAAAAGCCAGGTTACTATCACATTCTGTAACAGACAAATAATTTCATGTAGGCTAACGTTACCTACCTGCTACCTCTGTCTTTTTCTCGTTTCTCCTCTTCTTTTCTATTTTTTCTTCCCTGGGCACCTGACAGTTTTGGCCGTTTTGACATCTTGTGTTGATTTTTTGATGTGGTAAGAGTGATGATACGGGAAGGGGGGGGCGCACCGTGCGGGGGGATGGGGGTGGGGGGATGGGGGGGGGGTGGGCGTAATGTTGTAACAAATAATATTTCTATTAAATAGGCTTTAATTTGCATTTTAATTAACGTGGGATTATTTTTTGTATTTAGAAATAATACTACCAACTTTTTTTTTCTTTTTTTCTCCAACATTTGTGGCACTGGCTTGGCGCCCCCTGATGGACGGCGCCCTTAGCATTTGCCTATACGGCCTATGCCACGGGCCGGCCCTGGTGCAATTTGTGGTCATTTACCGGAATTTGTCCTCGAGATGCCATCGGATTCGTAGCAGTTATGCTGTCAGATAGTTAAAAATTATAGGAGCCACCCCCAGATTCCTGATGAGTCTTGGGGCCGAAACCCGGACTCCCTGCGGTAGTTGATTGTTTGAGAAAGTACTGATCATGGTTGGCAGATAGTTTCTTCTTTCAACACGCACGTGCACCAGGGCTGAGCTGAAAACCAATACAGCTTCAAGTTTCCTTGACATTTTGCAGCTTGACCTGTGTCAGTTCTGGCGTACGTGGTTTCTGAGGGAGATAATCCGCGACACAGACCTGTGATCATGCACTTGTTGACGCTGCTGCATTCTAAATGTCGTCTGCCGGGGAGATATCAGATCTGTTGAGTGGCTCGGCGAGTGTCGGGCCGTGACTTTGCGCGCGTACGACGGGATTAGCACAATTAGCGTGGAACACAAAACATACAGGAGGGAAGGAATGATAAAGGTAGGATATTGACACAGCCTCACACGCTTTTATTTTGGCGTGCGTATTTAGTTTACCTCCCAATAATTATCTTGTTGTTCGGTTTTTGACCAAGCAGGTACGAATACATTCCAGCAGTGCCTACTAAACAGGACAAGGTGAGAGACATATTTTTTGTGCTGTGGACCATATCCATTTTCATTAAAGGCCTACTGAAATAATTTTTATTTATTTAAACGGGGATAGTAGATCCATTCTATGTGTCATACTTGATCATTTCGCGATATTGCCATATTTTTGCTGAAAGGATCTAGTAGAGAACATCGACGATAAAGTTCGCAACATTTGGTCGCTGATAAAAAAAAGGCTTGCCTGTACCGGAAGTAGCGTGACGTCACAGGTTGAAGGGCTCCTCACATTTCCCCATTGTTTACACCAGCAGCGAGAGCGATTCGGACCGAGAAAGCGACGATTACCCCATTAATTTGAGCGAGGATGAAAGATCCGTGGATGAGGAACGTGAGAGTGAAGGACTAGAGTGCAGTGCAGGATGTATCTTTTTTCGCTCTGACCGTAACTTAGGTACAAGCTGGCTCATTGGATTCCACACTTTCTCCTTTTTCTATTGTGGATCACGGATTTGTATTTTAAACCACCTCGGATACTATATCCTCTTGAAAATGAGAGTCGAGAACGCGAAATGGACATTCACAGTGACTTTTATCTCCACGACAATACATCGGCGAAGCACTTTAGCTACGGATCTAACGTGATAGCATCGGGCTTAACTGCAGATAGAAACAAAAGAAATAAGCCCCTGACTGGGAGGATAGACAGAAAATCAACAATACTATTAAACCATGGGCCTGTAACTACACGGTTAATGCTTTCCAGCCTGGCGAAGCTTAACAATGCTGTTGCTAACGACACCATTGAAGCTAACTTAGCTACGGGACCTCACAGAGCTATGCTAAAAACATTAGCTATCCACCTACGCCAGCCCTCATCTGCTCATCAACAACCGTGCTCACCTGCGTTCCAGCGATCGACGGCGCGACGAAGGACTTCACCCGATCATCAATGCGGTCGGCGGCTAGCGTCGGATAGCGCGTCCGCCAACCAAGTCAAAGTCCTCCTGGTTGTGTTGCTGCAGCCAGCCGCTAATACACCGATCCCACCTACAGCTTTCTTCTTTGCAGTCTCCATTGTTCATTAAACAAATTGCAAAAGATTCACCAACACAGATGTCCAGAATACTGTGGAATTTTGCGATGAAAACAGAGCTTTTTGTATTGGATACAATGGTGTCCGAATACTTCCGTTCCAACCATTGACGTCACGCGCAAACGTCATCATATCTAGACGTTTTCAACCGGAAGTTCCCCTGAAAATTTAAAATTGCCCTTTATAAGTTAACCCGGCCATATTATGTATGTGTATGTATGTGTTGCAGTGTTAAGATTTCATCATTGATATATAAACTATCAGACTGCGTGATCGGTAGTAGTGAGTTTCAGTAGGCCTTTAATAATAATTGATTATCGATCAGATATTTGCATGTACAGGAGGGATCAGGTTTTTTTTGCTGCCGATTCCAAACTCATTTATTAACTAATTGTTTTTTTAATTCATTTATGATGGGTACTATTGACAGTGTAACAATATTTTAACTATTTCCTTATCCTCTTGTATTCCATACTTTAGTTTGAGCAAAACCAAGTCAACAGTGACTTGATAATAACTATTATCTAGTACTCATTTGTTCAGGGAATTAATCCCCAAGTGTGTAAATATTAAAAAATTATCTTTATCTTGAGAAAATACAGATATCGAGCTAATCACTCTAGTATCTATCATATACCGTATTTTCTGAACCATAGGGCGCACCGGATTATAAGGCGCAGTAAAGGAGTTATATTATGATTTTTTTCTACATTGAAAAGACTTTCTTGTGGTCTAATAATAAAAATAATGGTTCTTTGGTCAAAATGTTGCATAGATTATTGTGGAGGAGGGCGTGGTCGGCACGCCTCCTTCAGGAATGGGGTGTGTATGGCCCGGCCTCGAAGCCAACGGCAGGTGAGTGGATTGCCCAGCTGGGGCTGATTATCGCCCTTATTAGCAGCAGCCGGAACGAGACACGTTGTTGGAGTTGTAGCCAGAGAAAGACACACGCCGGACTGAAAAGTCCAAAAATATATTGCTGGAAAGCAATCTCTACAATGCATGACAATAAAAACTTGCTCAACCCTGTACACCGGGCTCAAGATGATTGTCGGCGGTCTTATTTACGTGGCTCACCTTCGACAGCGTCTTCTCCCCGTCATCTTTCTTGTAGCGGTGTAGCGTGCAAGGACGGCAGTGGAAGAACAATACAATGATTTGCAAATCCTTTTCAACTTATGTTCAATTGAATAGACTGCAAAAACAAGATACTTGACTTTCCAACTGGAAAACGTTGCTATTTTTTTTGCAAATATTAGTTCAATTGGCAACATGTTCCAAAAAAGCTGGCACAAGTGGCAATAAAGACATTCACAAACAAGGATGGGGCGAGGGTCACCACTTCTTGAACAAATGCGTGAGCAAATTAGCGAACAGTTTGAGAACAACATTTCTCAACCAGCTATTGCAAGGTATTTAGGGATTTCACCATCTACGGTCCGTAATATCATTAAAAGGTTCAGAGAATCTGGAGAAATCACTGCACGTAAGCGGTGATATTACGGACCTTCGATCCCTCAGGCGGTACTTCATCAAAAAGCGACATCAGTGTGTAAAGGATGTCACCACATGGGCTCAGGAACACTTCAGAAAACCCACTGTCAGTAACTACAGTTCGTCGTTACATCTGTAAATGCAAGTTAAAACTCTCCTATGCAAAGCGAAAGCCGTTTATCAACAACACCCAGAAACGCCGCCGGCTTCGCTGGGCCCGAGCTCATCTAAGATGGACTGATACAAAGTGGAAAAGTGTTCTGTGGTCTGACGAGTCCACAGTTTTTGGAAACTGTGGACGTCGTGTCCTACGGAACAGAGAGGAAAAGAACCATCCGGATTGTTCTAAGCGCAAGGTGTAAAAGCCAGCATGTGTGATGGTATGGGGGTGTATTAGTGCCCAAGACATGGGTAATTTACACATCTGTGAAGGCATCATTAATGCTGAAAGGTACATACAGGCTTTGGAGCAACATATGTTGCCATCCAAGCAACGTTATCATGGACGCCCCTGCTTATTTCAGCGAGACAATGCCAAGCCACGTGTTACCACAGCTTGACTTCATAGTAAAAGAGTGCGGGTACTAGACTGGCCTGCCTGTAGTCCAGACCTGTCTCCCATTGGAAATGTGTGGCGCATTATGAAGCCTAAAATAGCACAAGGGAGACCCCCGGACTGTTGAACAACTTAAGCTGTACATCAAGCAAGAATGGGAACGAATTCCACCTGCAAAAATTCAAAAATTGGTCTCCTCAGTTCCCAAATGTTTACTGAGTGTTGTTAAAAGGAAAGGCCATGTAACACAGTGGTAAAAATGCCCCTGTGCCAACTTTTAAGTTAAAGATCATTTGCACAAAAAAAAAGTATGTTTCTCAGTGTGAACATTAAATATTTTGTCTTTGCAGTCTATTCAATTTAATATAAGTTGAAAAGGATTTGCCAATCATTGTATTCTGTTTTTATTTACCATTCATCACAATGTGCCAACTTCACTGGTTTTGGGTTTGGGTTTTGCCAAAGCGCTTTTCACAGATAAAATAACAAAGCGCCCATAGATGGATTAAAACAACAATTTAATTAAAACATGCTGCTTTATTGTCTATTAGGCAACTATTAATTTATGGTTAATATTTGCTTACTTCCTGCTGCAACGTGGTTCCACCTACACTTCATAAAGTGTACTAAGCACCTATTTCTTGTTGTTTAAAGCTAGCTCTCACCGAGGACATATTTCCGCTTGGACTCCAAACACGCTACATAAAACAAAAATGGTAAACCTCTACCGTGACGCCAAAAAGGCAAAACACGTCACAATCATCCCAAATTCCAAACAGCCGATTTACAAATTTTTTTTTAATTAATAACGTCGCCGTCAAGTTTCTGGGACTTACGACAACAATTATTAAAATGACCTTTCCAAAGAAGGGCAGGAAGGAAACCACATGGAACATTTAAGCATGCAATGCACACAGCTTCAATGTTTACATGACAAGGGCAGCAGGAAAAGATGGCGGTAAATATAACTGATGGTTTGTGCAGGACCTCGCTGGGAAAAACACAATAAAAAATGCTAATACATAATGAAATTAATTAAAGGATGTCGAGTCTGATTTAATCTGACAGGGAGGTAATTTGTCTGTCTCTGTGCCTCAGGACGCTGTGTGTGTGTGTGTGTGTGTGTGTGTGTGCGTGCGTGCGTGCGTGCGTGTGTGTGTGTGTGTGTGTGTGTCGTTTTGTAATTGCTTTGTGCCAATGGGGCAATTTCTCAAAGTTGAGTTTGACTGCAATGGAAGTCTTTTGTGTAATCTGCTTACTTCCGTAGAATTTAGACAAATACAAGACATTAAGACCACAGCAGTATCCTGGTTAGGATCTTTTTTTTTTTACAGTATTCATCAAATGTAAGTAAGTATGTGTTGCAGAAGACCAGAACTGATCAAATGGGGCTATTGATGTTAAAGGGGAAGTGCACTTGTTTAGGAATTTAGTCTATTATTCACAATTCTTATGTAAGACAAAAACAAATGTTTATCTTTTTTTAGGCATTCTAACTCATAAATAAACGCTAGCAAAAGTCAGCTAACGGTGGAGCTAATGAGTCGCTCTATTCTGCCTATAAAGTGCTCTAAAAAACCTCCATAATTGTTTTATATACACACTGTAAGTATATATGTAATGTAGTAACATTCATATTAACATGTAATATCTACGTATTTTGATTATTTTAAGCATGCAAAGGTATATTCATTTCCCAGACGCATCACAACGTTCACTTTCCCTTCAACAACAATAAGACTACTAATCATGGCAGACTTGATGAGAGACAAGAAAGACTACTTTGGGACAAATGATGATCCAGAAACTTCTATTTTTGAGCCTGAATATAAGGAGGATGATCAGATGCAGCTTTAGTCAAACACTAAGTATTGCTAAGTGCTAAACAGGTAAGTAAACGTATTTACGTAGGTAAAGGGGAAGTGCACTTGTTTAGGAATTTAGTCTATTATTCACAATTCTTATGTAAGACAAAAACAAATGTTTATCTTTTTTTAGGCATTCTAACTCATAAATAAACGCTAGCAAAAGTCAGCTAACGATGGACCTAATGAGTCGCTCTATTCTGCCTATAAAGTGCTCTAAAAAAACCTCCATAATTGTTTTATATACACACTGTAAGTATATATGTAATGTAGTAACATTCATATTAACACGTAATATCTACGTATTTTGATTATTTTAAGCATGCAAAGGTGTATTCATTTCCCAGACGCATCACAACGTTCACTTTCCCTTCAACAACAATAAGACTACTAATCATGGCAGACTTGATGAGAGACAAGAAAGACTACTTTGTGACAAATGATGATCCAGAAACTTGTATTTTTGAGCCTGAATATAAGGAGGATGATCAGATGCAGCTTTAGTCAAACACTAAGTATTGCTAAGTGCTAAACAGGTAAGTAAACGTATTTACGTAGGTAAAGAGGAAGTGCACTTGTTTAGGAATTTAGTCTATTATTCACAATTCTTATGTAAGACAAAAACAAATGTTTATCTTTTTTTAGGCATTCTAACTCATAAATAAACGCTAGCAAAAGTCAGCTAACGATGGAGCTAATGAGTCGCTCTATTCTGCCTATAAAGTGCTCTAAAAAAACCTCCATAATTGTTTTATATACACACTGTAAGTATATATGTAATGTAGTAACATTCATATTAACATGTAATATCTACGTATTTTGATTATTTTAAGCATGCAAAGGTGTATTCATTTCCCAGATGCACAACAACGTTCACTTTCCCTTCAACAACAATAAGACTACTAATCATGGCAGACTTGATGAGAGACAAGAAAGACTACTTTGGGACAAATGATGATCCAGAAACTTCTATTTTTGAGCCTGAATATAAGGAGGATGATCAGATGCAGCTTTAGTCAAACACTAAGTATTGCTAAGTGCTAAACAGGTAAATAAACGTATTTACGTAGGTAAATACGTAAAACGTAGGTACATAATAAAACAATCGCCTACTGTACAATGTCTGCTCTCACTGGGATAAAGACTGATGGGATGTTTATATCTTCCCCTTTACATCAACAATTCATCACAGTCCTTGCGAAGGGTTAAAAAAATGGGTCTTTTTTTACACCATCTCCGGGTCTAAGTTGGATGTCAAAGTTGACCAACTTGCGCGTTTATGTCCACAACCTTCCAGGTGAGAGGCATGATTTATAGTCTGAAATTAACTTTCACCAACTCAGAGGCGATGCAGCAGCTCAATATGTCAATATAGCAGCATAAGATCTCTGTGATCTCTGGGATCGCAGCGCCGCTAAAAACAGTTTGTCTGCGTTAGCACTTATGACAACAATATCGCTAATACTTGTTAATATTCAAATCACAACATGTAAATTGAGTATTTTTGGCGACTTTTGAATGTTTTTAGAGAACTTTTTGGCCGCAATAGTTCACTCCCATTAGCCACCTCCTATTTGCCGTATTTTCCGGTTTAGAATGCATAGAAAAATAAAAACATATGTGCTCTTGTCTTACATAAGGATTGTGAATGATAGTCAAAAGGTCAGTTCCCCTTTAAGATTTGTAATATTTGTAGTTGGTTAAACAGATTCTTCCATTTGAACCAAATGTCCATTGTTCTTTGGAACATCATGATTGCTCTTTTCCCAATGTGCCGTTTTTCCGGAAGGTCTCTACTGTCGTTGTTAAATGTGCAGTGACATTTTCACCCCTCCTCCTTTGAGGAGCAGTGCGACGCATAGGGACCGTGTCTGGCTCATCGGGGTTCAGCTTCTCGGTCGGTGGAGAGGCGTAGTGTCCTGCCCAAGAGCACAACATCAGCTAGTGGGATTCGAACTGGGAACTGTCTGGTTACTGGACAACCTGCATTGGCTCCTGAGCCAGGCTTTCAAAGAAGAAGCAGGGCCAGACGTTCACGTTTATTTATCTAGAACAGGGGTCACCAACCTTTTTGAAAGCAAGACTAATAAAAGTCTCAATCAATCAATCAATCAATCAATCAATCAATCAATCAATCAAGAGCTACTTCTTGGGTACTGATTAATGCGAAGGGCTACCAGTTTGATACACACTTAAATAAATTGCCAGATATAGCCAATTTGCTCAATTTACCTTTTAACTCTATGTTATTATTAATAATTAAAGATATTTACACTTAATTGAACAGTTTAAAAGAGGAGAAAACACGAAAAAAAAATGACAATTAAATTTTTAAACATAGTTTATCTTCAATTTCGACTCTTTAAAATTCAAAATTCAACCGAAAAAAAAGAAGAGAAAAACTAGCTAATTCGAATCTTTTTGAAAAAATTAAAAAAATAATTTATGGAACATCATTAGTAATTTTTTTTTATTAAGATTCATTTTAGAATTTTGATGACATGTTTTAAATAGGTTAAAATCCAATCCACACTTTGTTAGAATATATAACAAATTGGACCAAGCTATATTTCTATCAAAGACAAATCATTATTTCTTCTAGATTTTCCAGAACAAACATTTTAAAAGAAATTCAAAAGACTTTTAAATAAGATTTAAATTTGATTCTGCAGATTTTCTAGATTTGCCAGAATTTTTTGTTTAAATTTTAATCATAATAAGTTTGAAGAAATATTTCACAAATATTCTCCGTCGAAAAAACAGAAGCTAAAATGAAGAATTAAATTAAAATGTATTTATTATTCTTTACGATAAAAAAAATGTTTTAACTTGAACATTGATTTAAATTGTCAGGAAAGAAGAGGAAGGAATTTAAAAGGTATATGTGTTTAAAAATCCTAAAATCATTTTTAAGGTTGTATTTTTTCTCTAAAATTGTCCTTCTGAAAGTTATAAGAAGCAAAGTAAAAAAAATTATGAATTTATTTAAACAAGTGAAGACCAAGTCTTTAAAATATTTTCTTGGATTTTCAAATTCTATTTGAGTTTTGTCTTTCTTAGAATTAAAAATGTCGGGCAAAGCGAGACCAGCTTGCTAGTAAATAAATACAATTTAAAAAATAGAGGCAGCTCACTGGTAAGTGCTGCTATTTGAGCTATTTTTAGAACAGGCCAGCGGGCTACTCATCTGGTCCTTACGGGCTACCTGGTGCCCGCGGGCACCGCGTTGGTGACCCCTGATCTAGAATAACCACTCGGTAACCATTTTCTAAAATTCTCTGGCCTTCCTTTTCCTACAATTATATTTGTGCGTCTGCAGCCTTCAGTGACCAGCAGGGCTAATGGAGCGTGGGATGTGTGGGGGGAGATTCTTAAACTGCTTTAATAAGAAAGCACAAATGCTGCAGAGATAAGGCCAAAGACAGGCAACTTCCAAGCAGCTGCGACCTGCCAACCTTTACGTAAAATATGATAACAAATCCAAATCCATCCAACTGAGACTAAGATACAAAACAGGAGTCTTTCATCTTATAGATGTGTAAACAATGCTGGAGTTCTTCTGTGCCGTGATTCATTTCTGGCAAACATGAATAACAGATTGCTCCGGCACAAATCTCAAAATCACTGAGAAGTGCAAACTAAAGATGAGAAGCAGACAGAACGCCAACCCCTGTGAAGAAGTGACCTTTCAGGCGGGGACCGCAGATCTTACCCTCGCTGGATGATTCCTAGGATGATATGTTTTAGGTTCCGGTGTCTTGGTTGTAGGCACACATCAGCTAGTGAAACTTACTTTTGGGGAGTTTTCTCCTTGGAGGGCCGCACACTTCTACTTGCTGGCCAGAGATACCCTGACTGACGTTAGGGTATTTATTTGACCCCGTGCACCAAATTAGTCTAATTTTTCAAATAGCCAACCCGTCGATCGCGATCTACCAGTCAATCTTTGGCACTTTTAGACCTTTTAAACGACTGAACATGCCCGCATGCCTGACCTCTTTCTTCCGCCTCACATCCAGCGGCTCTCGACACGATGATTGTTGCAACGCATCGGACATTTTGTACAAACCCCGTTTCCATATGAGTTGGGAAATTGTGTTAGATGTAAATATAAACGGAATACAATGATTTGCAAATCGTTTTCATCCCATATTCAGTTGAATATGCTACAAAGACAACATATTTGATGTTCAAACTGATAAACTTTTTTTTTTGTGCAAATAATCATTAACTTTAGAATTTGATGCCAGCAACACGTGACAAAGAAGTTGGGAAAGGTGGCAATAAATACTGATAAAGTTGAGGAATGCTCATCAAACACTTATTTGGAACATCCCACAGGTGTGCAGGCTAATTGGGAACAGGTGGGTGCCATGATTGGGTATAAAAACAGCTTCCCAAAAAATGCTCAGTCCTTCACAAGAAAGGATGGGGCGAGGTACTTCCCTTCGTCCACAACTGCGTGAGCAAATAGTCAAACAGTTTAAGAACAACGTTTCTCAAAGTGCAATTGCAAGAAATTTAGGGATTTCAACATCTACGCTCCATAATATCATCAAAAGGTTCAGAGAATCTGGAGAAATCACTCCACGTAAGCGGCATGGCCGGAAACCAACATTGAATGACCGTGACCTTTGATGCCTCAGACGGCACTGTATCAAAAACCGACATCAATCTCTAAAGGATATCACCACATGGGCTCAGGAACACTTCAGAAAACCACTGTCACTAAATACAGTTGGTCGCTACATCTGTAAGTGCAAGTTAAAGCTCTACTATGCAAAGCGAAAGCCATCTATCAACAACACCCGGAAACGCCGCCGGCTTCTCTGGGCCCGAGATCATCTAAGATGGACTCATGCAAAGTGGAAAAGTATTCTGTGGTCTGACGAGTCCACATTTCATGGTCATCCGGACCAAAGGGGAAGCGAAGCATCCAGACTGTTATCGACGCCAAGTGTAAAAGCCAGCATGTGTGATGGTATGGGGGTGTATGAGTGCCCAAGGCATGGGTAACTTACACATCTGTGAAGGCACCATTAATGCTGAAAGGTACATACAGGTTTTGGAACAACATATGCTGCCATCTAAGCGTCGTCTTTTTCATGGACGCCCCTGCTTATTTCAGCAAGACAATGCCAAGCCACATTCAGCGTGGCTTCGTAAAAAAAGAGTGCGGGTACTTTCCTGGTCCCGCCTGCAGTCCAGACCTGTCTCCCATCCAAAATGTGTGGCGCATTATGAAGCGTAAAATACGACAGTGGAGACCCCGGACTGTTGAACGACGGAAGCTCTACATAAAACAAGAATGGGAAATATTTCCACTTTCAAAGCTTCAACAATTAGTTTCCTCAGTTCCTAATCGTTTATTGAGTGTTGTTAAAAGAAAAGGTGAAGTAACACAGTGGTGAACATGCCCTTTCCCAACTACTTTGGCACGTGTTGCAGCCATGAAATTCTTAGTTAATTATTATTTGCAAAAAAAAAAAAAAGTGTATGAGTTTGAACATCAAATATGTTGTCTTTGTAGTGCATTCAATTGAATATGGGTTGAAAAGGATTTGCAAATCATTGTATTCCATTTATATTTACATCTAACACAATTTCCCAACTCATATGGAAACAGGGTTTGTAGAATCAAACAACTCTTACCTCAACCACGACCTGCAACGGGAAGCTAACAAGCCAAATAGTCTGTGAACATTGCTCCAAAGTTGTTTTGATTTACTGTGCACACTGTTATGTTTAACAGAGGGAGTTGACGACGTGACGCGGCCGTGGGCGTGTCCTGAGGTGCGACAAGCAGAGCGCAAAGATGAGGTTGGCCGTGACACACACAAAAGTAAACAGTGACTTGTGCAAAGGCCGTTTATTAATTTATTTTTTGTCCTGTCCAGCTAGTCAGGCAAATCATATTGTTGATGTAGATGCCCATAACAGCCGTACATATTTACTTTACAAAAGAGAAGTGTGAGATACTTGTTGCCTTATTTGTATTTGACTTTATTAAGTGGATTTATATTATTATTTGGCGCAGCCGGGCCGGAGCAGGCGGCAACAAAAAACACAACAATAACAATAGCCAAAGAGTCTGTGAACATTGCTCCAAAGTACGAATGTTGTTTTGATTTACTGTGTGCACAAAAGTAAACATTGACAGGCAGTATTGTATGATAGAACAATGTGGCAGCTGAAGAAGGACTTCCCCACCAGGTGAACAGCGGATTTTTATTACTTCCGGTGCTGACGCAAGCCAACTCGCATGTGACCATGGGATGAACAAATATCCTACAGTACTACAACTAGGTCTTTTTTGAATACGATGCCACAAGCTTGGCACCCTGAATGCAAGTGTACCCTAGACATGGAATTTATCAAGTGTTTATTACCATGACCAAACAATGTTCTTTAATGAAATGTGTTTTAAACAATATGCTTTTATAAACAGCTCAACACAAAAAAGACATAAAAGGGCAATTAAAGAAGATTTTAAAAAAATACCTGAAGTGCATTGGTGTCTTTCCAGATTTGTGTATTTTGTAGGAATACATCATTTGTATCCCTGCTGTAGGAGCACTTGCATTCAGAGGAGGAGCTACCCTTCCATGTTTAGATACCAGGTTCAGGCATTTATAACACAAAATGTGGATTGTTACGATCAAATATGTTCGGTTATGTAATCTGCGATATTATATGAATAAATATTTGGTACATTACATGTTGTACACATTATAATGCTGCATGGCCATGTTTTAACCTTCTCTATGTATTATTATAATGTAATATCCAGCCTGCTAAACATTCTGTAATTTAGGACGATCAGGTTATAAATTAATAAACATTTTATTTCAATCTGCCAGAAAACATTTATTTAGATAGTAATATCACAGACTATATTACATAAGTGGTTGGTATGAAAAGAGGTGTGTCCCTTTTGACAAGTCTCTGATAAAAAGTGACTCAAGACTTCCTGCTTACCGTCTTCCTTTTCTGCTAAGCTTTTATTACAGTTTACTAAAACAGTTCCAGT
Source organism: Entelurus aequoreus (assembly GCF_033978785.1). Taxonomy (NCBI): domain Eukaryota; kingdom Metazoa; phylum Chordata; class Actinopteri; order Syngnathiformes; family Syngnathidae; genus Entelurus; species Entelurus aequoreus. The sequence continues at coordinate 9,511,466 of NC_084744.1, forward strand.
AGCTATCTACATTTTGTTATTATTGCACTCAACCATAATCCAAACACGGAAGTAAAGTTCCACCTCTCTGCACCTGGGATTTCCTTAACGTAAACATTTCTTTGAGCATTTCTGCTCACTGTTTTTGAGCTCGTGTCCAACAGTAGTTGAATGCAATGACACGTTCCCACCCCACGGAATGGGCCGAGGGTAAAAAAGGAGTCAGGATGCATGCGCTTTAATCATTTTTTTCTTTAAATAGCGCCGTGAAAGGAACTTACAGCTTACACATTTATCATCGCGTTAACTTTGACAGTCCTTATTTATTTTCTTACGCATTTATTTACTTATTTATTTGACTGTTGCGTTACAGATTGATGAAGCAAGAACCCCTACTTATATCTCCTGTCAAAAAATTGTGATTAAGGTTTAGATTAAACTAGTCCTAAAGGTACCTTGTTAACGTGCAGTACTAGGATATCCAAATACTACAGACTATCACCTGACCGTAAACAATACTAGAGGCTTCTGTATTATCCGATTGTGGACGTACTTCCCTGTAGTGCCACTGTTAGACACAGCACCGGAGCCAAGCGTGCAGGTTTTAACAAGGTTTTAAGCATCAGATTGTTTTCAGCAAGCCGCACCCGTAACCTCTCTTCCCCTCTGCTCTCGGCCGCCTACTGTTAAAGACAACAGATGATTAGATCACCACGTACCACCTGTGAAATCTAATCACCTGCCAGCTGTGTCTCGCCGTCCCGCACATGCCCCGCCCCTAGCCGATGGTGCTCCGCCTTCAACACTATCGACAGAGGCGGTGACCTTTGCTCCTGCAAGCGCGCTGATCACACTTCTGACAAATTTTGGTTGCTCTAAATCCGCCGTGTAAGTTGTATGTTGGAGGTTTACATATTGTAAATATATACATATTGAATATATACGTTCTACATTGCTAGCATAAGTGTCTTTGTGTTTGAAGGTTGCAGTAGGAGCGCATATTTGTCGGTAAGTTGTTAGTATTTGGATAAGGCAAACGAAATAACATATTCCTGGATGTTAAAAGTTAAAGTACCAATGGTGTGGCGGAATTATTCTCTGCATTTGACCCATCACCCTTGGTCACCCCCTGGGAGGTGAGGGGAGCAGTGGGCAGCAGCGGTGGCCGCGCCAATCATTTTTGGTGATTGAACCCCCAATTCCAACCCTTGATGCTGAGTACCAAGCAGGGAGGTAATGGGTCCCGGCCATCTTGGTTTCAATCCTCATACCTTTGCTGTGACGTCATTCCCAGCTCCGACTTCCAACTTTCGAGGTAAATGGAACGCACCGTTAGAGCACTACTGGAAATGCTAACATGAATGTAATTTATTTAAAAAATTATAGTAGGTGACCAGGTCTACGTCGTTTCTAAACTACTCTACAGAGTGTTGAAATAATATTCATTTAAAGTAGAAATGTCCGATAATATCGGACTGCCGATATTATCGGCCGATAAATGCTTTTAAATGTAATATCAGAAATGATCGGTATTGGTTTCAAAAAGTAAAATGTATGACTTTTTAAAACGCAGCTGTACGGAGTGGTACACGGACGTAGGGAGAAGTACAGAGCGCCAATAAACCTTAAAGGCACTGCCTTCGCGTGCCGGCCCAGTCACATAATATCTACGGCTTTTCACACACACAAGTGAATGCAAGGCATACTTGGTCAACAGCCATACAGGTCACACTGAGGGTGGCCGTCTAAACAACTTTAACACTGTTACAAATATGCGCCACACTGTGAACCCACACCAAACAAGAATGACAAACACATTTCGGGAGAACATCCGCACCGTAACACAACATAAACACAACAGAACAAATACCCAGAACCCCTTGCAGCACTAACTCTTCCGGGACGCTACAATATATACCCCCCGCTACCCCCTAGCCCCCAACCCCGCCCACCTCAACCTCCTCATGCTCTCCGTGCTGTTTTGAGGCATGTTAAAAAAAATAATGCACTTTGTGACTTCAATAATAAATATGGCAGTGCCATGTTGGCATTTTTTTCCATAACTTGAGTTGATTTATTTTGGAAAACCTTGTTACATTGTTTAATGCATCCAGCGGGGCATCACAACAAAATGAGGCATAATAATGTGTTGATTCCACGACTGTATATATCGGTATCGGTTGATATCGGAATCAGTAATTAAGAGTTCGACAATATCGGAATATCGGATATCGGCAAAAAAGCCATTATCGGACATCTCTAATTATAGTAGGTGACCAGGTCTCTGCAGAGTGCTGACATAATATTAATTTAAAGACATTTAAAAAAAATTTAAAATGCAGGCGGAAAATTTAAAAAAAGTTGGATCAAGGAAAAATGTTCTCGACTGCCTGCAGTACCTCTGTTGATGATTTATGGTTTTAAATGTAGTTTGAAATCATCACAGGTCCCCTTTAATTGTATTCTTCACTACAAGTCCAGGTCTGTACAGTACGGCATCTTGGTGCGAACCCTTAACAAGTCTCGTGTCCCTCACTAAAAGTTGAGGCACTTGCGACCACAAACATGAGCATCATCTCTGTGCAAACAGTAAAAGAAGAAAAACCTGTTCCGGCTGTCCTTGGAGAGTGCATCCGTGTTTATGGACCGTTCCAGGTTGCCATCTGTAAACACGTCCTGGTATTTGTGAGCCTGGACTGCTTGAATGGTATCGGCCTCCTTCAAATCTCAATGACCATGTCCTTGGTGTTGGTAATGTTCAGCGGTGCTGTAGTCTGTTCCTCTCACTCCAGTTGCAAAAAGGACTCTCAAGTGAGCTGGCTAACAATGCAGCTAATGGCAGTAATCTAAAACCTTCTGGAAAAACATCCAATAGCCGCCAACACAACTCCATTTACATGTCGTGACCTGAATATTTACAAGTATTACTACTTTTAGCTTATGCTGCTATATTAACATAACAAGCTGCTGCATCGCCTCTGAGTTGGTGAAAGTTAATTCTAGATTATAAATCATGCCTCTCACCTGGATAGTAGAAGGTTGTGGATGCAAAAAGACGCTCGTTTGTGACACCTCTTACTAACCCTTTGTGAGGATTATGATGAATTGTTGATGTAAAGGGGAATATATAAACATCCCATCAGTCTTTATCCCAGTGAGAGCAGTAAGTGTTTGCTCTATTATGTCTGTATATTTTGTTTAGCACTTAGCAATACTACTACATGATGCTTAGTGTTTGACTAGAGTGGACAAGACCAAGGAGCGAAATCCATTCTCTTTTGCATCATTGCCTTTTTTATACGATGATCATTGTTTCTGTACTTCTGTGAGTTTGCTGTTTGATGTTACAGTTTGACATTACTGTCTATAATTTTTCTGTATGAAAATGTAAACAAAAATGGTTCTTAACTTTCTACTTTGTGGACAATGTTGATCCACTCTCTTGTATCATCTCATACAACATAACGTACCCTAGGGATGATGTTTGATAAGGAATTATCGAGTTCGAGCCTATTATCGAATCCTCTTATCGAACCGATTCCTTATCGATTCTCTTATCGAGTCCAGATAGGTTGTTGGATATGGAAAAAAACACACAATATTTGGTTTAACAAAAGCTCACTTTTATTATATAATAAAAAAATAAAATCTAATAAATAAATAAATATTGACTGTTACCCACCTAAAAAAATAAAATAAAATAAATCAATATTGACTGTTGTTACCCAAAGTATATTAAGTGGGATTTTTCAGAGAAACAAATATATACAGTAACACAAAAACAAGCTGTCTCTGTGATCACTATAGGTGTATAAATAATAATATAGTGTTAAATAAAATCAGTCCCTTGGGCACAAAACTGAAAATAATACAGCTCTCCAAAAAGTGCACTTTTGCTGCTATTGGACATAACTGTTTGTTATGATGCTTTGACATTTTTTCACTTTATTTCTTTATTGAAAGAACATTCTATGAAGAGAAAAGTTCTTTGCAAATGTGGTTACAATGCTAATAAATGAAAAGTTAAAGCTAAAAAAAGAAATACACTTTATTGAGTTAACATTATTTCTTTATAGGGGGAAAAATGTTATGAGCTAGAGCAGGGGTCACCAACGCGGTGCCCGCGGGCACCAGGTAGCCCGTAAGGACCAGATGAGTAGCCCGCTGGCCTGTTCTAAAAATAGCTCAAATAGCAGCACTTACCAGTGAGCTGCCTCTATTTTTTAAATTGTATTTATTTACTAGCAAGCTGGTCTCGCTTTGCCCGACATTTTTAATTCTAAGAGAGACAAAACTCAAATAGAATTTGAAAATCCAAGAAAATATTTTAAAGATGTGGTCTTCACTTGTTTAAATAAATTCATTATTTTTTTTTAACTTTGCTTCTTATAACTTTCAGAAAGACAATTTTAGAGAAAAAATACAACCTTATAAATGATTTTAGGATTTTTAAACACATATACCTTTTTACCTTTTAAATTCCTTCCTCTTCTTTCCTGACAATGTAAATCAATGTTCAAGTAAAAAAAAAATTTTTATTGTAAAGAATAATAAATACATTTTAATTTAATTCTTCATTTTAGCTTCTGTTTTTTCGACGAAGAATATTTGTGAAATATTTCTTCAAAACATATTATGATTAAAATTCAAAAAAATTATTCTGGCAAATCTAGAAAATCTGTAGAATCAAATTTAAATCTTATTTCAAAGTCTTTTGAATTTCTTTTAAAATTTTTGTTCTGGAAAATCTAGAAGAAATAATGATTTGTCTTTGTAAGAAATATAGCTTGGTCCAATTTGTTATATATCTAACAAAGTGTAGATTGGATTTTAACCTATTTAAAACATGTCATCAAAATTCTAAAATTAATCTTAATCAGGAAAAATTACTAATGATGTTCCATAAATTATTTTTTAAATTTTTTCAAAAAGATTCAAATTAGCTAGTTTTTCTCTTCTTTTTTTCGGTTGAATTTTAAAGAGTCGAAATTGAAGATAAACTATGTTTCAAATTTTAATTGTCATTTTTTTCATGTTTTCTCCTCTTTTAAACCGTTCAATTAAGTGTAAATATCATTAATTATTAATAATAACAGAGTTAAAGGTCAATTGAGCAAATTGGCTATTTTTGGCAATTTATTTAAGTGTGCATCAAACTGGTAGCCCTTCGCATTAATCACTACCCAAGAAGTAGCTCTTGCTTTCAAAAAGGTTGGTGACCCCTGAGCTAGAGAATATAACAACTACACTACCCAGCATGCAACAGGAGTTACGAGCATGCGCGGTAGCCCCGAAAAGTGTTGCATGTTGCCACGCTGTGAAAGTAAACGTCAAGAACTCAGCCAACACGCCTCGTCTGCATTATTTATAATTAGACAGACAACACATCTACAGTGTGATTTTGTTTTGTTTACAAGGAAAGAAAAACAAAAGTTAAAAAAGGGAGATATGTTGTATATATATGTATGTGCTGCGGTTGTTTTAAGAACGTTGCGACAGCTGCCGTAAAGGAGGTGAGTTGCTATGTTTCCGGTTGGTCGTAAAAGTGTTGGTCATGTGTTTTACCCTGCTAAAATCTCTCAGTGCAGTTATTAGATGGATTATAGCTTTTGTTTTGAACTTTATTACACCTTGGAGCGCTTTTTCCCGTCCATTGTTTTCCTGCTTTCGCTATCTGCGCCTAATGACTGAGCTACGTGACGTCATTTATTGTGATGTCCCACGGAGCATTTCTGGTCGGGACGGGATTCGAATAAAGAATCAACTCTTTTCCTTTACTATAGTGGTCTCGATAACGGGTACCGGTTCTCAAAAAGAGATTCGAGTCCGAGGACTCGGTTCTTTTCTTATCAAACAACCGGGAAAACCGGTTTCGAGTATCATCCCTAATGTACCCTTTGTCATATGAATCCCACATTATGTAACCTGATTGGTGAACAGTGATACTATTTGTGCTGTTTTGTTTGGTCAAGTTTGTTGCTTGCTGTACATGTTGATAACATCTTCCTTGATAATAAAGAGAATATGGTACGTTTAAAAGAAATGCCTTTTATTATTGTCAACTAGCATAAGAAATGAAAGATAGATATTTATTAAGATGACAAAGAAATAAAAGAAATGAAGATATAAAACATAATATAACGGAAAAAAAAAGAGAAATTGAAAAAATAAATGAATATAAAAAATGTGTGGAAAACAGTATACGGAGTTTTCCCACATTTTTTTTAACTTATTTGTTCATCATATTTCTCTTTTTTATTACATTATGTGTTTTATCTTGTATATAATAAAACAAAAAGAGAAATCAAATAAATAGATACATCTAAAAAATGTGGGGAAAACTTAGTATACTGTGTTTTTCACATTTTTTTCTTATTTTTTTGTCATATTTCTCTTTTTTATTATATTATGTGTGCGCACGCAATTTATTCATCAAATTCACAAAATAATAATCGCATCAAAGCGTAATAAAGTTCAATAAAGCGCAATAAAACGTATCAAAGCGTGATTTAAAACGTATCAAAGCGGCATCAAATTGTGAGGAACGGTAACAAAGTGGGAAATAATTCGTATCAGACCGTATCAAAGCATAACATTACTTCGGAGATCGGGATATTCGTGGAAAAATTGACAAAAATGACGGCGCTTTGCTCGCCGCTTTAAAGCGCGGCAAGCGCCGTTGGTGTGAACCAGGCATTAGAAGAAGGGCATGTGCAGACTCTTTTTCCTGAGGAAGCTTAGGTGCTTTTTATTGTCAACTAGCATAAGAAATGAAAGATAGATATTTATTAAGATGACAAAGAAATAAAAGAAATGAAGATATAAAACATAATATAACGGGAAAAAAAAGAGAAATTGAAAAAATAAATGAATATAAAAAATGTGTGGAAAACAGTATACCGAGTTTTCCCACATTTTTTTTTACTTATTTGTTTATCATATTTCTCTTTTTTATTACATGATGTGTTTTATCTTGTATATAATAAAACAAAAAGAAAAAATCAAATAAATAGATACATCTAAAAAATGTGGGGAAAACTTAGTATACTGTGTTTTTCAAATGTTTTTCTTATTTTTTTGTCATATTTCTCTTTTTTATTATATTATGTGTGCGCACGCAATTTATTCATCAAATTCACAAAATAATAATCGCATGAAAGTGTAATAAAGTTCAATAAAGCGCACTAAAACGTATCAAAGCGTGATTTAAAGCGTATCAAAGCGGCATCAAATCGTGAGGAACGGTAACAAAGCGGGAAAGAATTGGTATCAGAGCGTATCAAAGCATAACATTACTTCGGAGATCGGGATATTCGTGGAAAAATTGACAAAAATGACGGCGCTTTGCTCGCCGCTTTAAAGCGCGGCAAGCGCCGTTGGTGTGAACCAGGCATTAGAAGAAGGGCATGTGCAGACTCTTTTTCCTGAGGAAGCTTAGGTGCTTTTTATTGTCAACTAGCATAAGAAATGAAAGATAGATATTTATTAAGATGACAAAGAAATAAAAGAAATGAAGATATAAAACATAATATAACGGAAAAAAAAAGAGAAATTGAAAAAATAAATGAATATAAAAAATGTGTGAAAAACAGTATACTGAGTTTTCCCACATTTTTTTAAACTTATTTGTTCATCATATTTCTCTTTTTTATTACATTATGTGTTTTATCTTGTATATAATAAAACAAAAAGAGAAATCAAATAAATAGATAAATCTAAGAAATGTGGGGAAAACTTAGTATACTGTGTTTTTCACATTTTTTTCTTATTTTTTTTGGTCATATTTCTCTTTTTTATTATATTATGTGTGCGCACGCAATTTATTCATAAAATTCACAAAATAATAATCGCATCAAAGTGTAATAAAGTTCAATAAAGCGCACTAAAACGTATCAAAGCGTGATTTAAAGCGTATCAAAGCGGCATCAAATCGTGAGGAACGGTAACAAAGCGGGAAAGAATTGGCATCAGAGCGTATCAAAGCATAACATTACTTCGGAGATCGGGATATTCGTGGAAAAATTGACAAAAATGACGGCGCTTTGCTCGCCACTTTAAAGCGCGGCAAGCGCCGTTGGTGTGAACCAGGCCTTACAAGAAGGGCATGTGCAGACTCTTTTTCCTGAGGAAGCTTAGGTGCTTTTTATTGTCAACTAGCATAAGAAACGAAAGATAGATATTTATTAAGATGACAAAGAAATAAAAGAAATGAAGATATAAAACATAATATAACGGGAAAAAAAAGAGAAATTGAAAAAATAAATGAATATAAAAAATGTGTGAAAAACAGTATACTGAGTTTTCCCATATTTTGTTAAACTTATTTGTTCATCATATTTCTCTTTTTTATTACATTATGTGTTTTATCTTGTATATAATAAAACAAAAAGAGAAATCAAATAAATAGATAAATCTAAAAAATGTGGGGAAAACTTAGTATACTGTGTTTTTCAAATGTTTTTCTTATTTTTTTGTCATATTTCTCTTTTTTATTATATTATGTGTGCGCACGCAATTTATTCATCAAATTCACAAAATAATAATCGCATCAAAGCGTAATAAAGTTCAATAAAGCGCACTAAAACGTATCAAAGCGTGATTTAAAGCGTATCAACGCGGCATCAAATCGTGAGGAACGGTAACAAAGCGGGAAAGAATTGGTATCAGAGCGTATCAAAGCATAACATTACTTCGGAGATCGGGATATTCGTGGAAAAATTGACAAAAATGACGGCGCTTTGCTCGCCGCTTTAAAGCGCGGCAAGCGCCGTTGGTGTGAACCAGGCATTACAAGAAGGGCATGTGCAGACTCTTTTTCCTGAGGAAGCTTAGGTGCTTTTTATTGTCAACTAGCATAAGAAATGAAAGATAGATATTTATTAAGATGACAAAGAAATAAAAGAAATGAAGATATAAAACATAATATAACGGGAAAAAAAAGAGAAATTGAAAAAATAAATGAATATAAAAAATGTGTGGAAAACAGTATACTGAGTTTTCCCACATTTTTTTTTACTTATTTGTTCATCATATTTCTCTTTTTTATTACATTATGTGTTTTATCTTGTATATAATAAAACAAAAAGAGAAATCAAATAAATAGATAAATCTAAAAAATGTGGGGAAAACTTAGTATACTGTGTTTTTCAAATGTTTTTCTTATTTTTTTGTCATATTTCTCTTTTTTATTATATTATGTGTGCGCACGCAATTTATTCATCAAATTCACAAAATAATAATCGCATCAAAGCGTAATAAAGTTCAATAAAGCGCAATAAAACGTATCAAAGCGTGATTCAAAGCGTATCAAAGCGGGATCAAAGCGGCATCAAATTGTGAGGAACGGTAACAAAGCGGGAAAGAATTGGTATCAGAGCGTATCAAAGCATAACATTACTTCGGAGATCGGGATATTCGTGGAAAAATTGACAAAAATGACGGCGCTTTGCTCGCCGCTTTAAAGCGCGGCAAGCGCCGTTGGTGTGAACCAGGCATTACAAGAAGGGCATGTGCAGACTCTTTTTCCTGAGGAAGCTTAGGTGCTTTTTATTGTCAACTAGCATAAGAAATGAAAGATAGATATGTATTAAGATGACAAAGAAATAAAAGAAATGAAGATATAAAACATAATATAACGGGAAAAAAAAGAGAAATTGAAAAAATAAATGAATATAAAAAATGTGTGAAAAACAGTATACTGAGTTTTCCCACATTTTTTTTAACTTATTTGTTCATCATATTTCTCTTTTTTATTACATTATGTGTTTTATCTTGTATATAATAAAACAAAAATAGAAATCAAATAAATAGATAAATCTAAAAAATGTGGGGAAAACTTAGTATACTGAGTTTTTCACATTTTTTTCTTATTTTTTTGTCATATTTCTCTTTTTTATTATATTATGTGTGCGCACGCAATTTATTCATCAAATTCACAAAATAATAATCGCATCAAAGCGTAATAAAGTTCAATAAAGCGCAATAAAACGTATCAAAGCGTAATTTAAAGCGTATCAAAGCGGGATCAAAGCGGCATCAAATCGTGAGGAACGGTAACAAAGCGGGAAAGAATTGGTATCAGAGCGTATCAAAGCATAACATTACTTCGGAGATCGGGATATTCGTGGAAAAATTGACAAAAATGACGGCGCTTTGCTCGCCGCTTTAAAGCGCGGCAAGCGCCGTTGGTGTGAACCAGGCATTACAAGAAGGGCATGTGCAGACTCTTTTTCCTGAGGAAGCTTAGGTCCTTTAATGTGTGCAGCAAGCTGTTGGAGATATTGTATCAGTCTGTTGTGGCCAGTGCCCTGTACTTTGCAGTGGTTGGTTGGGGGAGCAGCACCAGCAAAAGGGACTTCAACCGGATTGACAAACTGATCCGGAAAGCCGGCTAAACTATTGGAGGCGTTTGTGTCAGTGAGGGACAGAAGGACACTGGACAAACTGCTCACCATCATGGTTAATCCTGCCCACCCACTCCACCAGAAAATTGAGGGACAGCGGAGTTCATACTCCAACAGGCTCCTTCAGCTTCGTTCCCACAGTGTTCGATTCAAGAACTCCTTCATTCCGCACTCCATCCAGCTGTATAATCACTCGCCATACTAGATGATGTCTATTACCTGACACCTTCTATGTTAGATACTTCTCTTTGGGGGTTATCCTGATGCCGACAGATCATATTGAGCCCGGTGTACAGGGTTGAGCAAGTTTTTATTGTCATGCACACATGTAGGGATTGCTTTCCAGCAATATATTTTTGTCTCTGTTCGTGTGTCTTTCTCTGGATCCAACTCCAACAACGTGTCTCGTCCGGCTGCTGCTAATAAGGGCGACAGGTGATTAGATTATCAACCCCAGCTGGGCAATCCACTCACCTGCCGCTGGCTTCGAGGCCGGGCCATACATACATAATGTCTATTTTCTGCTGGATCTACTCTCTATTTTATGCTGCAGCTGTTACATATACTGTAATATTGTACATGGTAATTGTTATATATTGTATATATGATATAAACATATAATATAATATATCAGTATATATCCTATACTGTACATATATTATGTAAATATTACGTATGTATGTTATATTTTATATTGCTTTTAGTCTATTTTATACATACCTGCATCTTTTCCATCTTTTGTAACTGAGCTACTGTGTGGAACAATTTCCCTTGCGGATCATTAAAGTTTGTCTAAGTCTAAGTCTAAAGCTGCATCTGTTTAGCACACAGCTTCTAAAACGTGTAGATAATCCTTATATTCAGGATCAAAAATAGAAGTTTCTGGTTCATCATTTTTCCCAAGGTAGTCTTTGTTGTCCCTCATCAAGTCTGCCATGATTAGTAGTGTTGTTGTTGTTGAAGGGAAAGTGAATGTTGTGATGCGTCTGGGAAATTAATATGCATAAAGGAGACCTAATATGCAAATGGCCTGATTTAGCTATTGATACTGCACCTCTTTTTGTGTATTTAGAATCTGAGTCCTGAAAATGTGAAATCAAAGCATGGAGGCATGGCAGAGAGATTTAAAAAACATCCTGGCTTTTCTTCATACTTCCTCCGAACGAACGGTTTGGAATTTGCATTTTTCCAGTTGTGACATCAACAGATTATCCATTTATGGCAAAGTTTTACCCGAAGATCTTTGCGCGAGTCCGACGTCCGTTGTCAATAAGTTCCTACTTTTTATCTATCCTCCTGCTGTTGTCATTTCTAATACAAAGTAGCATACAGTTCTAACTTATATCTGTCAGTAGACTCGCTATGGAAGTCCTAAAAACTACAACAAAGATGACGGGGAGAAGACTGTGTCGAAGTGGAGGCACGTAAATAATAGAGCCCACAAAACGGTGCTTCCTGAAGAGGCGGTCAGAAAGCCACTTGAAAATGATTTGTAAGAAGTAGGGATGTCCGATAATATCGGCCTGCCGATATTATCGGCCGATATATGCGTTAAAATGTAATATCGGAAATTATCGGTATCGTTTTTTTTATTATCTGTATCATTTCGTAACTTTAGATGTTGCGGACACATCTGCTAGCGTTAGCTGTAGCGAGCTAACTAGCCCAGCTTGTAGCAGTCCTAAGCGGCCTACAAGCTACGGTGTACCGGTTGAGACGCATAATAGATTTAGCTCTTTAGCTAGTCCTACACCCCAGTCTACCGGGCACCACACCTTAGTTATAGGGGACTCCATCACCCGAAACATAAAGCTTAGCAAACCAGCCACAATAAAGTGTATCCCCGGGGCCAGAGCACCTGACATTGAAGCTAATCTTAGGGAGCTAACTCGCAACAGGCCTAGTAAACACGTACGACAGGCTAATCGCACCACTAATTATGCGAATATAGTTGTACACGTTGGCTCCAATGACACTAGAATGAGACAGTCAGAGATTACAAAGAGAAACATAGCCAGGACTTGTGATCTCGCCAGAAAGATGTCCAGGCATCGAGTAATTGTCTCTGGCCCCCTGCCTGCGAGAGGCAATGATGAGAGATATAGCAGATTAGTCTCGCTTAACAAGTGGTTGGCTAGCTACTGTAGGACGCAGGGACTAACGTTTATTGATAACTGGCCCTCTTTCTGGGGCAAACCAGGCTTGCTGATGAGAGACGGCCTTCACCCTAACCAGGAAGGCGCCATCATCCTGTCTAGAAACATAGACTACTATTTAAGTCTCACTTGACTGACTACACTAGAGCAAGCCCGGTCACAGGCAATTACAATGTCTGTTAGTCCGGGTGAGGAGTCAGTTAAGCTAGAACTAGCCAGCACCAGGCTGGATAATCCATGTACGCATAGCAATTCTCTTAGAATAATACACAATTCACATAATGTTTTTTCTGTTGTGTCTGTGTCAGAGGTGGACATGCATTCTACTGAGGTGGCAAATTATGATATGTCCAGTCTATTGCAGCACCAAGCAAACAATCGGAAAATTCCCGTCATATCAATTCCTAGATATGGTCGAAACTATTTAAAGTGCACTACGCATAATAAACGCAACATTGTTAATATTGCCACTACGGATAATCTTAACAAAAACTCGTCAAAACAGCCCAATACCTATAATATGGGCTTTTTAAACATAAGATCATTGTCTCCCAAGGCGTTATTGGTTAATGAGGTCATTAGAGACAACAATCTTAACGTCATTGGTCTTAGCGAAACCTGGCTCAAACCGGACGAATTTTTTGCGCTCAATGAGGCATCTCCTCCTAACTATACGAATGCGCATGTTGCCCGCCCTCTTAAAAGGGGAGGGGGTGTCGCACTAATATACAATGAAAATTTCAACCTTACCCCTAACCTAAATAATAAATATAAATCGTTTGAGGTGCTTACTATGAGGTCTGTCACACCGCTACCTCTCGACCTGGCTGTTATCTACCGCCCCCCTGGGCCCTATTCGGACTTTATCAGTGAATTCTCAGAGTTCGTTGCTGATCTAGTGACGCACGCCGACAATATAATCATAATGGGGGACTTTAATATCCATATGAATACCCCATCGGACCCTCAGTGCGTGGCGCTCCAAACCATAATTGATAGCTGTGGTCTTACACAAATAATACATGAACCCACGCATCGCAACGGTAATACAATAGATCTAGTGCTTGTCAGGGGTGTCACCACCTCCAAAGTTATGATACTTCCATATACTAAAGTAATGTCCGATCATTACCTTATAAAATTTGAAGTTTTGACTCTTTGTCAACAAGCTAATAATAATAATAACTGCTATAGCGGCCGCAACATTAATGCTGCCACAACGATGACTCTTGCTGACCTACTGCCTTCGGTAATAGCACCATTCCCAAATTATGTCGGCTCTATTGATAAACTCACTAACAACTTTGACGATGCCTTGCGCGAAATTATTGATAGTATAGCACCGCTAAAGCAAAAAAGGGCCCCTAAAAGGCGCACCCCATGGTTTACAGAAGAAATTAGAGCTCATAAATTATCATGTAGAAAACTGGAACGCAAATGGCGCGCGACTAAACTTGAGGTTTTCCATCAAGCATGGAGTGATAGTTTAATAACTTATAAACGCATGCTTACCTTAGCTAAAGCTAAATACTACTCAAATCTCATCCGCCTCAACAAAAACGATCCTAAATTTCTGTTTAGTACAGTAGCATCGCTAACCCAACAAGGGACTCCTCCCAGTAGCTCCACCCACTCGGCAGATGATTTTATGAATTTCTTTAATAAGAAAATTGAACTCATTAGAAAGGAGATTAAAGACAACGCATCCCAGCTACAACTGGGCTCTATTAACACAAATACGACTGTATATACGACGGACACTGCCCTCCAAAATAGTCTCTCTATTTTTGATGAAATAACATTAGAGGAATTATTACAGCGTGTAAGTGGGATAAAACAAACAACATGTTTACTTGACCCACTTCCTGGGAAACTTATCAAGGAACTGTTTGTATTATTAGGTCCATCAGTGTTAAATATTATAAACTTATCACTTTCCTCCGGCACTGTTCCCCTAGCATTCAAAAAAGCGGTTATTCATCCTCTGCTCAAAAGACCTAACCTCGATCCTGACCTCATGGTAAACTACCGACCGGTCTCCCACCTTCCGTTTATTTCCAAAATTCTCGAAAAAACTGTTGCACAGCAGCTAAATGAACACTTAGTGACTAACAATCTCTGTGAACCTTTTCAATCCGGTTTCAGGGCAAATCACTCTACGGAGACAGCCCTCGCAAAAATGACTAATGATCTATTGCTAACGATGGATTCTGATGCGTCATCTATGTTGCTGCTTCTTGATCTTAGCGCCGCTTTCGATACCGTCGATCATAATATTTTATTAGAGCGTATCAAAACACGTATTGGTATGTCAGACTTAGCCTTGTCTTGGTTTAACTCTTATCTTACTGACAGGATGCAGTGTGTCTCCCATAACAATGTGACCTCGGACTATGTCAAGGTAACGTGCGGAGTTCCCCAGGGTTCGGTTCTTGGCCCTGCACTCTTTAGTATTTACATGCTGCCGCTGGGTGACATCATACGCAAGTACGGTGTTAGCTTTCACTGTTATGCTGATGACACCCAACTCTACATGCCCCTAAAGCTGACCAACACGCCGGACTGTAGTCAGCTGGAGGCGTGTCTTAATGAAATTAAACAATGGATGTCCGCTAACTTTTTGCAACTCAACGCTAAGAAAACGGAAATGCTGATTATCGGTCCTGCTAGACACCAACATCTATTTAATAATACCACCTTAACATTTGACAACCAAACAATTAAACAAGGAGACTCGGTAAAGAATCTGGGTATTATCTTCGACCCAACTCTCTCGTTTGAGTCACACATTAAGAGTGTTACTAAAACGGCCTTCTTTCATCTCCGTAATATCGCTAAAATTCGTTCCATCTTGTCCACTAGCGACGCTGAGATCATTATTCATGCGTTCGTTACGTCTCGTCTCGATTACTGTAATGTATTATTTTCGGGCCTCCCTATGTCTAGCATTAAAAGATTACAGTTGGTACAAAATGCGGCTGCAAGGCTTTTGACAAAAACAAGAAAGTTTGATCATATTACGCCTATACTGGCTCACTTGCACTGGCTTCCTGTGCACTTAAGATGCGACTTTAAGGTTTTACTACTTACGTATAAAATATTACACGGTTTAGCTCCAGCCTATCTCGCCGATTGTATTGTACCATATGTCCCGACAAGAAATCTGCGTTCAAAGAACTCCGGCTTATTAGTGATTCCCAGAGCCAAAAAAAAGTCTGCGGGCTATAGAGCGTTTTCTATTCGGGCTCCAGTACTCTGGAATGCCCTCCCGGTAACAGTTAGAGATGCTACCTCAGTAGAAGCATTTAAGTCCCATCTTAAAACTCATTTGTATAATCTAGCCTTTAAATAGACCCCCCCTTTTTTAGACCAGTTGATCTGCCGTTTCTTTTCTTGTCTCCTCTTCTCCCCTGTCCCTTGCGAGGGGGAGTTGCATAGGTCCGGTGGCCATGGATGAAGTGCTGGCTGTCCAGAGCCGGGACCCCGGGTGGACCACTAGCCTGTGCATCGGTTGGGGACATCTCTGCGCTGCTGACCCGTCTCCGCTCGGGATGGTTTCCTGTTGGCCCCGCTGTGGACTGGACTCCCGCTGATGTGTTGATCCACTGTGGACTGGACTTTCACAATGTTATGTCAGACCCACTCGACATCCGTTGCTTTCGGTCTCCCCTAGAGGGGGGGGTTACCCACATATGCGGTCCTCTCCAAGGTTTCTCATAGTCATTCACCGACGTCCCACTGGGGTGAGTTTTTCCTTGCCCGTATGTGGGCTCTGTACCGAGGATGTCGTTGTGGCTTGTACAGCCCTTTGAGACACTTGTGATTTAGGGCTATATAAATAAACATTGATTGATTGATTGATTGATTTTTTATTTATTTATTATTATTTTTTTTTTATTAAATCAACATAAAAAACACAAGATACACTTACAATTAGTGCACCAACCCAAAAAACCTCCCTCCCCCCATTTCTTTCTGTTATCAATATTCTGGTTCCTACATTATATATCAATATATATCAATACAGTCTGCAAGGGATACAGTCCGTAAGCACACATGATTGTGCGTGCTGCTGGTCCACTAATAGTACTAACCTTTAACAGTTAATTTTACTCATTTTCATTAATTACTAGTTTTTATGTAACTGTTTTTATATTGTTTTACTTTCTTTTTTATTCAAGAAAATGTTTTTAATTTAGTTATCTTATTTTATTCTTTTTTTTAAAAAAGTACCTTATCTTCACCATACATGGTTGTCCAAATTAGGCACAATAATGTGTTAATTCCACGACTGCATATATCGGTATCGGTTGATATCGGTATCTGTAATTAAAGAGTTGGACAATATCGGAATATCGGATATCGGCAAAAAGCCATTATCGGACATCCCTAGTAAAAAGTAATCCATGCAAAATGTTGAGCAAAGAACCACCATTACATGTTATGTAGACCTCAAGGAAATGTTTTACATGTAGAAAATAATCATAATATGACCCTGTTAAAAATGACCAAAATAGGTAAATATTACATGTGCCAACAGTCTAACAGTTCCCCTTTAAAAGTTGTCAGAAAGTCAAGGAACAAAATCCTCACCTGGTTGTCTCATCCATGTAGGATTATGTCAACCAGCTTAGTTGTACTGCATATCTGAGGTTGGACCTAAAAATGATCCTGGATTTACAAAGAAAAATCCATCTTCTTGGTACACGCCTCACGTCTCTTTATCTGTCCTTGGTTCCAAGTGTGCTGGATGGAGGCCAGGAGTTTATCACTCACTAGACCAGGAGTGTCCAAACTTTTTGACTTGGGGGACTTGGAATAATAAAAATTATGTGTGTGTGTGTACATATTATAATATTGTGATGGGAAAAAATAATTAATATATTGGATTAATGATTAGTTGGATATTAAGAGTATGTGACGATCTCCTTAAAGTTTTGTAATCAATCAGAAATATCAAGCAGCTGAAATGCGCCAAGCATGGATAAGTGTATTTTTCTAATCATGCACTCGAATGGAGTTAAATGGGGGACATTTTGATTTTTTTATAGTGTTTGGACGTTTTGACAATTTTTTTTTATTAATCAATCCAACAAAATAATACACAATAATACAATAATAATACAATTCCAAAACCAAACCCGGCCTAGCAACAATCAGAATAGCAATCAACAGAGCAATTGAGAGGACACACAAACGTGACACAAAACAATCCAAAAGTAGCCAAACAAAAATGAATATTATCAACAACAGTATCAATATTAATAAGAATTCCAACATAACAGTGATTAGAAATCCCTCATTGACATTATCATCACAGCCATTTATAAAAAATTAAATAAAAATGAACAATAGTGTGACAGTGGCTTACACTTGCATCACATCTCATTAACTTGACAACACATTGTGGCCAATATTTTCCACAACGATAAAATAAGACATAATTTAGGTTCATTTAATAGTTCAAACTAATTTAAATAATGGGTCCCATATTCCAATATTTGACTCATTATTTTCTAAACTAAATGCAGTTTTTTCTACTGATAGTTTGTTGTGGAAGTTGCCCTCCCGTTGGTTCCCCTGATCACGACAGATCCTCTCGTAAGCCCGGTAGTCAGGTTTGACAATGGTTTTATTTGCGCACACGCCCCGACAGCACACTGTTCTGCGACTTTTCAGTTGTTGTTTCCAGTCGTCCTCTCGGCGTGTCTCTCTCTCGCTCCAACTCCAACCACGTGTCTCGTTCCGGCTGCTGCTAATAAGGGCGACAGGTGATTAGATAATCATCCCCAGCTTCGGCAATCAACTCACCTGCCGCTGGCTTTGAGGCCGGGTCATACACACCCCATCCCTGTTGACCACGCCCTCCTCCACACTTGTGTATACCAGTCAGTATTTATTATGTGTGTATACCAGTATGAGTTGGACTAACAACATCCATCCATTGTTTTAATATGACCCTTTTTGTCATGACGCATATTGAAAGAAATGCATTTTTACTCTTTGATGACACGTTACCAAATTGATGCAAATCACCAAGAATACAAGTTTGCAGTGTCATTGGGATGTTTATATTTAGGAATGTGATTGCTTCTTTTGTTGTTTTCAACCTTAACTCTTTTATTATCTGACATTCCCACAATAAATGAAAGATTGGACGTTTTTGATAATATCGACAAGTTCGGTGAGCAGGTTGTGTTATGTGTATTGATTTTTATCATAGTTGTGTTTTGTTTTTTTGCACCATGACTAGGGAAGGTTGTTTGGAGTGTGTCATATAAGTTAATGCTGTGCTATCACTTCAAAGATACTTTCAAGGGTCATTGATCTGATTTACTTACGATGTCCACAAGATGGCAGCATTTAGGTATTTTTAAGATAAATTTGAAGATAAGAAAATAATGAGCTCATGTCGTCTCGTTGGCCAAATGGAAGAGGCTGTTGTCCTGCGCTTGGCCTCTAGGCTGTAGTCTGGACGATGCACCAGACCTAATTCCAATTGAAATTAAACATTTTCTCAATAACAGATATGATACTATTGTTAAAAGTACAGAATCAACAAGATTCTAAAAATAAATGACTGGACATTTTTGACAATATCGACCAGTTCGGTGAGCAGGTTGTGTGTTGACTTGTATCTTAGTTGTGTTTTTTTTTTTTGCACCATGACTAGGGAAGGTTGTTTAGAGTGTGTCATATAAGTTAATGCTGTGCTATCACTTCAAAGATACTTTCAAGGGTCATTGATCTGATTTACTTACAATGTCCACAAGATGGCAGCGTTAAGGTATTTTTAAGATTAATTTGAAAGCCCTCCCTTGACTAAAAGGCTGGTGTCCTGCACTTGGCCTCTTGGTTGTAGTCTGGATGATGCACCAGACCTAATTCCAATTGAAATGAAACATTTTCTCAATAAGAGATATGATACTATCGACAATTCAAAACTTGGCCTCTAGGCTGTAGTTTGGACGATGCACCAGACCTAATTCCAATTGAAATGAAACATGTTGTCAATAACAGATATGATACTATTGTTAAAAGTACAGAATCAACAAGGTTCTGAAAATAAATTATTGGACGTTTTTGATAATATCGACAAGTTCGGTGAGCAGGTTGTGTTATGTGTGACCATGTGTGTTGACTTTTATCATAGTTGTGTTTTTTGTTTTTTTTTGCACCATGACTGGGGAAGGTTGTTTGGAGTGTGTCATACAAGTTAATGCTGTGCTATCACTTCAAAGATACTTTTTACTTACAAAGTTCCATTTTTGTTGGCCAAATGGTCTTCCTGCCCTTGGCCAGACTGCATCTGGATGATGCACCAGACCTAATTACAATTGAAATCAAACATTTTCTCAATAAAATATATGATACTATTGTTAAAAGTACAGAATCAACGAGGCTCTGAAAATAAATTACACATGTTTGTGTGTAAGTGTGTGAAGTGTGTATACTTTGTGTGACAGTGGGTATTGTGCGCTCACCCAACCTAACAAAACAAAAGCCTCTAAAGACATTGTAATGTTTTTATTACGGCGTGTCAAACTGTCTCGCCTGAAAAAGGCCGACATGCTTTGGCAGGATAAAGAAGCGACTTCCAACTTATTCCAGTCCAAATAGAACATTGTCATGTGTCTTTTTTTTTTAAATGTGTGAAAGGACACAATTATGCTGCTGCTGTAAACCAACAAAGACTTGCCGTCAAGTCATTATGTTCCGCATGAATAGAGCTGCGTAATTGCAATGGAGAGTCGTAGTGAACAATGACGCCTCCTCACTTAAGACTGCTGTTTAATTAAAATTCTACATTGCCCGCAATTGGGATCATTTATCACTCCTCTCACATTGGTTTGTTCCAGAAGAGGAAGAAACATAATTGTTAGCCATTATCTTAATGGACGCCAGGACGTTCTAGTATCCAGGTTGTCCTTCACTAATTAAAATAAAATGACGGGACTCGCGCGGCTGATAACGAGAAAATATTAAAGTCATGTAATGTAGTCTTCATGTTTGGACACGTAACGTGCTCGGCTGTGTGTGTCACAACCACCTAGTCCGGGTAATGAGAGACAAAGTTGTCAAGCTGCTAAGTTTAGAACGATATGGAACGTGATGTGAGACATATCATTGGAACTCAGTTCAGCGTCCTCGCAGTCCCACTGTCAGACACGGCACAGGAGCCAAGCGTGCAGGTTTTAACAAAGTTTTAATAATCATACATTTCAACAAAAGTTTTCTCTCCAGCAGGAGGCGACTTTTCAGCCACGTCCGTATCCTCTGTCCCCCCCTGCTCCCGGCTGCATACTGTTAAGCGTAACACCTGTGAAATCTAATCACCTGCCAGCTGTGTCTCGCCGTCAGCACTGCCACGCCCCCGTCTGATGGTGCTCTGTCCTCAGCACCATGGACAGAGGCGGTGACCTTTGCTCCTGCAGGCAGCGCTGGCCACATCTCCCTCCACTTTGGCTTTTTGTTGTAAAATGTTTACTACCAAAAAAAGGAGCACTCTCAACAAGTGGTGTTAAGGGAACCCAAAACCAGTGAAGTTGGCACGTTCTGTAAATGTAAATACAATGATTTGCAAATCCTTTTCTACCTATATTCAATTGAATAGACTGCAAAGACAACGTTCGAACTGGAAAACGTTGTTATTTTTTTTGCAAATATTAGCTCATTTGGAATTTGATGTCTGTAACATGTTTCAAAAAAGCTGGCACAAGTGGCAAAAAAGACTGAGGAAGTTGAGGAATGCTCATCAAACACTTATTTGGAACATCCCACAGGTGAACAGGCTAACTGGGAACAGGTGGGTGCCATGATTGGGTATAAAAGCAGCTTCCATGAAATGCTCAGTCATTCACAAACAAGGATGGGGCGAGGGTCACCACTTTGTCAACAAATGCGTGAGCAAATTGCTTAAGAACAACATTTCTCAACCAGCTATTGCAAGGAATTTAGGGATTCCACCATCTACGGTCCGTAATATCATCCAAAGGTTCAGAGAATCTGGATAAATCACTGCACGTAAGCAGCAAGGCTGAAAACCAACATTGAATGCCCGTGACCTTCGATCCCTCAGGCGGTTCTGCATCAAAAACCGACATCAGTAAAGGATATCACCACATGGGCTCAGGAACACTTCAGAAAACCACTGTCAGTAACTATAGTTTGTCGCTACATCTGTAAGTGCAAGTTAAAACTCTACAATGCAAAGCAAAAGGCATTTATCAACAACACCCAGAAACACAGCCGTTTCTGGATTCAAAGTGTAAAAGTGTCCACATTTTAAATTGTGTTTATGAAACTGTGGACGTCGTGTCCTCCGGAACAAAGAAGAAAATAACTGTCCGGATTGTTATAGGCGCAAAGTTCAAAAGCCAGTTGGAGATATCGACAACAATGTCACCGATGGGGAGAAGTCCAAATGGCTCGTTTCCCGGAAGTATGAAGGAAGGCAAGATTATTTTATAAACATCTCTACAATGCCTACACAGTTTGACTTCAAAATTTGGGATACACAGATCCCAAATACACGAAAGCAGGTACCAATAGGTAAGAACAGATGGTTTCCCATAATAAGAAGCAATGGACAAAAACTGTAATTACCGTAAATTCCGGACTAAAAGCTGCTAGTTTTTTTTACTACGCTTTGAACCCTGCGTCTCAAACGGTGCAATTAATTTTTGGACTTTTTTCTGCTGACGGCCATAATGCAAATAGTTTTTATTTAAATGGCGTGTTATCGTTTGTGCTACGGCGTCCACAGTGTTTCCTGCTGTTCAAAGCTTTGAACCGAAATTACGGATGCCATTCTGTCTTCTAATTGTCCATAGCGTTTCTACTCGTATGGATTCTTCATTCATCACTCCAAGCAACGTTTGTAAGTTCAACAATATAACTAAAACAATTATTACTTACTAAACTGTCTCATGTGTGATGTTTGTAGGAGCGTTTTCATGCGTATTTGTACGTGCTATCGTAATGTAGTCAAGCTAGCGTCGTTAGCATAAGCTAATATGCTAACACGTTTAAAGTTAAAGTTAAAGTTAAAGTGCCAATGATTGTCACACACACACTAGGTGTGGTGAAATTTGTCCTCTGCATTTGACCCATCCCCTTGATCACCCCCTGGGAGGTGAGGGGAGCAGTGGGCAGCAGCATAGCCGCGCCCGGGAATCATTTTTGGTGATTTAACCCCCAATTCCAACCCTTGATGCTGAGTGCCAAGCAGGGAGGTAATGGGTCCCATTTTTATAGTCTTTGGTATGACCCGGCCGGGGTTTGAACTCACAACCTACCGATCTCAGGGCGGACACTCTAACCACTAGGCCACTGAGTTTACGAGTGTCTTTGATAGTATTATTAACTTACAATGGCATTCTTTTTGTGTTGTTTCAGTTTGACAAATTCTCCAAAATACCAAAACATTTTGAACAATTCCATGCTCCCAACCTTGAGGGAACAGGTTTGGAGCGGGCCCCTTCCTCTTCCAACATGACTGTGCACCAGTTAACAAAGCAAGGTTCATAAAGACATGGTGTGGATGAACTTGACTGGCCTGCACAGAGTCCTGACCTGAACCCGATAGAACACTTTTGGGATAAATTAGAACGGAGACTCAGAGCCAGGCTTTCTCGACCAACAGCGTGTGACCTCACTAGGGTTGCAAAATTCCGCGAATATTCAAAGTTGGAAACTTTCCATGGGAATTAGCGGGAATTAATGGGAAATTAATGGGAATAAACATTGAATGCAACATGCTAGATCTTGCAGCATGACTACTAGCTAAAACCACCTGATTTAATGCAAATTTCAGTAGAATTTTAACTCTGCACTGTGCATTCCTCCATCACATGTGCAGTGCATTCTTCCATCACATGCACAGATAATTCCCAGCATGCTACACACACATGCTACAGCACGGCTATTGAGGCCACACTAGTATTTGAGCCCAAGGACTTCATCCAGTCAGGTATTTTGATGATATTACTGGGGTAAATATATTTGATCTGATGTTTGGAGAAATTTCACCCCAACCAATGTAGGCGGAAATAGGGTTGGGTATCGAGTATCGATTGGAACCGGGACTAACTTTCCGATTCTCCCGGAATCGTTCAAAAGTTAAAATTTCGATTCCTAGTTTCGATACCCAGTCCGCCGACCGGAAAAAAATATGTCCGCCGACCGGAAGAAGAACCCGCTGAACACCTAACGAAGAAGCGCCCACCGCCGGAAGTGTTAGCATAGCCAAGCGAGTCAGTCAAGCTCAAGCATGGATAGCGGGCGTCGGCGGTCGAAAGTGTGGCTTTACTTTACAAAAAAAAATGAAATAACCGCGAAATAACAGAGCTCCATGTCCATCAAGAAACGAGTGGAGCGAGAGCTGCAGATGTACCAGGACGTTCCACCGATACCCTGCTGCATGGTGGTGGAACCAACAAAAGACTTATCCTTTGCTGTCATATCTCGCTTTCTCCTATTTATGCGTTCAAGCTTCTTCCACACCCAGCGAACGTGTATTTTCCACAGCAGGAGACACTATCTGTCCAGAACGCTCACGCATCCTGCCTGAGAAGGCAGATATGGTCATTTTCCTAAACAAGAACTGTCTCTGATTTTATACTGTACCTGCTGCTAATCTGGACTGGGT
Organism: Entelurus aequoreus; assembly: GCF_033978785.1. NCBI lineage: Eukaryota > Metazoa > Chordata > Actinopteri > Syngnathiformes > Syngnathidae > Entelurus > Entelurus aequoreus. Next base: position 9,535,654 of record NC_084744.1, read on the forward strand.
TTTGCAAGTTGTTTCTTATTGTTGATTTGCTTTTCTGCACCAGGTTAGCCCATCAGTGGGAGCACGGTAACATTTCTAAGTACCTGCAGCATCATACACTTGTGTGTGTAAATGTGTTTTCATGAGGTTTCCTGCAGCATCATACACTTATGTGTAAATGTGTTTTCATGAGGTTTCCTGCAGCATCATACACTTATGTGTAAATGTGTTTTCATGAGGTTTCCTGCAGCATCATACACTTATGTGTAAAGGTGTTTTCATGAGGTTTCCTGCAGCATCATACACTTATGTGTAAATGTGTTTTCATGAGGTTTCCTGCAGCATCATACACTTATGTGTAAAGGTGTTTTCATGAGGTTTCCTGCAGCATCATACACTTATGTGTAAAGGTGTTTTCATGAGGTTTCCTGCAGCATCATACACTTATGTGTAAAGGTGTTTTCATGAGGTTTCCTGCAGCATCATACACTTATGTGTAAATGTGTTTTCATGAGGTTTTCAAAAATAAAGCTCTCTTGAGGAAAGTGTACCCCTGGGAAAAAGTATTCATAATTTATAATATTTATATTCAAGTTCATAGATTTCACATTTATATTCTAGTTGAAAACAGCCCTGTGAGGAATTTATAGTAAAGTTCATAAAAAGTTAATAGAATTAAAATTGATGGAGAATGTCAGACTATTTCATTCAGAAAGACTGTAGGTTAGCTAGCTCATTTAAAATATCCTAAAGAATCGGAATCGAGAATCGTCAGGAATCGGAATCGAAACAAAGAGTCGGAATCGGAATTGGAATCGTTCGAATTCAAACGATACCCAACCCTAGGCGGAAAGGCTGTGTACATTTGCAAATACTGTGCAAAGAGCTACGTCAAAAATGCCACAAAGATGCAGAAGCATATAGACAAGTGCCCAATAATATATCATTATTGTAATTCCCCATTAATTCCCATATATTCCCATTAATTCCCATTGACGGTGTCCAACTTTGAACAATCAAAAAATGGTCAATATTTCCAAACGTCCCGTGGTAAATTTCCGGAAAGTTTCAGGAAATTTACCGGAAACTTTCCACTCCTTTGCAACCCTAGACCTCACCAATGCGCTTTTGGAAGAATGGTCGAAAATTCCTATAAACACACTGCGCAACCTTGTGGACAGCCTTCTCAGAAGAGTTGAAGCTGTTAATAGCTGCAAAAGGTGGACTGACATCATATTGAACTCAATGGGTTAGGAATGAGATGGCACTTCAAGTTCATATGTGAGTCAAGGCAGGTGGCCAAATACTTTTGGCAATATAGTGTATTTCTGTGTAAATAACTCATTTCACAACGTGTATATCTGCGGCTTATACATTTTTTCAAAAATTTAGTGGGTGCGGTATAGTCCAGAAAATATGATACTTGTAGTTATTATACTTTTGTCTTATTCAAAATGTGTTTTGTATACTTTATGCTTTGTTTCAGAGTCGGAGCTAAACTTGTATTTATTATTTTATTAAGTCTAGCAATTATTCTCTAAAAGCTCATTAAAATATTTTTCCTGTGAGTGTGCATTCAATATTATATATTTGGAACACAAAACTGCATTTTTGCAAATGTTTATCAATTTGAAATATTTCTGAATAATTAGCGTCTGGCTTGTGTTTTCTCTTCACCACACAATGTCACCCATATGAATGCTCATATGGGTGACATGACGGAGCTTACTCAACCGGCTGTTAACCACGGCCTCATTTCACGTCCTAACGAGAATGGGACAATATGTGTCATGTACTGGTCGAATCTGAGAAGATGGTTTGACTGTTGGCTCCCCAGAGACAGCCAGGAAGGGGAATCCAATATAGAGTTCCATAATAAAAGTCTCAAGGGGGATCGCAGCAGTGCTTAGTGGGCTTTGTCGCGTGCGTTCAATCACAGGCTGCCAACATGCTGGCTTTTGATGCAGACGGGCGCCCCAACCACTGACAGCCTGGGAAAAATAGATAAGAAAGGCAAGACGGTGGAAACTAGAAAAAAAAGCAAAACTTTGAGCTTTGTTTTGACGCTCGTGTCTTTATTTCCAAATGACAAGAATTATAAAAAGAAAAATAGCATTAGGGGGAGAAATTGTGCACTTTCTTGTTCTGCAACCAGGTCTTGTCATTGCTGTGACCTTTAACCTGCACAACAATGTGGACATGACACAGTGAGGTTGTTCAACTCATTTTCATCGAGGGGCTACATTGCAGTTATGGCTACTCTCAGTAATAAATGAATCAGAATCAGAATAGTTTTTATTGCCATTGTTTGAGAGCGGGTTCACAAACTAGTAATTTTACTTGGTGCAATCGTGCAACATAAAAGACATACAACACAGAATAGAATAACATGAGCTGTAACTGAGCTATCAGATCTTGTTATTGTTGTTCAATGAATATTAATAAATAACAGTGATATTATTACACAATTGCTTATGCATTTGGTTATTATATATACACTACCGTTCAAAATTTTGGGGTCACCCAAACAATTTTGTGGAATAGCCTTCATTTCTAAGAACAAGAATAGACTGTCGAGTTTCAGATGAAAGTTCTCTTTTTCTGGCCATTTTGAGCGTTTAATTGACCCCACAAATGTGATGCTCCAGAAACTCAATCTGCTCACAGGAAGGTTAGTTTTGTAGCTTCTGTAACGAGCTAAACTGTTTTCAAATGTGTGAACATGATTGCACAAGGGTTTTCTAATCATCAGTTAGCCTTCTGAGCCAATGAGCAAACACATTGTACCATTAGAACACTGGAGTGATAGTTGCTGGAAATGGGCCTCTATACACCTATGTAGATATTGCACCAAAAAACAGACATTTACAGCTAGAATAGTCATTTACCACATTAGCAATGTATAGAGTGTATTTCTTTAAAGTTAAGACTAGTTTAAAGTTATCTTCATTGAAAAGTACAGTGCTTTTCCTTCAAAAATAAGGACATTTCAATGTGACCCCAAACTTTTGAACGGTAGTGTATATATATATATATATATATATATATATATATATATATATATATATATATATATATATATATATATATATATATATATATATATATATATATATATATTATTATTATTATTATTATTTTTTAAATATAGACCGGCAGCTCAGTCAGAATCTTGTTGTAAAATTTACTGGGTTTTTTGTTTGTTTGTTTTTTTAACAGCATTGTGAAAGCAGTCCCACTGTCAGACACGGCTCAGGAGCCAAGCGAGCAGGTTTGAAAAAAGTTTTAAAAAAATAATGTTTTTATTTTAAGTTTGAAGTTTTCTCTCCAGTAGAACGTGACTTTTCAGTCACGTCCGTATCCTCTCTCCTTTCCTGCTCCCGGTGTCTCGCCGTCAGTACTGCCACGCCCCCGTCTGATGGTGCTCTGTCCTCAGCACCATGGACAGAGGCGGTGACCTTTGCTCCTGCAAGCAGCGCTGGCCACATCCCCCTCCACAAGCATATCACTGGAAAAATGGTAGCACCATATTTTATGGTAAAATTCTGGTGACAGATTACTGTTAAAAACCAAGGTTGTTGCGTTTATAAGTAGAACCATTTTACCACTGTTTTCTTTTAAGGAGGGAACTCTCCTGAAGGAATCAATAAAGTACTATCTATCTAGCTATCTAAAATTCTGGCGACTGGGCAGCCAGTGTTTAGTTTTTTTGTAATATGTAGTTATTTTTAAACAATGTACAATTTAATGGACAATTTGCTTTGAAATCATAAGTCAATTGGACATTTATTTTTATTCTAACAAAAACAGTTTGTAATGTATGGTAATATAATATTTGTTACATTATTAGGAAACATGAAACTAACAGTTCATTATTATTAGGGACCGGATGTCCCTTTGCAAAGGGACAGAGGACCCTTTTGTATTTCTGGCGTTTTATTCTTTATTATTATACCGCCGCCTCTTTGAGCTGTAATTTAAACCCTCTTAACATGCTTCAAAACTCACCATATTTGACACACACATCAGGACTGGCAAAAATTGCGATCTAATCAAAAAACCTAGCCCCAAAACTCAAAATTGCGCTCTAGCGCCCCCTAGGAAGAAAACCCAGACAAAACTGCCTCTAACTCCCAGTACGAATGTCGTAGAGACATTAAACCTCTATGTAGGTCTCACTTAGACCTACATTTCATTCACTGACACCCCCCAGAAAAAATCAACAGGAAGTTTGCAATTCCCCCTTTAAAACAAAAGTTGGGTAAAACAGTCACCTTTTTTCAAACATTATCTCCTCTGAGCGCGTTTGTCGTGTCGGCTCTACATGTCTCTACATGAAACAAACACCTCTATGTAGGTCTCACTTAGACCTACATTTCATACACTGACAACCCCCAGCAAAAATCAACAGGAAGTTTGCATTTCCCCCTTCAAAACAAAAGTTGCCTCTTTGAGCTGTAATTTGACCCCCTTAACATGCTTCAAAACTCACCAAACTGGACACACACATCAGGACTGGCGAAAATTGCAATCTAATAATCAAAAAAAACCCCAACACTCAAAATTGCGCCCCCTAGGAAGAAAACACAGACAAAACTGCCTGTAACTTCCAGTACGAATGTCGTAGAGACATGAAACAAAAACCTCTATGTAGGTCTCACTTAGACCTACATTTCATTCACTGACACCCCCCAGCAAAAATCAACAGGAAGTTTGCAATTCCCCCTTTAAAACAAAAGTTGGGTAAAACAGTCACCTTTTTTCAAACATTATCTCCTCTGAACGCGTTTGTCGTGTCGGCTCTACATGTCTCTACATGAAACAAAAACCTCTATGTAAGTCTCACTTAGACCTACATTTCATTCACTGACACCCCCCAGAAAAAATCAACAGGAAGTTTGCAATTCCCCCTTCAAAACAAATGTTGCCTCTTTGAGCTGTAATTTGACCCCCTTAACATGCTTCAAAACTCACCAAACTGGACACATACATCAGGACTGGCGAAAATTGCAATCTAATTTAAAAAAAAACCCTAAAACTCAAAATTGCGCCCCCTAGGAAGAAAACACAGACAAAACTGCCTGTAACTTCCAGTACGAATGTCGTAGAGACATGAAACAAAAACCTCTATGTAGGTCTTACTTAGACCTACATTTCATTCACTGACACCCCGCAGCAAAAATCAACAGGAAGTTTGCAATTCCCCCTTTAAAACAAAAGTTGGGTAAAACAGTCACCTTTTATTTAAACATTATCTCCTCTGAGCGCGTTTGTCGTGTCGGCTTCAAATTAGCACAGGAGAGAGATTGAACCCTTCTGATTAAAAGTTGATGAAAGAGTTTTACGTACTGCTACGGTTTTGATTTTATCAGCCTTCAAAGAACCGTTGCGCTGAAAAACCTTTCAAAGATGGCCGGCGTGCACAGGCACAACGAGGGAGACGTTTTTTTTCCCGTTTTTTTTTACTACCGCCTGGTGCTGGTGCGCACGCAGCAACATTCGTGAGGGAGGGGCTGTGATCGTCTATCTAGCATCGGGTTTTAATCCCGTTTCCTCCTATGTTTCTGCTCCGATTGAATTTCTTTTTATGTCGAGTCTTTATTTTGGGTGCCTGACTGTTGTGGCGTTTTAAGGCCATCTGCACTTTTTATGCTACGGTAAAGACAATGAATGAACACTGGCGTTGGTGCGCGGTTACACCCGTCATAGTGACGACTTGACGGATATGAATTGCCTTTTTTTGTTTTTGGTGCTTTATTGTTTATTCTGGGACTGGACAATGTAGCTAGATGTTGGGAAACGGTCAGCGAATAATATATTTTGGGGGGTATGTGTTTGTTTGTCTCGTGTGCTTTGGTGTGAATGGTGTGTCTGTGGGTTTATTAGAGGGGTTTTTGGTTTTCTCGGAAATAGCAGGTGATGCTGCAGTTTTTTAGTTACAAGATTTTCATGTTTATGCAACTTTTGGTATTAAGAAATTCTATAAAATATACAATGCTTTTACTCAGGTCATATGATTTATAGGAACGATAATGAGGTTGGAATTATTAGTTATAATTGCAATGGTCTTGCAGACAACAGAAAAAGTAAACTTATATTTTATGTGACTGAAGGAAAAAATACAAGATATTTTTTGTCTTCAAGAAACGCATTCAACACATTTAGTTGTAGAAAAATAGAGAAAAGAATGGGATGGTCCAATTTTTTTTTCACATGGTCACAGATATTCAAACGGTGTTATGATGTTGATAAAATAACCTTTTCTTTTTCAATTTAACTCTATGGAATAAGACTCACAAGGACGCTGGTTAATATTAAATATGATTATTCAGGGTCAAAAGATGAGTGTTTTGAATCTGTATGGGCCAAATGTTGATGTAATACCCTATAATGACAATGTGAAATGGAATAAATTCATTTTTGTCCTCAAAATTACCCACACAATACTCTGTAATGACAATGTGAAATGGAATTATTTATTTTTTGTCCTCTAAATTCTACACACAATACCCTATAATGACAATGTGAAATGGAATCTATTCATTTCTGTCCTCTAAATCAGTGGCCCCCAACCACCGGGCCGCACAAGAAATAAAAAAAATAAAAAAAAGTTGTTTTATTTTTATTAAATCAACATAAAAAACACAATATATACATTATATATCAATATAGATCAATACCGTCTGCAGGGATACAGTCCGTAAGCACACATGATTGTATTTATTTATAAAAAAAAACCAAAAAAAAAACATCCCCCCTACCCCCCCGGTCCGTGGGACAAATTTTCAAGCGTTGACCGGTCCGCAGCTACAAAAAGGTTGGGGACCCAAATTCTACACACAATACCCTATAATGACAACGTGAAATGGAATCTATTCATTTCTGTCCTCTAAATTCTACACACAATACCCTATAATGACAATGTGAAATGGAATAATTTCATGTTTGTCCTCTAAATGCTACACACAATTCCCTATAATGACAAAGTGAAATGGAATACATTTATTTTTGTCCTCAAAAATCTACCACAATACCCTTTAATGATAATGTGAAATGGAATTTTTTTTATTTTTTGTCCCCAAAATTCTATACACAATACTTTTTCATGACAATGGGAAATGGAAAAAAATCATTTCTGTCCTCAAAATTCTACTAACAATACCCTATAATGACAATGTGCAATTGAATAAATTCCTTTTCGTTCTCCTAATTCTACACACAATACCCTATAATGACAATGTGAAATGGAATACATTCATTTTTGTCCTCAAAATTCTACACATAATACCCTATAATGACAATGTGAAATGGAATACATTCATTTTTGTCCTCAAAATTCTACACATAATACTCTATAATGACAATGTGAAATGAAATGAATTCCTTTTCGTCCTCAAAATTCTACAGGGTGAATGGGTAAAGGTAGGAAGCACCAGCGTGACCTTACTATGCAGAGAAGGTAGGTAATGTGTAGGTACAGATATGTTGTATGGGTGACAGAAAGAAGCACCAGTGTGACCCCAGGATGCAGGGAAGGTAGGTAATGTGCAGGTAAAGATAAGTTGAATGGGTAAAGGCAGGAAACACCAGCTAGACTCCAGGATACAGAGAAGGTAGGTAATGTGCAGGTAAAGATATGTTGAATGGGTAAAGGCAGAAAGCACCAGCGTGACCACACTATGCAGAGAAGGTAGGTAATGTGCAGGTAAAGATATGTTGAATGGGTAAAGGCAGGAAGCACCAGTGTGACCCCAGGATGCAGATAAGATAGGTCATGAGCAGGTAAAGACATGTTAAATGGGTGAAAGCAGGAAACATCAGCGTAAATACCCGGTCCCGGCCATCGCTGCTTGCAGCTTTAATTACAGGTTATAACTACTTTCCAACCTGAACTCATACACATGTAACAAAATATTACATTATTAATGTGAAAAACATTGTTATTACAGATTCATACAGAAATTCAAGCATCTGTTTTTATTTTAGGAAAGGAAAATGCAATTTGTTACATTGTATAATATTAAATAAAAATGTATGCAATAGTAATGCATTAATGTTATGTATTTGTACATCACATGTACAAATACCAAGATACAAGATCCAAGGTACAAGATCTTCTCAATGAGAAATTATTGAGAAGATCTTGTCAATTTCTTCGAGGGTCCAGTTAATCAATTCCATTGTTTGGATTTTGGAGAGCAGTGGAAAAACGAGGCTCCAAGAAAGTTGAGACAAAAAATTAAAACAGGACAGATGAGGGGGAGGGAAGGTGAGAGCCAGTTTGAAATGACGATAAACAATGTCATCCATGGACCAGGATGACATGAAAGTAAGTGATAAATGTAATATTTTTATATATATAGTTTTACTATCAGAATGTTTTCAATCAAGGACATTGAAGGCATCTACCCATTCGGAATCATGCCAACAGGACATCTGCTGATCCGAGTCCTGTTGTATCGACACATTGGAAGATGCTGGCAGCCGTTCAAGGTACCCCAAAGCTGCCGCAAATGATGTTCAGAGCTGTGGGCCCTCAGACTTGTGTGTTTTCTGGACTAAATTGCAAACTGGATAACATCTTGAAGAAGCTTTCTGCTCTGCAAGGCAAAGTATGATGAATTTGAGGACCAGAAATTAGTGAAATGTGTGGTTTGTTTTGCTGGTACGAACACAAACATTATAATCTGGATTGCAGACAGAAGTCTTCTGCAGGTGACCTCAGCAGGCTGATGCAGACCCGCCCACATTTTGAATTTTAAAATCGGGTGTTTCAAAATGTGCTGAAACCCATTGTAAAACAAGCCTGAAGTCACAACTGTGTCTATTAGTTTGGGTGGGAATAGTACCTGTAGACATATTTGTTTTATTTCAGTGAATCTGAGGACATACGCACCTCTAGTGTTGCACACAACAGAGTTTGAACCATCGTTATGTATCACATTGAATCCACGTACATCCAGCACAAACAGATTGATTTGTTCCTTAAGAGTTGCCTTGATTTGTCAGTTACAAGAAGACGAACTTGCCGTGGTCCCCGTTTGGACGAAGTTTGTCGTTTTTCTGTGTTTAGAAGCACCTCTTGTCCTGGTGCTCTTGTTTTGACAGTATTTCCTGTTTGGTCTCCTGTGTTTTGAAGCCTTGTTCCTTGGCCTGCCAGCACACCTGTTCCTCGTTGTTAATTAGTTCGACCTGGTTCCCCCTGTCAGTGCTGGATCATTGGAACCTGTGTTCTGTTTAACTCGGTTCAAGCATAGCTTTCCCTATGCTTCCGGTGCACTTCCCAGCTGCACACTACCCTTTGCGACCGCAAAGGGTAGTGTGCAACGTTGCAAGCAATGCTCAGCAAAACGCGAGAAATTAAATATATGGTTCTGAGTCAGATTCAGGTATTTGTGAACTGAAATACAATTCAATCTAAAAAGGTCTCTGCTATAACATGTAGTTCAAATAATATGATTTCAAGCTGCGTCGTTAGCAAAAATCCTCACAAGGCTCTCACTCATAAATTTAAACAGACTTCTAAATGAGTTTTGTCAATAAAACACTTTCATCAAAAGTGGTCTGCAGTGCTTGCAATCTATTTCTCCAGCAAGTTTGTTCGTTTGTCAGACAGTTGTTGACTTATTTAGGCTGCGGACGCTGTGGTCCGGCTGAGTGTGTGCCAGAGAAAGTACTAGCAATGTTAGTTGCAACGTTTGGCATCAAGCCGATACCGTCGGCTTGAAGTGTTTCATTGATAAGGACAAGCATGACTCTCATCCTCACAAATAAACTTTGCTGTTAGCTTAACTTTTGCTAGTGGATTCTAAGACTACGTTTACACTGCAGGCCAAAGTGGCCCAAATAGGAGTTTTTCGAAATCAGATTTGCCCAACCCCGAAGACGAAAAAGGAGGTGAGGCAGTTTTTGGGGCTGGCAGGTTACCCCAATGTGGCCCCAATGTGACCCCAAAGTCACCCCAAAGTCACCCCAATGTGACCCCATTGTCACCCCAACTATCAGGCACCAATGTCACCTCAATGTGACCCCAATGTGGCCCCGATGTGATCCCGATGTGGCTTTAATGTCACCCCATTGTGACCCCAAAGTAGGCCCCAATCTGACCCCAATGTCACCTTAATGTGACCCCAATGTGGCCCCAAGGTCACCCCAATTTGGCCCCAAATTTACCCCAATGTGGCCCTAATATCACCACAATACAGGCACCAATGTCACCTCAATGTGACCCCAATGTGGCCTTTAATGGACCCCATTGTCGCCCCAGTGTGACTCCAATGTCACCCTAATGTGGCCTCAATGTCACCTCAATGTCACCCCAATGCAGGCACCAATGTCACCTCAATGTGACCCCAATGTGGCCCCAATGTCACCCCGATGTGGCCCTAATGTCACCCCATTGTGACCCCAATGTAGGCCCCAATCTGACCCCAATGTCACCTCAATGTGACCCCAATGTGACCCCAAGGTCACCCCAATTTGGCCCCAATGTTACCCCAATGTGGCCCTAATGTCACCTCAATGTCACCCCAACGCAGGCACCAATGTCACCTCAATTTGACCCCAAAGTGGCCCCTAATGTGACCCCACAGTGGCCCCAATGTGACTCCAATGTCACCCTAATGTGGCTTCAATGTCACCTCAATGTCACCCCAATGCAGGCACCAATGTCACCTCAATGTGACCCCAATGTGGCCCCAGTGTCACCCCAATGTGGCCCTAATGTCACCCCATTGTAGGCCCCAATCTGACCCCAATGTAACTCAAATGTCACCCCAATGTCACCTCAATGTTACCCAAATGTGACCACAATGTTACCCCAATGTGGCCCTAATGTCACCCCAACGCAGGCACCAATGTCACCTCAATGTGACCCCAATGTGGCCCCTAATATGACCCCATTGTGGCCCTAGTGAGACTCCAATGTCACCCTAATGTCACCTCAATGTGACCCCCATGTGGCCCCAATGTGACCCCGATGTCACCTCAATGTGACCCCAATGTGACCCAATGTGGCCCCAAGGTCACCCCAATTTGGCCCCAATGTGGCCCCAATGTGACCCCTATGTGGCCCTAATGTCACCCCATTGTGACCCCAATGTAGGCCCTGATTTGACCCCAATGTCACCTCAATGTGACCCCAATGTGACCCTAATGTGGCCCAAAGGTCACCCCAATTTGGCCCCAATGTTACCCCAATGTGACCCCAACGTGGCCCTAATGTCACCTCAATGTCACCCCAATGCAGGCACCAATGTCACCTCAATGTGACCCCAATGTGGCTCCAATGTGACCCCAATGTGGCCCTAATGTCACCCCATTGTGACCCCAATGTAGGCCCCAATCTGACCCCAATGTAACTCAAATGTCACCTCAATGTTACCCCAATGTGACCCCAATGTGGCCCCAAGGTCACCCCAATTTGGCCCCAATATTACCCCAATGTGGCCCTAATGTCACCTCAATGTCACCCCGATGCAGGCACCAATGTCACCTCAATGTGACCCCAATGTGGCCCCTAATATGGACCCCATTGTGGCCCCAATGTGACTCCAATGTTACCCTAATGTGGCCCCAATGGGACTCCAATGTCACCCTAATGTGGCCCCAATGTCACCTCAATGTCACCCCAATGTGACCCCATTGTGGCCCCAATGTGACCCCGATGTCACCCCAATGTGACCCCATTGTGGCCTCAATGTCACCCCAATGTGACCCCATTGTGGCCCCAATGTGACCCCAATGTGGCCCTAATGTCACCCCATTGTCACTTGCATGCGTAGTTCGATAAAGTGAAAACAAAGGAAGTTGATTGGGAGGAAGTCGCTACTACTACAAAATAAAAATAAAAGTTAATGTTTTTAACGTGGAAATAAAGTAAAGTAATATAAAGTATGTAATAATATAAAGTACTGTAATTTATTTATGAGGGTTACATTTTAATTTTTTTACTGGCTGTTAAGTAGAGGAGACACGTACATCAGAGTAGATCTACGTTAGATTTATTTTTCACCTCACATGTAAACAAATGTCAATTCCAGTGATTCAGCAATCGCTAATTCTTCAGAATTTAAATATTTTTAGCATTTATATAATACATATTATTATTATTATTATTAATATTATTTGCATACTATTGACCAGTGATGCACCGAACATTTGGTGGTCTTAAATAGACTTTGCTCACTTGAACCGGATGTTGTGATGAAGTACCCACTTCCTGGCGACGGCGACTGGCGAGTGACGTAGCTCGCACAAAGATAACAACAAAATCCCATTCAGGTCTCATTGCCTTTGGACTGAAGTCACATTAGAAAAGATCAGATTCCAATCGGATTTGGACTACCTCCCGATGTGGTCTGATTCTGATGACAAAAGATCAGATTTGAAGCCCTTTGGAGCGTTTAGACTGGCAACATAATCTGATCTGTGTCACTTGAGGGCAAAACAATCTGATTCGGTCTGCAGTGTAAACGCGGCTTAAATCGATTCATAATTTCCAAAAAACGATTAAAAAAAAAAAAAAAAGTTGTTTTGTGGCCATCTCCTTGCAGCCTATTTTGAAAATGTTTCCTTCTAATACCAAATAATACATGGCGAAGACGAAAAAGGAGGTGAGGCAGTTTTTGGGGCTGGCAGGTTACCCCAATGTGGCCCCAATGTGACCCCAAAGTCACCCCAATGTGACCCCATTGTCACCCCAACTATCAGGCACCAATGTCACTTCAATGTGACCCCGATGTGACCCCGATGTGGCTTTAATGTCACCCCATTGTGACCCCAATGTAGGCCCCAATCTGACCCCAATGTCACCTCAATGTGACCCCAATGTGGCCCCAAGGTCACCCCAATTTGGCCCCAAAGTTACCCCAATGTGGCCCTAATGTCACCACAATACAGGCACCAATGTTACCTCAATGTGACCCCAATGTGGCCTTTAATGGACCCCATTGTCGCCCCAGTGTGACTCCAATGTCACCCTAATGTGGCCTCAATGTCACCTCAATGTCACCCCAATGCAGGCACCAATGTCACCTCAATGTGACCCCAATGTGGCCCCAATGTCACCCCGATGTGGACCTAATGTCACCCCATTGTGACCCCAATGTAGGCCACAATGTGACCCCAATGTCACCTCAATGTGACCCCAATGTGACCCCAAGTTCACCCCAATTTGGCCCCAATGTTACCCCAATGTGGCCCTAATGTCACCTCAATGTCACCCCAACGCAGGCACCAATGTCACCTCAATTTGACCCAAATGTGGCCCCTAATGTGACCCCATAGTGGCCCCAATGTGACTCCAATGTCACCCTAATGTGGCTTCAATGTCACCTCAATGTCACCCCAATGCAGGCACCAATGTCACCTCAATGTGACCCCAATGTGGCCCCATTGTCACCCCAATGTGGCCCTAATGTCACCCCATTGTAGGCCCCAATCTGACCCCAATGTAACTCAAATGTCACCCCAATGTCACTTCAATGTTACCCAAATGTGACCCCAATGTTACCCCAATGTGGCCCTAATGTCACCCCAACGCAGGCACCAATGTCACCTCAATGTGACCCCAATGTGGCCCCTAATATGACCCCATTGTGGCCCTAATCAGACTCCAATGTCACCCTAATGTCACCTCAATGTGACCCCCATGTGGCCCAATGTGACCCCGATGTCACCTCAATGTGACCCCTATGTGACCCAATGTGGCCCCAAGGTCACCCCAATTTGGCCCCAATGTGGCCCCAATGTGACCCCTATGTGGCCCTAATGTCACCCCATTGTGACCCCAATGTAGGCCCTGATTTGACCCCAATGTCACCCCAATGTCACCTCAATGTGACCCCAATTGCTTGTTGTTGGACTTAAATGGATTTAAATGATGCAATCAAATAAGAGGAGTTAACTTCTTTTGATATTTGTATGCACCTTATGATAATTTGTATGCACCTTACGATAATTTGTATGCACCCTATGATAATTTGTATGCACCTTACGATAATTTGTATGCACCTTATGATAATTTGTATGCACCTTACGATAATTTGTATGCACCTTATGATAATTTGTATGCACCTTATGATAATTTGTATGCACCTTATGATAATTTGTATGCACCTTATGATAATTTGTATGCACCTTATGATAATTTGTATGCACCTCCCCAACATCAGACATTTTCCACTGCACTTCTGTCCACATTGGTGCTGATTGCAAGCATTCAAATGCTTGGAATGTTCTTGCACTTGTCAGGATTGATGCAACTGTCAAGGCCAGCCTTCACGTCTGCGTCACTCCATCGATTTGCTCAAAGACATTTGGTGATCATTTGCATTCAACAGTGCCGATCGTTCTTCACGCCCGATATAAATCTAGCCTCTTTGTCAAAAGGAGTAGATGTGTAAAAGTTAGAGAAAATGTTTCCATCACTCTGTTACCTTTAGGAGAACCATTGGACTGCAGAAGAGGCTCCACTTATATGTGGGAACGTCCAAGCATTCACACATAAGAATCTACAACAAAAAATATTTAATTTATTATCAATTATTATAAGTGTTATTGTGTGAATGTCCAAGCATAACAGTGTAATAACAATGTAATAACAGTGTAATAATAATGTAATGTTACTACATTGTTATTACACTGTTATTATACTATTAATACACTGTTAATACATTGTTATTACAGTGTTATTATATTGTTATTACACCGTTATTATACTGTTATTACATTGTTATTACACTGTTATTATACTATTATTACACTGTTATCATACTTTATTACACTATTATTACACTGTTATTATATTGTTATCACACTGTTATTTCATTGCTATTACACTGTTATTTTACTTTTATTACATTGTTATTTCACTGATATTATATTGTTATTACACTGTTATTACATTGTTATTACACTTTTTTTTACTGTTATTACACTGTTATTTCATTGTTATTTCATTGTGATTACACTGTTATTACATTGTTATTACACTGTTATTACACTGTTATTATATTAGTATAACATTGTTATTACACTGTTATTCTACTGTTATTACACTTTTATTTTACTGTTATTACACTGTTATTACATTGTTATTACACTGTTCCTACATTGTTATCACACTGTTATTAAATTGTTATTACACCGTTATTTTACTGTTATTACATTGTTATTACATTGTTATTACACTGTTATTACATTTTTATTACACTGTTATTATATTGTTATTATACCTTTATTATACTGTTATTACATTGCTATCACACTGTTATTATACTATTAATACACTGTTAATACATTGTTATTACACTGTTATTACATTAATATAACATTGTTATTACTAAGTTAATCTACTGTTATTACACTGTTATTTTACTGTTATTACACTGTTATTTCATTGTTATTACACTGTTATTTCATTGTTATTACACTGTTATTTTACTTTTATTACATTGTTATTTCACTGATATTATATTGTTATTACACTGTTATTATATTATTACATTGTTATTACACTGTTATTA
The DNA here is from genome assembly GCF_033978785.1 of Entelurus aequoreus. Taxonomy (NCBI): domain Eukaryota; kingdom Metazoa; phylum Chordata; class Actinopteri; order Syngnathiformes; family Syngnathidae; genus Entelurus; species Entelurus aequoreus. The sequence goes on from NC_084744.1 coordinate 9,551,160, forward strand.
CATTAGTATAACATTGTTATTACACTGTTATTCTACTGTTATTACACAATTATTTTACTGTTATTACACTGTTATTACATTGTTGTTACACTGTTATTACATTGTTCTTACACTGTTCTTACATTGTTATCACACTGTTATTAAATTGTTATTACACTGTTATTATACTGTTATTACATTGTTATTACACTGTTATTATGTTGTTATTACACCATTATTATCCTGTTATTACATTGTTATTACACTGTTATTTTACTGTTATTACACTGTTATTACATTGTTATTACACTGTTATTACACTGTTATTACATTTTTATTACACTGTTATTATATTGTTATTACACCATTATTATACTGTTATTACATTGTTATCACACTGTTATTATACTATTAATACACTGTTAATACATTGTTATTACACTGTTATTATATTGTTATTACACCGTTATTATACTGTTATTACACTGTTATTATACTATTATTACACTGTTATTACATTGTTATTCTACTGTTATTACATTGTTATTACACTGTTATTTTACTTTTATTACATTATTTCACTGATATTATATTGTTATTACACTGTTATTATATTGTTATTACATTGTTATTACACTGTTATTACATTAGTATAACATTGTTATTACACTGTTATTCTACTGTTATTACACAATTATTTTACTGTTATTACACTGTTATTACATTGTTGTTACACTGTTATTACATTGTTCTTACACTGTTCTTACATTGTTATCACACTGTTATTAAATTTTTATTACACCGTTATTATACTGTTATTACATTGTTATTACACTGTTATTACATTGTTATTACACTGTTATTACACTGTTATTACATTTTGATTACACTGTTATTATATTGTTATTACACCATTATTGTACTGTTATTACATTGTTATCACACTGTTATTATACTATTAATACACTGTTAATACATTGTTATTAAACTGTTATTATATTGTTATTACACCGTTATTATACTGTTATTACATTGTTATTACACTGTTATTATACTATTATTACATTGTTATTACATTGTTATTCTACTGTTATTACACTGTTATTACACTGTTATTATAGTGTTATTACTTTGTTTTTACATTGTTATTCTACTGTTATTACGTTGTTATTAAACTGTAGTTACACTGTTATTATACTATTATTACATTGTTATTACATTGTTATTAAACTGTTATTACATTGTTATTACACTGTTATTACACTGTTATTATATTGTTATTACACCGTTATTATACTGTTATTAAAGTGTTATTACACTGTTATTATATTATTATTACACTGTTATTATACAGTTATTACACTGTTATTACATTGTTACTACATTGTCATTAAACTGTTATTACACTGTTAATACATTATTATTACACTGTTATTACATTTTAACTACACATTTATTACATTTTTATTACACTGTTATTTCATTGTTATTACATTATTATACTGTTATTACACTGTTATTACATTGTTATTACACTGTTATTACATTGTTATAGTGTTATTACATTGTTATTACAGTTATTACATTGTTATTACACTGTTATTACAATGTTATTACATTGTTATTACATTGTTATTACATTGTTATTATACTGTTATTTCATTGTTATTACATTGTTATTAATTTATTATACTGTTATTACACTGTTATTACACTGTTATTACATTGTTATCACACTGTTATTAAATTGTTATTGCACCGTTATTATACTGTTATTACACTGTTGTTATGTTGTTATTACACCATTATTGTCCTGTTATTACATTGTTATTACATTGTTATTACACTGTTATTACATTTTTATTACACTGTTGTTATATTGTTATTATACCTTTATTATACTGTTATTACATTGTTATCACACTGTTATTATACTATTAATACACTGTTAATACATTGTTATTACACTGTTATTACATTAATATAACATTGTTATTACTAAGTTAATCTACTGTTATTACACTGTTATTTTACTGTTATTACACTGTTATTTCATTGTTATTACACTGTTATTTCATTGTTATTACACTGTTATTTTACTTTTATTACATTGTTATTTCACTGATATTATATTGTTATTACACTGTTATTATATTGTTATTACATTGTTATTACACTGTTATTACATTAGTATAACATTTTTATTACACTGTTATTCTACTGTTATTACACAATTATTTTACTGTTATTACACTGTTATTACATTGTTGTTACACTGTTATTACATTGTTCTTACACTGTTCTTACATTGTTATCACACTGTTATTAAATTGTTATTACACCGTTATTATACTGTTATTACATTGTTATTACACTGTTATTATGTTGTTATTACACCATTATTATCCTGTTATTACATTGTTATTACACTGTTATTTTCCTGTTATTACATTGTTATTACACTGTTATTACACTGTTATTACATTTTTATTACACTGTTATTATATTGTTATTACACCATTATTATACTGTTATTACATTGTTATCAAACTGTTATTATACTATTAATACACAGTTAATACATTGTTATTACACTGTTATTATATTGTTATTACACCGTTATTATACTGTTATTACACTGTTATTATACTATTATTACACTGTTATTACATTGTTATTCTACTGTTATTACATTGTTATTACACTGTTATTTTACTTTTATTACATTGTTATTTCACTGATATTATATTGTTATTACACTGTTATTATATTGTTATTACATTGTTATTACACTGTTATTACATTAGTATAACATTGTTATTACACTGTTATTCTACTGTTATTACACAATTATTTTACTGTTATTACACTGTTATTACATTGTTGTTACACTGTTATTACATTGTTCTTACACTGTTCTTACATTGTTATCACACTGTTATTAAATTGTTATTACACCATTATTATACTGTTATTACATTGTTATTACACTGTTATTATGTTGTTATTACACCATTATTATCCTGTTATTACATTGTTATTACACTGTTATTTTACTGTTGTTACACTGTTATTACATTGTTATTACACTGTTATTACACTGTTATTACATTTTTATTACACTGTTATTATATTGTTATTACACCATTATTATACTGTTATTACATTGTTATCAAACTGTTATTATACTATTAATACACTGTTAATACATTGTTATTACACTGTTATTATATTGTTATTACACCGTTATTATACTGTTATTACACTGTTATTATACTATTATTACACTGTTATTACATTGTTATTCTACTGTTATTACATTGTTATTACACTGTTATTTTACTTTTATTACATTGTTATTTCACTGATATTATATTGTTATTACACTGTTATTATATTGTTATTACATTGTTATTACACTGTTATTACATTAGTATAACATTGTTATTACACTGTTATTCTACTGTTATTACACAATTATTTTACTGTTATTACACTGTTATTACATTGTTGTTACACTGTTATTACATTGTTCTTACATTGTTCTTACATTGTTATCACACTGTTATTAAATTGTTATTACATTGTTATTCTACTGTTATTACATTGTTATTACACTGTTATTACACTGTTATTAGAGTGTTATTACATTGTTTTTACACTGTTATTCTACTGTTATTACATTGTTATTAAACTGTAGTTACACTGTTATTATACTATTATTACATTATTATTACATTGTTATTAAACTGTTATTACATTGTTATTACACTGTTATTACACTGTTATTATATTGTTATTACACCATTATTATACTGTTATTACAGTGTTATTACACTGTTATTATATTATTATTACACTGTTATTATACAGTTATCACACTGTTATTACATTGTTATTACATGGTCATTAAACTGTTATTACACTGTTAATACATTATTATTACACTGTTATTACATTTTAACTACACATTTATTACATTTTTATTACACTGTTATTTCATTGTTATTACATTATTATACTGTTATTACACTGTTATTACATTGTTATTACACTGTTATTACATTGTTATTACACTGTTATTACATTGTTATAGTGTTATTACATTGTTATTACAGTTATTACATTGTTATTACACTGTTATTACAATATTATTACATTGTTATTACATTGTTATTACATTGTTATTATACTGTTATTTCATTGTTATTACATTGTTATTAATTTATTATACTGTTATTACACTGTTATTACACTGTTATTACATTGTTATCACACTGTTATTAAATTGTTATTGCACCGTTATTATACTGTTATTACACTGTTATTATGTTGTTATTACACCATTATTGTCCTGTTATTACATTGTTATTGCATTGTTATTACACTGTTATTACATTTTTATTACACTGTTATTATATTGTTATTATACCTTTATTATACTGTTATTACATTGTTATCACACTGTTATTATACTATTAATACACTGTTAATACATTGTTATTACACCGTTATTATACTGTTATTACATTGTTATTACACTGTTATTATGTTGTTATTACACCATTATTATCCTGTTATTACATTGTTATTACACTGTTATTACATTGTTATTACACTGTTATTACACTGTTATTACATTTTTATTACACTGTTATTATATTGTTATTACACCATTATTGTACTGTTATTACATTGGTATCACACTGTTATTATACTATTAATACACTGTTAATACATTGTTATTACACTGTTGTTATATTGTTATTACACCGTTATTATACTGTTATTACATTGTTATTACACTGTTATTATACTATTATTACACTGTTATTACATTGTTATTCTACTGTTATTACATTGTTATTACACTGTTATTACACTGTTATTATAGTGTTATTACATTGTTTTTACACTGTTATTCTACTGTTATTACATTGTTATTAAACTGTAGTTACACTGTTATTATGCTATTATTACATTGTTATTAAACTGTTATTACATTGTTATTAAACTGTTATTACACTGTTATTATATTGTTATTACACCGTTATTATACTGTTATTACATTGTTATTACACTGTTATTATATTATTAATACACTGTTATTATTTAGTTATCACACTGTTATTACATTGTTATTACATTGTCATTAAACTGTTATTACACTGTTAATACATTATTATTACACTGTTATTACATTTTAACTACACATTTATTACATTTTTATTACACTGTTATTTCATTGTTATTACATTATTATACTGTTATTACACTGTTATTACATTGTTATTACACTGTTATTACATTGTTATAGTGTTATTACATTGTTATTACAGTTATTACATTGTTATTACACTGTTATTACAATGTTATTACATTGTTATTACATTGTTATTATCCTGTTATTTCATTGTTATTACATTGTTATTAATTTATTATACTGTTATTACACTGTTATTACACTGTTATTACATTGTTATCACACTGTTATTAAATTGTTATTGCACCGTTATTATACTGTTATTACACTGTTATGTTGTTATTACACCATTATTGTCCTGTTATTACATTGTTATTACACTGTTATTTTACTGTTATTACATTGTTATTACACTGTTATTACATTGTTATTACACTGTTATTACATTTTTATTACACTGTTATTATATTGTTATTACACCATTAATATACTGTTATTACATTGTTATCACACTGTTATTATACTATTAATACACTTTTAATACATTGTTATTACATTGTTATTATATTGTTATTACACCGTTATTATACTTTTATTACATTGTTATTACACTGTTATTATACTATTATTACACTGTTATTATACTATTATTACACTGTTATTACACTGTTATTACATTGTTATTCTACTGTTATTACACAGTTATTACACTGTTATTATAGTGTTATTACATTGTTTTTACACTGTTATTCTACTGTTATTACATTGTTATTAAACTGTAGTTACACTGTTATTATACTATTATTACATTGTTATTAAACTGTTATTACATTGTTATTACACTGTTAGTACATTGTTATTACACTGTTATTATATTGTTATTACACCGTTATTATACTGTTATTACATTGTTATTACACTGTTATTATATTATTAACACACTGTTATTATACAGTTATCACACTGTTATTACATTGGTATTACACTGTTATTACATTGTCATTAAACTGTTATTACACTGTTAATACATTATTACTACACTGTTATTACATTTTAACTACACATTTCTTACATTTTTATTACACCGTTATTACACTGTTATTTCATTGTTATTACATTATTATACTGTTATTACATTGTTATTACACTGTTATTACACTGTTATTACATTTTTATAGTGTTATTACATTGTTATTACAGTTATTACACTGTTATTACATTGTTATAGTGTTATTACATTGTTATTACATTGTTATTATACTGTTATTTCATTATTACATTGTTATTAAATTATTATACTGTTATTACACTGTTATTACATTGTTATTACACTGTTATCACATTGTTATTACACTGTTATTATATTGTTATTACACCGTTATTATACTGTTACTACACTGTTATTACATTATTATTACACTGTTATTACATTTTAACTACACTGTTAATACATTTTTATTACACTGTCATTACACTGTCATTACAATGTTATTAAACTGTTATTACACTGTTATTTCATTGTTATTACATTGTTATTACATTATTATACTGTTATTACACTGTTATTACATTGTTATTACATTGTTATTACACTGTTATTACATTGTTATTAAACTGTTATTACACTTTTATTACATTGTTATTACACTGTTTTTACAATGTTATTACATTGTTATTCTACTGTTGTTACATTGTTATTACACTGTTATTACACTGTTATTACATTGTTTTTACACTGTTATTCTACTGTTATTACACTGTTATTAAACTGTAGTTATACTGTTATCACATTGTTATTAAACTGTTATTATACTGTTAATACATTGTTGTTACATTTTTATTACACTGTTATTATATTGTTATTACACCGTTATTATACTGTTACTACATTGTTATTACACTGTTATAATATTATTAATACACTGTTATTACATTTTAACTACACTGTTATTACATTTTTATTACACTGTTATTACATTGTTATTACACCGTTATTATACTGTTACTACATTGTTATTACACTGTTATTATATTATTAATACACTGTTATTACATTTTAACTACACTGTTATTACATTTTTATTACACTGTTATTACATTGTTATAGTGTTATTACATTGTTACTACACTGTTATTACACTTTTATTACATTGTTATTACAATGTTATTACACTGTTATTACATTGTTATTACACTGTTATTATACTGTTATTACACTGTTATTATACTGTTATTACATTGTTTTTACACTGTTATTCTACTGTTATTACATTGTTATTAAACTGTTGTTATACTGTTATTTCACTGTTATTAAACTGTTATTATACTGTTATTACATTGTTATTACACTGTTATTACATTTTAACTACACTGTTATTACATTTATATAGTGTTATTACATTGTTATTACAGTTATTACACTGTTGTCAAATTGTTATAGTGTTATTACATTGTTATTACATTGTTATTATACTGTTATTTCATTATTACATTGTTATTAAATTATTATACTGTTATTACACTGTTATTACATTGTTATTACACTGTTATTACATTGTTATTACACTGTTATTTTATTGTTATTACACGTTATTATACTGTTATTACACTGTTATTACATTATTATTACACTGTTATTACATTTTAACTACACTGTTATTACATTTTTATTACACTGTTATTACACTGTCATTACAATGTTATTAAACTGTTATTACACTGTTATTTCATTGTTATTAGATTGTTATTACATTATTATACTGTTATTACACTGTTATTACATTGTTATTACACTGTTATTACACTGTTATTATACTGTTATTACATTGTTTTTACACTGTTATTCTACTGTTATCACATTGTTATTAAACTGTAGTTATACTGTTATTACATTGTTATTAAACTGTTATTATACTGTTACTACATTGTTGTTACATTTTTATTACACTGTTATTATATTGTTATTACACCGTTATTATACTTTTACTACATTGTTATTACACTGTTATTATATTATTAATACACTGTTATTACATTTTAACTACACTGTTATTACATTTTTATTACACTGTTATTACATTTTTATTACACTGTTATTACATTGTTATAGTGTCATTACATTGTTACTACACTGTTATTACACTTTTATTACATTGTTATTACAATGTTTTTACACTGTTATTACATTGTTATTACACTGTGAATATACTGTTATTACACTGTTATTATACTGTTATTACATTGTTTTTACACTGTTATTACATTGTTATTAAACTGTAGTTATACTGTTATTACACTGTTATTAAACTGTTATTACATTGTTATTACACTGTTATTTCATTGTTATTACACTGTTATTACACTGTCATTACAATGTTATTAAACTGTTATTACACTGTTATTTCATTGTTATTACATTATTACACTGTTATTACATTGTTATTACATTGTTATTACACTGTTATTACATTGTTATTAAACTGTTATTACACTTTTATTACATTGTTATTACACTGTTTTTACAATGTTATTACATTGTTATTCTACTGTTGTTACATTGTTATTACACTGTTATTACACTGTTATTATACTGTTATTACATTGTTTTTACACTGTTATTCTACTGTTATTACATTGTTATTAAACTGTAGTTATGCTGTTATTACATTGTTATTAAACTGTTATTATACTGTTATTACATTGTTATTACATTTTTATTACACTGTTATTATATTGTTATTTCACTGTTATTATACTGTTACTACATTGTTATTACACTGTTATTATATTATTAATACACTGTTATTACATTTTAACTACACTGTTATTACATTGTTATTACACCGTTATTATACTGTTACTACATTGTTATTACACTGTTATTATATTATTAATACACTGTTATTACATTTTAACTACACTGTTATTACATTTTTATTACACTGTTATTACATTGTTATAGTGTTATTACATTGTTACTACACTGTTATTACACTTTTATTACATTGTTATTACATTGTTATTACACTTTTATTATACTGTTATTACACTGTTATTATACTGTTATTACATTGTTTTTACACTGTTATTCTACTGTTATTACATTGTTATTAAACTGTAGTTATACTGTTATTACACTGTTATTAAACTGTTATTATACTGTTATTACATTGTTATTACACTGTTATTACACTGTTATTATATTGTTATTACACTGTTATTATATTATTAAAACACTGTTATTATACAGTTATCACACTGTTATTACATTGTTATTACATTGTCATTAAACTGTTATTACACTGTTATTACATTATTATTACACTGTTATTACATTTTAACTACACTGTTATTACATTTTTATTACACTGTTATTACACTGTCATTACAATGTTATGAAACTGTTATTACACCGTTATTACACTGTTATTTCATTGTTATTACATTGTTATTACATTATTACACTGTTATTACGTTGTTATTACACTGTTATTACACTGTCATTACATTGTTATTAAACTGTTATTACACTATTACATTGGTATTACACTTTTATTACATTGTTATTACACTGTTTTTACAATGTTATTACATTGTTATTCTACTGTTGTTACATTGTTATTACACTTTTATTATACTGTTATTACACTGTTATTATACTGTTATTACATTGTTTTTACACTGTTATTCTACTGTTATTACATTGTTATTAAACTGTAGTTATACTGTTATTACATTGTTATTACATTGTTACTAAACTGTTATTATACTGTTATTACATTGTTATTACACTGTTATTACATTGTTATTACACTGTTATTATATTGTTATTACACTGTTATTATACTGTTACTACATTGTTATTACACTGTTATTATATTATTAATACACTGTTATTATACATTTATCACACTGTTATTACATTGTTATTACACTGATATTACATTGTCATTAAACTGTTACTACATTATTATTACACTGTTATTACATTTTAACTACACTGTTATTACATTTTTATTACACTGTTATTACATTGTTATAGTGTTATTACATTGTTACTACACTGTTATTATACTGTTATTACACTTTTATTACATTGTTATTACAATGTTATTACACTGTTATTACATTGTTATTACACTGTTATTATACTGTTATTACACTGTTATTATACTGTTATTACATTGTTTTTACACTGTTATTCTACTGTTATTACGTTGTTATTAAACTGTAGTTATACTGTTATTACACTGTTATTACATTGTTATTAAACTGTTACTATACTGTTATTACATTGTTATTACACTGTTATTACATTGTTATTACACTGTTATTACACCGTAATTATACTGTTATTACATTGTTATTACACTGTTATTATATTATTAAAACACTGTTAATATACAGTTATCACACTGTTATTACATTGTTATTACACTGTTATTACATTTTAACTACACTGTTATTACGTTTTTATTACACTGTTATTACATTTTAACTACACTGTTATTACATTTTTATTACACTGTCATTACATTGTTATTAAACTGTTATTACACTGTTATTTCATTGTTATTACATTATTACACTGTTATTACATTGTTATTACACTGTTATTACATTGTTATTACACTGTTATTACACTTTTATTACATTGTTATGAAACTGTTATTACACTGTTATTACATTTCTATTACACTTTTATTACATTGTTATTACACTGTTTTTACATTGTTATTCTACTGTTGTTACATTGTGATTACAATGTTATTATACTGTTATTACATTGTTTTTACACTGTTATTCTACTGTTATTACATTATTAAACTGTAGTTATACTGTTATTACACTGTTATTATACTGTTATTACATTGTCATTACATTGTTATTATATTATTAAAACACTGTTAATATACAGTTATCACACTGTTATTACATTGTTATTACACTGTTATTACATTTTAACTACACTGTTATTACGTTTTTATTACACTGTTATTACATTTTAACTACACTGTTATTACATTTTTATTACACTGTCATTACATTGTTATTAAACTGTTATTACACTGTTATTTCATTGTTATTACATTATTACACTGTTATTACATTGTTATTACACTGTTATTACATTGTTATTACACTGTTATTACACTTTTATTACATTGTTATGAAACTGTTATTACACTGTTATTACATTTCTATTACACTTTTATTACATTGTTATTACACTGTTTTTACATTGTTATTCTACTGTTGTTACATTGTTATTACAATGTTATTATACTGTTATTACATTGTTTTTACACTGTTATTCTACTGTTATTACATTATTAAACTGTAGTTATACTGTTATTACACTGTTATTATACTGTTATTACATTGTTATTACATTGTTATTAAACTGTTATTATACTGTTATTACATTGTTATTACACTGTTATTACATTGTTATTACACTGTTATTATATTGTTATTACACCGTTATTATACTGTTACTACATTGTTATTACACTGTTATTATATTATTAATACACTGTTATTATACATTTATCACACTGTTATTACATTGTTAATACACTGTTATTACATTGTCATTAAACTGTTATTACACTGTTATTACATTATTATTACACTGTTATTACATTTTAACTACACTGTTATTAAATCTGTATTACACTGTTATTACACTGTCATTACATTGTTATTAAACTGTTATTACACCGTTATTTCATTGTTATTACATTGTTATTACATTGTTATTACATTATTACACTGTTATTACATTGTTATTACACTGTTATCACATTGTTATTACACTGTTATTACATTGTTATTACACTGTTATTACACTGTTATTACATTGTTATAGTGTCATTACATTGTTATTACACTGTTATTACATTGTTATTACGCCGTTATTATACTGTTATTACATTGTTATTAAACTGTTATTACATTGGTACATTGTTATTATACTGTTATTACATTGTTATTAAACTGTTATTATATTATTACATTGTTATTACACTGTTATTACATTGTTATTACACTGTTATTACATTGATATTAAACTGTTATTATACTATTATTACATTGTTACTACACTGTTATTATACTGTTTATACACTGGGGCAGTGTGGCATACCCAGATGTAAAACCTCTTTTGCACAATCAGCCTTTTCATATAAAGCCATAAAGGAATGGAACGACCTCACAACAAACTTGAAAAGTCTAACAGATTACTCTTCATTCACAATTGAAGTTAAAAAGGTGGCTTTGGAGCAATCAAAGCTGCTCACACGGTCACTAAGATGGGCATTATGTTTGACACATCAACCTAATGTGTATTATATTTATCCATGAGAGCATTTTTATTGTAAATTGTGAGGTGTTTTTGTTAAAATCATGGTTGTTTTTACAAATGATGACAGATGTGAACAAAAGCATGTATTGTCTTTGTGTGATGATGTACATGAGGTGTAGTTGTATTGTATATTAAGTATGTGTCCATGAAAGGGCATTTTATGACTTTTTTCCTAATACTTGTGTATGATTTTATTGTCATAATTTTATTGCATGATTTTTGTATACCTTTAATTTAGGTAGCCAGATGGAAATTAGCTATTTAGCTATAATCTGGTACAGAACATATCTGTCTTTGAGCTTAATGTTTCTGTACATTGTCCCTTCAAATAAAGACTAAACTACTACATTTTTATTACACTTTTATTACACTGATTACATTGTTATTACACTGTTTTTACTTTGTTATTACATTATTACACTGTTATTACATCAATATTACACTGTTATTACATTGTTATTACACTGTTATTACATTGTTATTGCATAGTTATTACATTATTACACTGTTATTACATTGTTATTACACTGTTATTCTGCTGTTATTACATTGTTATTACACTATTATAATGTTATTACACTGTTATTACATTGTTATTACACTTTTATTACATTGTTATTACATTAATATTATATTGTTATTACATTGTTATTACACTGTTATTACACTGTTATTACATTAATATTAAATTGTTATTACACTGTTATTCTACTGTTATTTCACTGTTATTGCATTAATAATACATTGTGATTACACTGTTATTACATTGTTATGACACTGTTATTACATTAATATTACATTGTTTTTACACTGTTATTACACTGTTATTACATTGTTATTACACTGTTATTATACTGTTATTACACTGTTATTATACTGTTATTACATTGTTATAGTGTTATTACATTGTTACTACACTGTTATTATACTGTTATTACACTTTTATTACATTGTTATTACAATGTTATTACACTGTTATTACATTGTTATTACACTGTTATTATACTGTTATTACACTGTTATTATACTGTTATTACATTGTTTTACACTGTTATTACATTGTTATTAAACTGTAGTTATACTGTTATTAAACTGTTATTATACTGTTATTACATTGTTATTACACTGTTATTATATTGTTATTACACTGTTATTATATTATTAAAACACTGTTATTATACAGTTATCACACTGTTATTACATTGTTATTACATTGTCATTAAACTGTTATTACACTGTTATTACATTATTATTACACTGTTTTTACATTTTAACTACACTGTTATTACATTTTTATTACACTGTTATTACACTGTCATTACAATGTTATTAAACTGTTATTACACCGTTATTACACTGTTATTTCATTGTTATTACATTGTTATTACATTATCACACTGTTATTACGTTGTTATTACACTGTTATTACACTGTTATTACATTGTTATTAAACTGTTATTACACTTTTACATTGGTATTACACTTTTATTACATTGTTATTACACTGTTTTTACAATGTTATTACATTGTTATTCTACTGTTGTTACATTGTTATTACACTGTTATTATACTGTTATTACACTGTTATTCTACTGTTATTACATTGTTTTTACACTGTTATTCTACTGTTATTACATTGTTATTAAACTGTAGTTATACTGTTATTACACTGTTATTATACTGTTATTACATTGTTATTACATTGTTATTAAACTGTTATTATACTGTTATTACATTGTTATTACACTGTTATTACATTGTTATTACACTGTTATTATACTGTTACTACATTGTTATTACACTGTTATTATATTATTAATACACTGTTATTATACATTTATCACACTGTTATTACATTGTTATTACACTGTTATTACATTGTCATTAAACTGTTATTACACTGTTATTACATTATTATTATGGCTCTTACTGATTGGACAGGTGTCTTTATGCAGCTAACGACCTCACACAGGTGCATCTGATTCAGGATAATACAGTGGAGTGGAGGTGTTACAAAACACTAATCAAAGATCTACCTTGCCGACGGACCTCATGTGTCCAGGGACATATTTACTGACTTTATAAACATAATATACATTTACAAGGTTCTCAATTAAATATGTCATTGGGGCTCGAAATCTAATTTCGAGAAGACCAAGAGTAGCTTAGTGGTCAAAGCAGCTAGTGTCCGATCAAATGGGACTGGGTTCAAATCCCAGTCAGATCGTTTGGTAACTAGGAAAGATCCAGTCAGAGAAATTACTCTTTTATATCATAGTTTACTGAGACAGGTTCTCAATCAAATATGTCATTGGGGACGGAAATCTACTTTCAAGAATATCAGGGATAGCTGAATGGTTAAAGCAGCTAGCTCCTAATCAAAGGGGACTGGGTTCAAATCCCAGTCAGGTCACTCTGAAGCTAGTAAAGATCTAGTCAGAGGAATACATCTTTTGTATGATAGTTTAAAGGTTCTCAATTATATATGTCACTAGGGCCCAAAATCTCGTAACAAAAGGAGCAAAGAATAGCTGAAGGGTTAAACAGCTGGCTCCCAATCAAAGGGTTCTGGTTTCAATCCCAGTCAGGTCACTCTACAACTACTAAATATCCACTCAGAGCGATTAATCTTTTAAATGAAAGTTTACTGAGACAGTTCTCAATTATATATGTCATTGGGGCCTGGAAATCTGGTAATTATAAGACTGAGGATAGCTGAATGGTTAAACAGCTAGCTCCCAATCAAAGGGTTCTGGGTTCAATCCCAGTCCGGTCACTCCAAAAATTGTAAACATTGAGTCAGAGCAATTAAACTTTTAAATGAAAGTTTACTGAGACAGTAGATTATATACGTCATTGGGGCCTGAAATCTGGTAACAAAAAGAGCAAGAATAGCTGAATGGTTAAACAGCTAGCTTATAATCAAATGGTTCTTGGTTCAATCCCAGTCAGGTCACTCTACAACTACTAAATATCCACTCAGAGCAATTAATCTTTTAAATGAAAGTTTACTGAGACAGTTCTCAATTATATATGTCATTGGGGCCCGGAAATCTGGTAAGTATACGGCCGAGGATAGCTGAATGGTTAAACAGCTAGCTCCAACAAAGGGTTCATGGGTTCAATCCCAGTCCAGGTCCAAGCAAGAGAGGGGAGTAGCATTATGTGGGGGTGTATCACCTCCCCCACACAGATTAAAGTTAAGTGGGAGCTGGTTAATTAACTTATAGTTAAAAAGGTAAGTATGGGTAATAATAATAACAAATAGTCTATAGTCCAAAAGTCAAGGGCAACCTCGGGGGTTAGCTCCTCCTCCTTGCAGTAATTCCTAGGCTGGGATGGAATTCCTGTGTCTGTAAACTATGATGGAGATGTGATAAAACACTGTCCACAAAACTTTCTCCCATGACTCCTCTGGAGTCATATTATTGTATATACTAGGTCATAAAATCAGTGTCAGTTGAGTCGGTCCATATGTTGCCTGTAGGGATTTTTAATGTCCAGCAGATGTCAGTATTTAGTGACACAGTATCAATACAGTTTTGCAATGTGTCGAAACGCTTCATGACGCCTCATCCTCCCATCACTACGGTAGCCCTTTCCATCCTTCTGGAGTTGTACAATTTTGTCTCTGGTGTCTTTGGACAGCTCTTTGCTCTTAGCCATGCTGAATGTTTGGCTCTTACTGATTGGACAGGTGTCTTTATGCAGCTAACGACCTCACACAGGTGCATCTGATTCAGGATAATACAGTGGAGTGGAGGTGTTACAAAACACTAATCAAAGATCTACCTTGCCGACGGACCTCATGTGTCCAGGGACATATATACTGACTTTATAAACATAATATACATTTACAAAAAAAAGGAAAAAAGATTTTGTGACGATAAAAAATATCGATGTAATCATAGTAGTATCGACTAGATACGCTCTTGTACTTGGTATCATTACAGTAGATGTCAGGTGTAGATCCACCCATGGCGTTTGTTTACATTGTGACGGCGGTGAGGTATTGTATCCTCCTACGGTGTGTAGTGAAGCATGTTTAGCTATTCCTTGTCCTCCAGTGATAATGCTACTTGTAAGAAACTTACTTTGTCGCCATGGAGGCCAGGATTAGTGATTTAGAAGTAGCTAAAACACTTAAAGCAGCTCTTCCTGAGGGTGTTTCAGTGTTATAACTTCACCTTTATCTTTACTTTTTACACCAAAATGCGTCCATTCTCCCTTTTCTGTCTACACACTGTGTCTGCTTGTAAGTACTCTGTGTGTGTGCGCTGCCCAACAGCAGTAAAACCAGCAATGTCATGATTGACTATTTGCTTGATCAGTAACTTAACAAAGCTCCAAAGTATTGTTTCACCTCCATCGTAGTTCACTAAGACGGGTCCTCGATTATATTTGTCATTAGGGCTTGGAATCTAGTTCTGCAAGACCTGGGATAGCTGAGTGGTTAACACTGTTGGCCACCATGTACGGGGTACTGGGTTCAAATCCCAGTAGGGAGTTAGTGTTTTGTTTCACTATCGTTGTGATTTTGTGAGACAGGTTCTCAATTAAATATGTCATTGGGGCTTGAAATCTAACTTCAAGAAGACCAAGAATAGCTTAGTGGTCAAAGCAGCTAGTGTCCAATCAAATGGGACTGGGTTCAAATACCAGTCAGATCTTTTGGTAACTAGGAAAGATCCAGTCAGAGAAGTTACTCTTTTATATCATAGTTTACCGAGACAGGTTCTCAATTAAATATGTCATTTGGGACTGAAAACTCCTTTCAAGAATATCAAGGATAGCTGAATGGTTAAAGCAGCTAGCTCCTAATCAAAAGGGACTGGGTTCAAATCCCAGTCAGGTCACTCTGAAGCTAGTAAAAATCTAGTCAGAGGAATAAATCTTTTGTATGAGAGTTTAAAGGTTCTCAATTATATATGTCACTAGAGCCCGAAATCTCGTAATAAAAGGAGCAAAGGATAGCTGAATGGTTAAACAGCTAGCTCCCAATCAAAGGGTTCTGGGTTCAATCCCAGTCAGGTCACTCTACAACTACTAAATATCCACTCAGAGCGATTAATCTTTTAAATGAAAGTTTACTGAGACAGTTCTCAATTATATATGTCATTGGGGCCCGGAAATCTGGTAATTATAAGACCGAGGATAGCTGAATGGTTAAACAGCTAGCTCCCAATCAAAGGGTTCTGGGTTCAATCCCAGTCAGGTCACTCCAAAACTTGTAAATATTGAGTCAGAGCAATTAATCTTTTAAATGAAAGTTTACTGAGACAGTAGATTATACGCGTCATTGGGGCCGGAAATCTGGTAACAAAAAGAGCAAGAATAGCTGATTGGTTAAACAGCTAGCTTACAATCAAATGGTTCTTGGTTCAATCCCAGTCAGGTCACTCTACAACTACTAAATATCCACTCAGAGCAATTAATCTTTTAAATGAAAGTTATTGTTATTGTTATTATTATTATTTATTATTATTAGTGTATAAATGTCCAAGCATTCACACATATAAGAGTCTAGACCAAAAAATTATTAATTCATTATTATTGTTGTGTGAATGTCCACGCATTCAAACATTAGATTCTACACCAAAAAAGTATCTTTTTATTATTATTATTATTATTATTATTATTATTATTATTATTATTATTGTGTGAATGTCCAAAAATCATCTACTTATTATTAATTATTATTACTATTATTGTGTGAATGTCCAAGCATTCAAACATATGAGTCTACAACAAAAATCATCTATTTATTATAAAATATTATTATCATTATTGTGTGAATGTCCAAGTATACACACATATAATGGTCTACAACAAAAATCATCTATTATTCCTCCACAAAAGTTTGACGCACTCCAAACCCACAGTTTTCATCCGATCGGAACCGTTCAAGTATCAAAACGTTCAGCTCGACCAGGTATCGTGAGCTCACCAAAAAATAAAAAATAAAATAAAATGCTCCCGGATTACCCAGAACTCCCAGTTTTACGGGACATTTTCCCCATTGAAAATGAATGGGCACATTTTCAAACATGCACAACTCCTACATTTCTCACCCGATTTAAAACGTTCCAACATCTACACACTCCTCACCCTGGACATTTAAGAATTTCACTTCCACTCACATGTATCGGCGATCTACTGGATGTGCACATTTTAGTTGGATGTGCAATACAAATTTCATTTAATGTACACAATTATGAGCAACGATGAGAAGATTGACTGGCGTCATGTGCAGAACTCTGACTAGGAGTTCAGAGATCTGTCTTCGTAGCAGATGCATTCTACCACATGGACAGTAGGAAGAACCCCAGAATATGAAGGTGGTTTGACTGTGCACACCTGAAGGCACCAGAAGAGTGAAGGAATGAGACAAGTCTGTGGTCATACTGTAACCACAGAAGAGTGAATGACTGACATGTCAGTTGAGGAATGTGCTGTAACCAAAGGAGGCCCCTGTCTGCAGGAAGTACACAAAAAGGATGACATTTGAGGGATGGTGGTGCAAAGGCCCCTCCAAACACTAAGAGCTGAACTTCTTCTTCGATCCCAACAAGAGCAGACAGAAAGCGCTCTTGTGACCAATCACAGTTTGAAAGAATCTTGATTGTACACTTTGTGCTCTTTCCTCTCCAACAACTCTTGTTATTAAGGTGGCTTCTTTCAGTGTCCAACCTTCTATTTCCAAGATGTGCTTGTTTTGGCCAAGTGCCATTTAATTTCTAAGGAGCTCTTTACACGCACACGTTTGTTACAAGACCAAAAACATTGTTTTCGTTGCTCATTTACTGCTCATTTACAGTTTGTTACTAACACTGTTACTATTAACTAGTAATCTAATCAATTACTTGTATGTATGTTACAACAGTGTTACTTGTACTATTAACTAGTAATCAAATCAATTACTTTTATGTATGTTACAACATTGTTACTTTTACTATTAACTAGTAATCTCATTAATTACTTTTATGTACACTACCGTTCAAAAGTTTGGGGTCACCCAAACAATTTTGTGCAATAGCCTTCATTTCTAAGAACAAGAATAGACTGTCGAGTTTCAGATGAAAGTTATTTTTTTCTGGCTATTTTGAGCGTTTAATTGACCCCACAAATGTGATGCTCCAGAAACTCAATCTGCTCAAAGGAAGGTCAGTTTTGTAGCTTCTGTAACGAGCCAAACTGTTTTCAGATGTGTGAACATGATTGCACAAGGGTTTTCTAATCATCAATTAGCCTTCTGAGCCAATGAGCAAACACATTGTACCATTAGAACACTGGAGTGATAGTTGCTGGAAATGGGCCTCTATACACCTATGTAGATATTGCACCAAAAACCAGACATTTGCAGCTAGAATAGTCACTTACCACATTAGCAATGTATAGAGTGTATTTCTTTAAAGTTAAGACTAGTTTAAAGTTATCTTCATTGAAAAGTACAGTGCTTTTCCTTCAAAAATAAGGACATTTCAATGTGACCCCAAACTTTTGAACGGTAGTGTATGTTACAACATTTGTTACGTTAGCAGGCGTGGAAGGAGATGACACCACGAAGAAGATCAGGTTTACGGGTTCGAGACCGCGCAGTGACAGTACCCCCCTCCTTAGGCGAGGCACCCGATGACCAAGGTAGGAAGCCGGCATCCAAGATCTGTCCTCCAGTCCGTATCCCTCCCAGTCGACCAAGTACGCGAGCCCCCTACCCTGTCGACGGACCCTAAGGATTTCCGTGACCGTCCAAACCGGGTCACCATCCTCCAAGAACCTAGGAAGGGGTAGGGGTGGAAGGGGACAGAGCGCTCTCCGCCACCGGCTTGATCTGGGACACATGGACCACAGGAGGGTGTCACTTGACAGAGGGTGGGAGAGCCAATTTAAATGATGCCCTGATTACAATTGTTGGAAAAGGTCCAACAATTGTCAACAATCTGCGGTGCTTTTTTGTGAACTTCTGGATCTGCCTCCCCGGGAGCCTTCTGGCCATGGAGACCAGCTGCTGGGTCTCGGCCACACCAGAGTCCGCTTGGAGAGACTGGAGGAGATGCGGATGAAGAGACGGGGCTGAATGAGCAGGTACCTCAGTCTCCTTGGAAGTATCCTCGCTCATCCATGCGGACTGGACACTGGCCGAGAGTTAGTGGGCGGCCGAGAGTGGAGTCGGCTCTCTTGGTTGCTTTGTTGGGTCTGCTCCTGTCTCTGGCTATGCTCCGCCCACCTCAGCAGACAATGGCGTGGAACACCACAGAGGCCACCACAGTGTATGTTTTTTTGTTTTTTTTGTAGCTGAATGTAGAAATGGCTGGTTGCATCAGCTATGCTCTTTTAATGTCTTTAATGTCCTTTGATGTTTCCTTAGGGATCGAGAAAGTTTACGTTCACGCCGTGATCCCTGCAAGTAACCGCGCTGCTCTACTCCATGGCAACGCGGCGAAACAAAAAACTTTCAACTCGGGTACCCTCCCGTTCTGGCGTCCAGGGGCAGTCTGGGCGGAGATCTGGTAGCAACACTGCTGCCGGTCTCCAACCAAGAATACTGCAACTGAACGTTGAAGGGCTCACAGATGCCAAAACATCCGTCATCGAGCACATGGCCCACACCACCCAAGCCATGGTCATCCTCCTTCAGGAAACCCACCGCCCACCAGCGGACAAGCTAGCGATCACCAACTTCACGCTAGCTGGGTCAATCCTGAGCAAGAAGCATGGCCTTGCCACGTTTGTCCACAACGATCTGAGCTGGACCCTCGCTGATCGATCACCAGACAACTCCGAGATCGAGTGGCTGCGAGTGGACGTTGGCGACATCAAAATTGTCAACGTCTACAAACCACCACCCTCACAACTCACGCCAGTGTCACTGCCAGTGCTTGAACCACCGTGTGTATATGCTGGTGATTTCAACTGCCGGCATACACGGTGGGGATACAGTACCACCTCACCGAGCGGGGAAACTCTTTCTGACTGGGCAGAGCGCAACTCGCTCAACCTTCTCTACAACCCGAAGGGCCCAGCCAGCTTTCACTCCGCTCGGCATAACACTGACACGAACCCTGACCTGGCTTTCGTGAGTGTCGGTGTGGACACCCAGCTCCCCGACAGACGTGTTCTAGGAATGTTCCCCAGGTCGCAACACCGACCGTCGCTGATATCGGTGCCCGACCTCGTGACAACAGTTCCGAGCGGACCGATGAAGCGATGGAACTTCCGGAAGGCCAATTGGAAACTCTATCGCCTCCATACCAACAAGTCCACACGGTGTCTCCCACCACCAGACACACCCAACGTGGACGAGGCATACCAGGACTTCTGTAGGGCACTAACATCTGCGGCCAAAAAAGCCATCCCACGCGGCCGGCGTAAGAACTACAAACCATGCTGGGATGGCGAGTGCGAGACCCTCTACAGCGCCTTCCTCCGGGCTCCCTATGGCCCGGAGGCTAACAATTCAGCCACTGCCCTTCTTTCCACTCTTGGAAGGAAGAGGCACCAGCGCTGGAAAGAGGCAGTCCACTCCATCGACTTCTCGCACACTAGCCGTATCGCGTGGAGCACTTTGAACAACTTGACTGGTAGGTCTGAGCGCGCACCCCGAACATGCCCCGTTACCGCAAATGCTATTGCAGCACAGGTTGTGAAAAACGGGGCATATACCGGGATAAATCGAGATTTTTCCCGGGCGGTGCGCCAGGAAACTGCAGACCTCTGGAGGACAACAACACCTAGCGAGTGTAACATCTCCGGTGAGTTTTCACCGGAGGAGTTCACAGCTGCCCTCCAGTATACCAAACCAGGCAAGTCTGCTGGGCCTGACAACATCTGCCCAGAACTCGTGCTCCACGCTGCCCCTGCAATGAAGTCCTGGCTGAGAGTTTTCCTGTCTTCTTGCCTGCGCCAACTCCGGATCCCCAGGATTTGGAGAAGGGCCACTGTTGTCGCTATCCCCAAGCCGAACAAGCCAAAGGATGACGTAACGAGCTACAGACCAATCTCGTTGCTCTGCGTCCCCTTTAAAGTCCTCGAGCGCCTGATTCACGCCCGTGTCGAGCCCATCATAGACCCCCACCTCCCCCGGGAGCAGGCGGGTTTTCGACGTGGGAAGTCCACGGTGGATCAGGTCGCCCTCCTTACCCAGGACATCGAGGACTGCTTTGAGGCGAAAAAGAAGGCCGGTGCCGTCTTCATAGACCTGACTGCTGCCTATGACACAGTCTGGCACCGCGGCCTCACCTGCAAACTTCTCCGCCTGCTTCCAGACAGGCACATAGTCAAAATGATCATGGAGCTTGTCTGGAACCGCAGCTTTACTCTCACCACCAGTAACGGAGATAAAAGCAGGTTGCGGCGCCTGAAAAATGGCGTCCCCCAGGGATCTGTCCTGGCTCCCCTCCTGTATAACATCTATACATACGACCTGCCTGCCACAGTCTCACGGAGGTTCGCATACGCAGACGATCTCGCGCTGCTGCACTCCGACAGGGACTGGCAGGCCTTGGAGGGAACTCTAAGCCAGGACATGGAGACTTTAGTGGCTTACCTCCATAACTGGAGATTGAAGCTCAGCGAATCCAAGACGGTGACACAAGCTTTCCACCTATACAATTGGGAAGCGGATCGTGAGATCAGGTTCGAGGTGCGGAAGCCGGATGGGGCTTCCCTTACCCTATGCCGGCCTCGTCCTACACCTGAAGACCCTCGCCCTGACCCTAAATACCTTGGGGTCACCCTGGACAGGTCGCTCACTTTCCGTAAACACCTCTTGGCAACACGCAAGAAACTCAACACCCGCGTCTCACTGCTGAGACGGTTGGTCGGGTCCGGTTGGGGTGCCGGGGCAAGAACTCTGCGAACAGCAGCACTTGCCCTGGTCTACTCAACTGCTGAGTACTGCGCACCTGTCTGGGCGCGCAGTGCTCACTCTAAACAACTTGATGTCCCGATCAACGAAGCCTTGCGTGTTATCACTGGATGCCTGCGCCCCACCCCTGTGGAGCTACTACCCATCTTAGCAGGCATCCAACCCGCTGAGCTTCGTCGCCAAGGTGCTGTAGCAACTCTGGCGGGCCGGGCAAACATGGATGAGAACCACCTGCTCCATGAAAGGCTCACACTCTCCTCAGAGCCAACGCCCCGCCTCCCCTCCAGAGACCCACTGGTACCAGCCGCCCTGAAGCTCCTGCAGCAATGCAGTGACAACAACATCAGGGCGGCTCACTGGGCGAATCACAAATGGAGCACGGACCTGGAGCATACCATCTCCTCCAGACTCCGTGACTTCATACCTGACACCGGCTCAATACCAGGCCTCTCACTACCACGAGTGGCCTGGGTGAGGCTTAACCGCCTCCGAACTGGTGTCGGTCGCTTTCGCTCAAACATGTTCCAGTGGGGCTTAGCACCTAACGCGACGTGTGAGTGTGGCGCGGAGGAGCAGACTGCCGACCACGTGATCCTGCGTTGCCCGATTTATCGTGCTCCTAATGGTTTGCGTGGCCTGGCGGACCTGGATGACTGCTCGGTGACCTGGCTCACTTCTGTGTGTCCTGACATATGAACGGGAGGGCCCCCCGGGCCTGGGGTGGTAAAAGGCATAGACCCTCGGCCTCAGGTCCGGGTGCCGGAAAACAGCTGCCCATACGATGAAGATGTTTCCCTCTTACACACATGCTTATTAGTGCTATGGCTATGAGATTTCTTTCCCTTGGCCTCAGTCTGGACCCCCTCTCCAGGGGCCCAGGCTAAGACTGATTATTTTGTTTCTCCCCTCCCCAGCGTTTACCTGTTTTCACCTTTTTTGTAAGGGGCGCCGGAAGTTGGCAGACCCGCCAGCGATCCTGTTCTGTCTCCCTGTAATGTTTGATCCTGTTCTGTCTCCCTGTTATGTTTGTCTGCTCTTGAATGGGATTGTGCTGAAAATATTTAATTTCCCCTCGGGGATTAATAAAGTATTTCTGATTCTGATATATGTATTTCTGATTCTGATATATACATATGTATATACGTGCTTATACATATGTATATGTGTGTATATGTGTGTATACGTATGTATATGTGTGTATACGTATGTATATGTGTGTATACGTATGTAAATATGTGTATACGTATGCATATGTGTGTATACGTATGGATATGTGTGTATACGTATGTATATATGTGTATACGTATGTATATATGTGTATACCTATGCATATGTGTGTATACATATGTATATGTGTGTATACGTATGTATATATGTGTATACGTATGCATATGTGTGTATACATATGTATATGTGTGGATACGTATGTATATATGTGTATACATATGTCTATGTGTGTATACGTATGTATATATGTGTATACGTATGTATATATGTGTATACGTATGCATATGTGTGTATACATATATATATGTGTGTATACGTATGTATATGTGTGTATACATATGTATATGTGTGTATACGTATGTATATATGTGTATACGTATGCATATGTGTGTATACATATGTATATGTGTGGATACGTATGTATATATGTGTATACATATGTCTATGTGTGTATACGTATGTATATATGTGTATACGTATGTATATATGTGTATACGTATGTATATGTGTGTATACGTATGTATATGTGTGTATACATATGTATATGTGTGTATACGTATATATATATATGTGTATACATATGCATATGTGTGTATACATATGTATATGTGTGTATACGTATGTATATGTGTGTATACATATGTATATGTGTGTATACGTATGTATATGTGTGTATACATATGTATATGTGTGTATACGTATGTATATGTGTGTATACATATGTATATGTGTGTATACGTATGTATATATGTGTATACGTATGTATATATGTGTATACGGATGCATATGTGTGTATACATATGTATATGTGTGTATACGTATGTATATATGTGTATACATATGTCTATGTGTGTATACGTATGTATATATGTGTATACGTATGTATATATGTGTATACGTATGCATATGTGTGTATACATATATATATGTGTGTATATGTATGTATATGTGTGTATACATATGTATATGTGTGTATACGTATGTATATATGTGTAATACGTATGTATTTTTGTGTATACGTATGCATATGTGTGTATACATATGTATATGTGTGTATACATATGTATATATGTGTATACATATGTCTATGTGTGTATACGTATGTATATATGTGTATGCGTATGTATATATGTGTATACGTATGCATATGTGTGTATACATATATGTATGTGTGTATACGTATGTATATGTGTGTATACATATGTATATGTGTGTATACGTATGTATATATGTGTATACGTATGTATATATGTGTATACGTATGCATATGTGTGTATACATATGTATATGTGTGTTTACGTATGTATATATGTGTATACATATGTCTATGTGTGTATACGTATGTATATGTGTGTGTACATATGTATATGTGTGTATACGTATGTATATATGTGTATACGTATGCATATATGTGTATACGTATGCATATGTGTGTATACATATGTATATGTGTGTATACGTATGTATATATGTGTATACATATGTCTATGTGTGTATACGTATGTATATGTGTGTGTACGTATGTATATGTGTGTATACGTATGTATATATATGTATACGTATGCATATGTGTGTATACATATGTATATGTGTATAGGTATGTATATATGTGTATACGTATGTTTATGTGCTTATACGTATGTATGTATACATATGTATGTGTGTATACATATGTATATATGTGTATACATATATATGTGTGTATACATATGTATATGTGTGTATACGCATGTATATGTGTGTATACCTATGTATATATGTGTATACATATGTATATGTGTGTATACGTATGTATATATGTGTATACATATGTATATACTGTATGTGTATACATATGTATATGTGTGTATTCGTATGTATGTGTGTATACATATGTATATATGTGTATACGTATGCATATGTGTGTATACGTATTTATGTGTGTATACGTATGTATATATGTGTATACGTATGTTTATGTGCTTATACGTATGTATATATACATATGTATGTGTGTATACGTATATATATATATATATATATATATATATATGTGTACTATGTGTTGTATACGTATGTATACATGTATATATGTATGTATATATGTGTATACGTATATATGTGTGTATACGTTTGTATATGTGTGTATACGTATGTATACATGTCTATATGTATGTATATATGTGTATACGTAAATATGTGTGTATACGTATGTATATAAGTGTATACGTATGTATATGTGTGTATACGTATGTATATATGTGTATACGTATGTATAAATGTGTATACGTATGTATACATGTCTATATGTATGTATATGTGTGTATACGTATGTATATGTGTATACGTATGTATACATGTGTATACATATGTATATATGTGTATATGTATGCATATGTGTGTATACGTATGTATATGTGTATAGGTATGTATATATGTGTATACGTATGGTTATGTGCTTTATACGTATGTATGTATGTGTACATATGTATGTGTGTATACGTATGTATGTGTGTATACGTATGTATATGTGTGTATATGCATGTATATGTGTGTATACGTATGTATATATGTGTATACGTATGTATATGTGTGTATACGTATGTATATATGTGTATACGTATGTATATACTGTATGTGTATACATATGCATATGTGTGTCTACGTATTTATGTGTGTATACGTATGTATATATGTGTATACGTATGTTTATGTGCTTATACGTATGTACGTATACATATGTATGTGTGTATACGTATGTATATATGTGTATACGTATATATGTGTGTATACGTATGTATATGTGTGTATACGTATGTATATGTGTGTATACGTATGTATACATGTCTATATGTATGTATATATGTGTATACATATGTATATATGTGTATACGTATGTATATGTGTGTATACGTATGTATACATGTCTATATGTATGTATATGTGTGTATACGTATGTATATGTGTATACGTATGTATACATGTGTATACATATGTATATGTGTGTATACGTATGTATATGTGTGTATACGTTTGTATTTATGTGTATACGTATGTATAAATGTGTATACGTATGTCTATGTGTGTATACATATGTATATGTGTGTATATGTATATATATGTGTGTATACATATGTATATATGTGTATACGTATGCATATGTGTGTATATGTATGTATATGTGTATAGGTATGTATATATGTGTGTACGTATGTTTATGTGCTTATACGTATGTATGTATGTATACATATGTATGTGTGTATACGTATGTATATATGTGTATACGTATATATGTGTGTATACATATGTATATGTGTGTATACGTATGTATATGTGTGTATACGTATGTATACATGTCTATATGTATGTATATATGTGTATACGTATGTATATATGTGTATACGTATGTATATGTGTGTATATGTATGTATACATGTCTATATGTATGTATATGTGTGTATACGTATGTATATGTGTATACGTATGTATACATGTGTATACATATGTATATGTGTGTATACGTATGTATATGTGTGTATACGTATGTATATATGTGTATACGTATGTATAAATGTGTATGCGTATGTCTATGTGTGTATACA
Source organism: Entelurus aequoreus (assembly GCF_033978785.1). Lineage (NCBI taxonomy): Eukaryota > Metazoa > Chordata > Actinopteri > Syngnathiformes > Syngnathidae > Entelurus > Entelurus aequoreus. Next base: position 9,579,383 of record NC_084744.1, read on the forward strand.
TATGTATATGTGTGTATATGTATATATATGTGTGTATACGTATGTATATATGTGTATACGTATGCATATGTGTGTATACGTATGTATATGTGTATAGGTATGTATATATGTGTATACGTATGTTTATGTGCTTATACGTATGTATGTATGTATGTATACATATGTATGTGTGTATACATATGTATATGTGTGTACGTATATATCTGTGTATACGTATGTATATGTGTGTATACGCATGTGTATGTGTGTATACGTATGTATATATGTGTATATGTATGTATATGTGTGTATACGTATGTATATATGTGTTTACGTATGTATATACTGTATGTGTATACATATGCATATGTGTGTATACGTATTTATGTGTGTATATGTATGTATATATGTGTATACATATGTTTATGTGCTTATACGTATGTACGTATACATATATATGTGTGTATACGTATGTATATGTGTGTATACATATGTATATGTGTGTATACGTATGTATATATGTGTATACGTATGCATATGTGTGTATACATATGTAAATGTGTGTATACGTATGTATATGTGTGTATACATATGTAAATGTGTGTATACGTATGTATATGTGTGTATACATATGTATATGTGTGTATACGTATGTATATATGTGTATACGTATGTATATATGTGTATACGGATGCATATGTGTGTATACATATATATATATATGTGTATATGTATGTATATGTGTGTATACATATGTATATGTGTGTATACGTATGTATATATGTGTAATACGTATGTATATATGTGTATACGTATGCATATGTGTGTATAAACATGTATATGTGTGTATACATATGTATATATGTGTATACATATGTCTATGTGTGTATACGTATGTATATATGTGTATACATATGTATATATGTTTATACGTATGCATATGTGTGTATACATATATGTATGTGTGTATACGTATGTATATGTGTGTATACATATGTATATGTGTGTATACGTATGTATATATGTGTATACGTATGTATATATGTGTGTACGTATGCATATGTGTGTATACATATGTATATATGTGTTTACGTATGTATATATGTGTATACATATGTCTATGTGTGTATACGTATGTATATGTTTGTGTACGTATGTATATGTGTGTATACGTATGTATATATGTGTATACGTATGCATATATGTGTATACGTATGCATATGTGTGTATACATATGTATATGTGTGTATACGTATGTATATATGTGTATACATATGTCTATGTGTGTATACGTATGTATATGTGTGTGTACGTATGTATATGTGTGTATACGTATGTATATATATGTATACGTATGCATATGTGTGTATACATATGTATATGTGTATAGGTATGTATATATGTGTATACGTATGTTTATGTGCTTATACGTATGTATGTATACATATGTATGTGTGTATACATATGTATATATGTGTATACATACATATGTGTGTATACATATGTATATGTGTGTATACGCATGTATATGTGTGTATACGTATGTATATATGTGTATACATATGTATATGTGTGTATACATATGTATATATGTGTATACATATGTATTTACTGTATGTGTATACATATGTATGTGTGTGTATTCGTATGTATGTGTGTATACATATGTATATATGTGTATACGTATGCATATGTGTGTATACGTATTTATGTGTGTATACGTATGTATATATGTGTATACGTATGTTTATGTGCTTATACGTATGTATATATACATATGTATGTGTGTATACGTATATATATATATATTTGTGTACTATGTGTTGTATACGTATGTATACATGTCTATATGTATGTATATATGTGTATACGTATATATGTGTGTATACGTATGTATATGTGTGTATACGTATGTATACATGTCTATATGTATGTATATATGTGTATACGTAAATATGTGTGTATACGTATGTATATGTGTGTATACGTATGTATATGTGTGTATACGTATGTATATATGTGTATACGTATGTATAAATATGTATATGTATGTCTATGTGTGTATACATATGTATATGTGTGTATATGTATGTATATGTCTGTATACATATGTATATATGTGTATAAGTATGCATATGTGTGTATACGTATGTATATGTGTATAGGTATGTATATATGTGTATACGTATGGTTATGTGCTTATACGTATGTATGTATGTATACATATGTATGTGTGTATACGTATGTATGTGTGTATACGTATGTATATGTGTGTATATGCATGCATATGTGTGTATACGTATGTATATATGTGTATACGTATGTATATGTGTGTATACGTATGTATATATGTGTATACGTATGTATATACTGTATGTGTATACATATGCAAATGTGTGTCTACGTATTTATGTGTGTATACGTATGTATATATGTGTATACGTATGTTTTTGTGCTTATACGTATGTACGTATACATTTGTATGTGTGTATACGTATGTATATATGTGTATACGTATATATGTGTGTATACGTATGTATATGTGTGCATACGTATGTATACATGTCTATATGTATGTATATGTGTGTATACGTATGTATATGTGTATACGTATGTATACATGTGTATACATATGTATATGTGTGTATACGTATGTATATATGTGTATACGTATGTATATAAGTGTATACGTATGTATAAATGTGTATACGTATGTCTATGTGTGTATACATATGTATATGTGTGTATATGTATATATATGTGTGTATACGTATGTATATATGTGTATACGTATGCATATGTGTGTATACGTATGTATATGTGTATAGGTATGTATATATGTGTATACGTATGTGTATGTGCTTATACGTATGTATGTATGTATACATATGTATGTGTGTATACGTACGTATATATGTGTATACGTATATATGTGTGTATACGTATGTATATGTGTGTATACGTATGTATATGTGTGTATACGTATGTATACATGTCTATATGTATGTATATATGTGTATACGTATGTATATATGTGTATACGTATGTATATGTGTGTATACGTATGTATACATGTCTATATGTATGTATATGTGTGTATACGTATGTATATGTGTATACGTATGTATACATGTGTATACATATGTATATGTGTGTATACGTATGTATATGTGTGTATACGTATGTATATATGTGTATACGTATGTATAAATGTGTATACGTATGTCTATGTGTGTATACATATGTATATGTGTGTATATGTATATATATGTGTGTATACGTATGTATATATGTGTATACGTATGCATATGTGTGTATACGTATGTATATGTGTATAGGTATGTATATATGTGTATACGTATGTTTATGTGCTTATACGTATGTATGTATGTATGTATGCATATGTATGTGTGTATACATATGTATCTGTGTGTACGTATATATCTGTGTATACGTATGTATATGTGTGTATACGCATGTATATGTGTGTATACGTATGTATATATGTGTATATGTATGTATATGTGTGTATACGTATGTATATATGTGTTTACGTATGTATATACTGTATGTGTATACATATGCATATGTGTGTATACGTATTTATGTGTGTATACGTATGTATATACGTGTATACATATGTTTATGTGCTTATACGTATGTACTTATACATATATATGTGTGTATACGTATGTATATGTGTGTATACATATGTATATGTGTGTATAAGTATGTATATATGTGTATACGTATGCATATGTGTGTATACGTATGTATATGTGTTTATACGTATGTATACGTGTGTATACATATGTATATGTGTGTATACGTATGTATATGTGTGTATACATATGTATATGTGTGTATACGTATGTATATATGTGTATACGTATGTATATATGTGTATACGGATGCATATGTGTGTATACATATGTATATGTGTGTATACGTATGTATATATGTGTATACATATGTCTATGTGTGTATACGTATGTATATATGTGTATATGTATGTATATATGTGTATATGTATGCATATGTGTTTATACATATATATATGTGTGTATACGTATGTATATGTGTGTATACATATGTATATGTGTGTATACGTATGTATATATGTGTAATACATATGTATATATGTGTATACGTATGCATATGTGTGTATACATATGTATATGTGTGTATACATATGTATATATGTGTATACATATGTCTATGTGTGTATACGTATGTATATATGTGTATACGTATGTATATATGTGTATACGTATGCATATGTGTGTATACATATATGTATGTGTGTATACGTATGTATATGTGTGTATACATATGTATATGTGTGTATACGTATGTATATATGTGTATACGTATGTATATATGTGTATACGTATGCATATGTGTGTATACATATGTATATGTGTGTTTACGTATGTATATATGTGTATACATATGTCTATGTGTGTAAACGTATGTATATGTGTGTGTACGTATGTATATGTGTGTATACGTATGTATATATGTGTATACGTATGCATATATGTGTATACGTATGCATATGTGTGTATACATATGTATATGTGTGTATACGTATGTATATATGTGCATACATATGTCCATGTGTGTATACGTATGTATATATGTGTATACGTATGTATATGTGTTTATACGTATGTATATATGTGTATACGTATGTATATACTGTATGTGTATACATATGCAAATGTGTGTCTACGTATTTATGTGTGCATACGTATGTATATATGTGTATACATATGTTTATGTGCTTATACGTATGTACGTATACATATGTATGTGTGTATACGTATGTATATTTGTGTATACGTATATATGTGTGTATACGTATGTATATGTGTGTATACGTATGTATATGTGTGTATACGTATGTATACATGTCTATATGTATGCATATATGTGTATATGTATGTATATATGTGTATACGTATGTATACGTATGTATACATGTCTATATGTATGTATATATGTGTATATGTATGTATATATGTGTATACGTATGTATATGTGTGTATACGTATGTATACATGTCTATATGTATGTATATGTGTGTATACGTATGTATATGTGTATACGTATGTATACATGTGTATACATATGTATATGTGTGTATACGTATGTATATGTGTGTATACGTATGTATATATGTGTATATATATGTATAAATGTGCATACGTATGTCTATGTGTGTATACATATGTATATGTGTGTATATGTATGTATATGTGTGTATACGTATGTATATATGTGTATACGTATGCATATGTGTGTATACGTATGTATATGTGTATAGGTATGTATATATGTGTATACGTATGTTTATGTGCTTATACGTATGTATGTATGTATACATATGTATGTGTGTATACATATGTATATGTGTGTACGTATATATCTGTGTATACGTATGTATATGTGTGTATACTCATGTATATGTGTGTATACGTATGTATATATGTGTATATGTATGTATATGTGTGTATACGTATGTATATATGTGTTTACGTATGTATATACTGTATGTGTATACATATGCATATGTGTGTATACGTATTTATGTGTGTATATGTATGTATATATGTGTATACGTATGTTAATGTGCTTATACGTATGTACGTATACATATATATGTGTGTATACGTATGTATATGTGTGTATACGTATGTATATGTGTGTATACGTATGTATACATGTCTATATGTATGTATATATGTGTATACGTATGTATATGTGTATACATATGTATATATGTGTATACGTATGTATATGTGTGTATACGCATGTATACATGTCTATACGTATGTATATGTGTGTATACGTATGTATATGTGTGTATACGTATGCATATATGTGTATACGTATGTATATATGTGTATACGTTTTATATGTGTGTATACGTATGTATATATGTGTATACGTATGTATATGTGTGTATACGTATGTATATATGTGTATACGTATGTATATGTTTGTATACGTATGTATATATGTGTATACGTATGTATAAATGTGTATACGTATGTCTATGTGTGTATGCATATGTATATGTGTGTATATGTATATATATGTGTGTATACGTATGTATATATGTGTATACGTATGCATATGTGTGTATACGTATGTATATGTGTATAGGTATGTATATATGTGTATACGTATGTTTATGTGCTTATACGTATGTATGTATGTATGTATACATATGTATGTGTGTATACATATGTATATGTGTGTACGTATATATCTGTGTATACGTATGTATATGTGTGTATACGCATGTATATGTGTGTATACGTATGTATATATGTGTATATGTATGTATATGTGTGTATACGTATGTATATATGTGTTTACGTATGTATATACTGTATGTGTATACATATGCATATGTGTGTATACGTATTTATGTGTGTATACGTATGTATATATGTGTATACATATGTTTATGTGCTTATACGTATGTACGTATACATATATATGTGTGTATACGTATGTATATGTGTGTATACATATGTATATGTGTGTATACGTATGTATATATGTGTATACGTATGCATATGTGTGTATACATATGTATATGTGTGTATACGTATGTATATGTGTGTATACATATGTATATGTGTGTATACGTATGTATATGTGTGTATACATATGTATATGTGTGTATACGTATGTATATATGTGTATACGTATGTATATATGTGTATACGGATGCATATGTGTGTATACATATGTATATGTGTGTATACGTATGTATATATGTGTATACATATGTCTATGTGTGTATACGTATGTATATATGTGTATATGTATGTATATATGTGTATACGTATGCATATGTGTGTATACATATATATATATGTGTGTATATGTATGTATATGTGTGTATACATATGTATATGTGTGTATACGTATGTATATATGTGTAATACGTATGTATATATGTGTATACGTATGCATATGTGTGTATACATATGTATATGTGTGTATACATATGTATATATGTGTATACATATGTCTATGTGTGTATACGTATGTATATATGTGTATACGTATGTATATATGTGTATACGTTTGCATATGTGTGTATACATACATGTATGTGTGTATACGTATGTATATGTGTGTATACATATGTATATGTGTGTATACGTATGTATATATGTGTATACGTATGTATATATGTGTATACGTATGCATATGTGTGTATACATATGTATATGTGTGTTTACGTATGTATATATGTGTATACATATGTCTATGTGTGTATACGTATGTATATGTGTGTGTACGTATGTATATGTGTGTATACGTATGTATATATGTGTATACGTATGCATATATGTGTATACGTATGCATATGTGTGTATACATATGTATATGTGTGTATACGTATGTATATATGTGCATACATATGTCTATGTGTGTATACGTATGTATATGTGTGTGTACGTATGTATATGTGTGTATACGTATGTATATATATGTATACGTATTCATATGTGTGTATACATATGTATATGTGTATAGGTATGTATATATGTGTATACGTATGTTTATGTGCTTATACGTATGTATGTATACATATGTATGTGTGTATACATATGTATATATGTGTATACATATATATGTGTGTATACATATGTATATGTGTGTATACGCATGTATATGTGTGTATACGTATGTATATATGTGTATACATATGTATATGTGTGTATACGTATGTATATATGTGTATACATATGTATATACTGTATGTGTATACATATGTATATGTGTGTATTCGTATGTATGTGTGTATACATATGTATATATGTGTATACGTATGCATATGTGTGTATACGTATTTATGTGTGTATACGTATGTATATATGTGTATACGTATGTTTATGTGCTTATACGTATGTATATATACATATGTATGTGTGTATACGTATATATATATATATGTGTACTATGTGTTGTATACGTATGTATACATGTCTATAAGTATGTATATATGTGTATACGTATATATGTGTGTATACGTATGTATATGTGTGTATACGTATGTATACATGTCTATATGTATGTATATATGTGTATACGTAAATATGTGTGTATACGTATGTATATGTGTGTATACGTATGTATATGTGTGTATACGTATGTATATATGTGTATACGTATGTATAAATGTGTATACGTATGTCTATGTGTGTATACATATGTATATGTGTGTATATGTATGTATATGTCTGTATACATATGTATATATGTGTACACGTATGCATATGTGTGTATACGTATGTATATGTGTACAGGTATGTATATATGTGTATACGTATGGTTATGTGCTTATACGTATGTATGTATGTATACATATGTATGTGTGTATACGTATGTATGTGTGTATACGTATGTATATGTGTGTATATGCATGTATATGTGTGTATACGTAGGTATATATGTGTATACGTATGTATATGTGTGTATACGTATGTATATATGTGTATACGTATGTATATACTGTATGTGTATACATATGCAAATGTGTGTCTACGTATTTATGTGTGCATACGTATGTATATATGTGTATACATATGTTTATGTGCTTATACGTATGTACGTATACATATGTATGTGTGTATACGTATGTATATTTGTGTATACGTATATATGTGTGTATACGTATGTATATGTGTGTATACGTATGTATATGTGTGTATACGTATGTATACATGTCTATATGTATGTATATGTGTGTATACGTATGTATATGTGTATACGTATGTATACATGTGTATACATATGTATATGTGTGTATACGTATGTATATGTGTGTATACGTATGTATATATGTGTATATATATGTATAAATGTGCATACGTATGTCTATGTGTGTATACATATGTATATGTGTGTATATGTATGTATATGTGTGTATACGTATGTATATATGTGTATACGTATGCATATGTGTGTATACGTATGTATATGTGTATAGGTATGTATATATGTGTATACGTATGTTTATGTGCTTATACGTATGTATGTATGTATACATATGTATGTGTGTATACATATGTATATGTGTGTACGTATATATCTGTGTATACGTATGTATATGTGTGTATACTCATGTATATGTGTGTGTATACGTATGTATATATGTGTATATGTATGTATATGTGTGTATACGTATGTATATATGTGTTTACGTATGTATATACTGTATGTGTATACATATGCATATGTGTGTATACGTATTTATGTGTGTATACGTATGTATATATGTGTATACGTATGTTTATGTGCTTATACGTATGTACGTATACATATATATGTGTGTATACGTATGTATATGTGTGTATACGTATGTATATGTGTGTATACGTATGTATACATGTCTATATGTATGTATATATGTGTATACGTATGTATATGTGTATACATATGTATATATGTGTATACGTATGTATATGTGTTTATACGCATGTATACATGTCTATACGTATGTATATGTGTGCATACGTATGTATATGTGTGTATACGTATGCATATATGTGTATACGTATGTATATATGTGTATACGTTTTATATGTGTGTATACGTATGTATATATGTGTATACGTATGTATATGTGTGTATACGTATGTATATATGTGTATACGTATGTATATGTGTGTATACGTATGTATATATGTGTATACGTATGTATATATCTGTATACGTATGTATATGTGTGTATACGTATGCATATGTGTGTATAAAAAAAATGTGGTACTCATTCATTCTTTAAATATTGACTGATCTTTATTCATATTGAGTTAAAAATATATTTTGGACAGATCCATGTAACCAAACACATGTTTTCTTTTGGAAAGGTGAACATGAAGAATTTGAAAAGAAACAATGAAAAGTAGTTTTCCTATCAAAACATTGTGAGTTCACCACAATTTTCATCCGATCGGAACCGTTCAAGTATCAAAACGTTCAGCTCGACCAGGTATCGTGAGCTCCCTAAAAAAAAAAAATACGCCAGCCCTCATCTGCTCATCACGACCCGTGCTCACCTGCGTTCCAGCGATCGACGGCGCGATGAAGGACTTCACCAAGATGATCGGTGCGGTCGCCGGCCCGGAGACGGAGGAAGTCAAGGTGAGGACGGCGGCGCAGCGTTGTAGCTTTTGACGACACTCTGGCTGCCATCAGAGTCGGCAAGAAACAAATATTTCCCCAAAGTTACGTACGTGGCATGCACATAGCGCCACGCACGTACGGGCAAGCGATCAAATGTTTGGAAGCCAAAGCTGTACTCACGGATAACTCAAAATCCTCCTGGTTGTGTTGCTGCAGCCGGCCGCTAATACACCGATCCCACCTACAGCTTTCTTCTTTGCAGTCTCCATTGTTAATTGAACAAATTGCAAAAGATTCACCAACACAGATGTCCAGAACACTGTGGAATTATGTGGTGAAAACAGAGCTGTTTGTATTGGGATACAATGGTGTCCCAATACTTCCACTTCAACCCTTGACGTCACACGCAAACGTCATCATACATAGACGTTTTCAGCCGGAAGTTTCCCGGGAAATTTAAAATTGCACTTTATAAGTTAACTCGGCCGTATTGGCATGTGTTGCAATGTTAAGATTTCATCATTGATATATAAACTATCAGACTGTGTGGTCGGTAGTAGTGGCTTTCAGTAGGCCTTTACGAATTTCACTTCCACTCACGCCTATTAACTTGTAAACTAATCAATTACTTGTATGTATGTTACAACATTTGTTACGTTCAACAGGGGTGGAAGGAGACGACACAAAGAGGAAGATCAGGTTTACAGGTTTATTGCAACTTTTGATGAGTGTGTGGGATGTGTATGCTACTCTATGTGTTTGGTGCAGGACGATGTGTAAATTTAACAGTGTGAATGTTACCTAGGGTTGTTGTGAGTGGAACATTCGTCAGTCCAGAGGGGCGAGGCAAAGAGGGTGTCCGTGGGCAGGTCGGGGGCTGGAGAGAAGCAACGAGGTCCCTGTCCAAGCGGGGGGTCGAGGATTGGGGAAAGCAGTCCAAAGTCCGGAGGGAGGTCGAGATACACAACTCGAGCACACGGAACAGGGAGGGTACTGTGGGAAGCACAAAGGAACAAGGAAGCACGCGGGAAACAAGGAAGACAGGAAGAGCAAGTACACGAGAAGGAAGCCATAGACGGAATGCTTACTGCGAAGAGTTAACGTCGTTCCGGCGTAGGCTCCAAAGGTCCACTGGTCTTTATGCTGTTGTCTTGTAATCAGGTGTGCTGATTACAGATTGCCTGCAGCTTCGTTGTTGCGTGGGCGTGATGCGCCCAGCGTAGGGGCGTGTCCTAGCATGATGCCAACCTTAGAGTTGGAAGAACTGGCTGCTGATGAAAAGCGGGTTCGAGACCGCGCCGTGACAGTATCCCCCTCCTTAGGCGAGGCACCCGACGAGCGCCTGGGAGCACCCGGGTTAGCACGGTAGAAATCTTCGAGAAGCGAGGGCTCGGCAAGGTAGGAGGCCGGCACCCAAGATCTGTCCTCCGGTCCGTATCCCTCCCAGTCGACCAAGTACACGAGCCCCCTACCCTGTCGACGGACCCTAAGGATTTCCGTGACCGTCCAAACCAACCAAGAACCTAGGAGGAAGGGAGTAGGGGTGAAGGAGACAGAGAGCACTCCGCCACCGGCTTGATCTGGGACACATGGACCACAGGGTGTCGCTTGACCGAGGGTGGGAGAGCCAATTTAACAGATGCAGGGTTGACGATGGAGATAATGGGAAAAGATCCAACAATTGTAATCAGACAATATTTTTGGTATATTTAGATGGAATCTTTACCTGACATGTTTCGACTGTCATCTGCAGTCTTTTTCAGAAGGGTCATCTGACCACTGTGACGTGTTGCCTATCAGCTGTTCTTATAGGCCTGGCCAACCAGGCACCAGAAAATATTGTCTGATTACAAGAACATTTGAAAGAGTATATGAATAAGAAGACATAATGAACCTTTTTGAGCAGTAATCTAATCAATTACTTTTTTGAATTGTATTGTATACGTTGTATTGTAACCAATAGCGTTAATTTTATTATTAACTAGTGATCTAATCAATTACTTTTATTTAAGTTACAACATTGTTACTTTTACTTTTAACTAGTAATCCAACCAATGACTTTTATGTATGTGTGGAGGGGGGCGTGGCCTGCAGGCCTGCTGTGGAACGGGGTGTGCCAGGACCAGCCTCGAAGACAGCGACAGTTATCTAATCACCTGTCGCCTTTATTAGCAGCAGCCGGAACGAGACAAGTAGTTGGAGTTGGAGGTGCTGATGAGCGGACACAGGAGGCAAAGGCATTGTGCTGGAAAGCAGAAGCCTATTTGATATTGATGAAAATAAAACAGTGTTATACCCTGAATTCCGGGCTCTCCTGGGTATCTTCGGACCACCACACACATGTGGTGGTCCGAAGAATCCATTAGAGGGCAACCTCTACAGTATGTTACATCATTGTTACTTTTACTATTAACTAGTTTTCTAATCGATTACTTTTATGTATGTTACAACAGTGTTACTTTTACTATTAACTAGTAATCTAATCAATTACTTTTATGCATTGTTACTTTTACCATTAAGTAGAAATCTAATCAATTACTGTCATGTATGTAACAACACCGTTACTTTTACTATTAACTAGTAATCCAACAAGCTAAAAAGCTTGCATAAAATATTAGCATGCTAATATTAGCATGCTAATATTAGAGATGTTAGCATACTACCAAGATGGCGAAAAGTATTTCCTCATAATTTCGAACTTTTGTCGAATGTTTTTTACTTTTATCTCATTAATTAGTATGTCATAGATTCGACGTATCATTTTCGACCCCTAATGTCGACTTTTTATCTCAATTCAAGGACTTCAGCAATTGCAATTGCAAACTTCTACAATGATGTACCAAGCAAAGCCAGGAATGTACAACCATGTTTCTCAACATAGGAGGAGAAATATAACCTTTGAGGAACATTTAACTTAAATCATCTGTATGCACGTACAACACTTAAAACCTGGAACATGTCAGCATGTGGAATTAAATAATGGAATAGATTAATAAACAAAGAAATCAAACAATGTACTAATATGTACAAAGTATGTGTATACGTATGTATGTGTATACGTATGTATATGTGTGTATACGTATGTAGACATGTCTATACGTACGTATATGTGTGTATACGTATGTGTATATGTATGTATAAATGTGTCTATGTATACGTATACATACATATATGTGTATGTATACATACATATACGTATAGTAGTATGTGTGTTCACGTATATATATGTGTGTATACGTATGTATGTATGTGTATGTATATATGTGTATACATGTGTATATGTGTGTATACGTATGTATATGTATTTATACATATTTCTGTATGTATATGTGTATAGGCGTGGCGAAGTTGGTAGAGTGGCCGTGCCAGCAATCGGAGGGTTGCTGGTTACTGGGGTTCAATCCCCACCTTCTACCATCCTAGTCACGTCCGTTGTGTCCTTGGGCAAGACACTTCACCCTTGCTCCTGATGGCTGCTGGTTAGCGCCTTGCATGGCAGCTCCCGCCATCAGTGTGTGAATGTGTGTGTGAATGGGTGAATGTGGAAATAGTGTCAAAGCGCTTTGAGTACCTTGAAGGTAGAAAAGCGCTATACAAGTATAACCCATTTATCATTTATTATATGTATGTATGTATGTGTATACGTATGTATATGTGTGTATACGTATGTATATGTGTATACGTATGTATATGTGTGTATACGTATGTATATGTGTATACGTATGTATACATGTGTATACGTATGTATATGTGTGTATACGTATGTATATGTGTGTATACGTATGTATATATGTGTATACGTATGTATATATGTGTATACGTATGTATGTGTGTATACGTATGTACAGTATATATGTGTATACGTACGTTTATGTGCTTATACGTATGTATGTATGTATACATATGTATGTGTATACGTATGTATGTTTATGTGTATACATATTTATTTATGTGTATACGTATGTATATGTGTGTATACGTATGTATTTGTGTGTATACATATGTATATATGTGTATATGTATGCATATGTGTGTATACATATGTATGTGTGTATACGTATGTATATATGTGTATACATATGTTTATGTGCTTATACGTATGTATGTATGTAAGTATACATATGTATGTGTGTATACGTATGTATATATGTGTGTATATATATATATATATATATATATATATATATATATTTATGTGTATGCATATGTATATGTGTGTACGTATGTATATGTGTGTATATGTGTGTATATGTATGTATATATGTGTATACATATGTATATGTGTGTATACGTATGTATATATGTGTATACATAAGTATATATGTGTATACCTATGTATATGTGTGTGTATATGTGTGTATGTATATGTGTGTATACATATGTATATATGTGTATACGTATGTATGTATGTGTATACGTATGTTTATGTGCTTATACGTATGTTTATGTGCTTATACGTATGTATGTATACATATGTGTATACGCATGTATATATGTGTATACGTATATATGTGTGTATACGTATGTATATATGTGTATACGTATGTACATAAGTGTATACGTATGTATATGTGTGTATACGTATGTATATATGTGTGTATGTATGTATATATCTGTATACGTATGTATATGTGTGTATAGGTATGTATATGTGTGTGTATACGTATGTATATGTGTGTATACGTATGTATATGTGTGTATACGTATGCATATGTGTGTATACGTATGTATGTGTGTATAGGTATGTATATATGTGTATACGTATGTTTATGTGCTTATACGTATGTATGTATGTAAGTATACATATGTATGTGTGTATACGTATGTATATATGTGTGTATATATATATATATATATATATATATATATATATATATATATATATGTGTATGCATGTGTATACATATATATGTGTGTATACATATGTATATATGTGTATACGTATGTACATAAGTGTATACGTATGTATATGTGTGTATACGTATGTATATATGTGTGTATGTATGTATATATCTGTATACGTATGTATATGTGTGTATAGGTATGTATATGTGTGTATACGTATGTATATGTGTGTATACGTATGTATATATGTGTGTACGTATGTATATATCTGTATACGTATGTATATGTGTGTATAGGTATGTATATGTGTGTGTATACGTATGTATATGTGTATATACGTATGTATATGTGTGTATACGTATGTATATGTGTGTATACGTATGTATATATCTGTATACGTATGTATATGTGTGTATACGTATGTATATATCTGTATACGTATGTATATGTGTGTATAGGTATGTATATGTGTGTGTATACGTATGTATATGTGTATATACGTATGTATATGTGTGTATACGTATGTATATGTGTGTATACGTATGTATATATCTGTATACGTATGTATATGTGTGTATACGTATGTATATATCTGTATACGTATGTATATGTGTGTATAGGTATGTATATGTGTGTGTATACGTATGTATATGTGTATATACGTATGTATATGTGTGTATACGTATGTATATGTGTGTATACGTATGTATATATCTGTATACGTATGTATATGTGTGTATACGTATGTATATATCTGTATACGTATGTATATGTGTGTATAGGTATGTATTTATGTGTGTATACGTATGTATATGTGTGTATACGTATGTATATGTGTGTATACGTATGTATATGTGTGTATACGTATGCATATGTGTGTATAAAAAAAATGTGGTACTCATTCATTCTTTAAATATTGACTGATCTTTATTCATATTGAGTTAAAAATATATTTTGGAGAGATCCATGTAACCAAACACATGTTTTGTTTTGGAAAGGTGAACATGAAGACTTTGAAAAGAAACAATGAAAAGTAGTTTTCTTATCAAAACAACACGAGTTCACCACAGTCATTTTCAGGTGGTGGGTTGGAAAATGCTGCGGTCCTTTGAGGAGCTGCAAATAACACATAGTTACATACTTTTGTCATCTGTGCAAACACAACTTCATCAAAACAGGAGTAAGTATTAGGGAAGTACAAACAAAGAATTGTTCTGCTCTTGACAAAAACCATGAAACACAATCTCAGTCGTGGTTCCCACGCACACTTCCTTTATTTACAAGTTGTGCTTCAGTCTGAGTGGAACATTGTGCATCCATGAGATGGTGGTGTTGACAACACTTTACTACAGGGGTGTCCAAACTACGGTGCACTTGCCGTTTTCAATACCTGACAATATGAGTGCTGCAGCCTTGCCGCCAATACGTGAGTATTTCAGGTTAATCACCAGGAATTGCATTTTTGAAGTGCTCAGAGCACAGCATTTTGATGTGTGACCCAATCCAAACACAAAAAGTTAACACACATGGTCACACGTAACACAAGCTGCTCACTGACCTCTGTGGCTGTTATAAAACACGTCCAGGCAAAATACATACTTCAAAAATATATACATTTTAAATCCACTGCAATGCATGATGGGAAAAATGCAAAACTTATCCATTTTAACTGCGTGATATTTCTGATTGATTACAAAACTTTAAGGAGGTCGTCACAGAAGTAAACTTTCACATACTCTTAATGTCCAATTATGTGTATATTATATATATTTACATTATGTATAATTGTGTGTGTGTGTATATATATATATATATGTGTGTGTGTGTGTAAAGGCTATATATACATACATATATAGATATGTATACATATCTACTTGTGTATATATACATATTTTTCATACATATACATGTACTGTTTATACACATACAAATGTACACATGTATGTAAGTGCACATATACATTTACATGTATATATACACACATATTAGTGTGTATATATATATATATATATATATATATACTATATCTATATGTGTATTTATGTGTATATGTATATATTTATATGTATATATATGTATGTGCATATATATACATATATCTATATATTTATGTGTGTGTATGTACATACATACATATATATGTGTGTACATATACTGTAAACACATTTTTTATATATGTACGTGTGTGTGTGTATATATATATACACTGTATATATACATATATATATATACACACACACGTACATATATAACATTTTTTTTTACATATATGTATATATATAAATATATATATATACACATACGTATATACACTTATATATGTACATGTGTGTATATATGTATATATATACATATAAATATATATACACGTGTGTGTATACATGTGTATCTATAGACTAATATATATATATAATTTCTACAACTGTTATTTTTTTGTGAAGAGTAATTGGAGCACATACTTGTTTGTTACAAAAAACATTCATGAAGTTTGGTTCTTTTATGAATTTATTATGGGTCTACTGAAAATGTGAGCAAATCTGCTGGGTCAAAAGTATACATACAGCAATGCTAATATTTGGTTACTTGTCAGTTGGCAAGTTTCACTGCAATAAGGTGCTTTTGGTAAGCTTCTGGTTGAATTTTTGACCACTTTTCTTGACAAAATTGGTGCAGTTCAGCTAAATTTGTTAGTTTTCTGACGTGGACTTGTTTCTTCAGCATTGTCCACATGTTCTCAATGGGGTTTAAGTCAGGACTTTGGGAAGGCCATTCTAAAACCTTAATTCTAGCCTGATTTAGCCATTCCTTTACCACTTTTGACGTGTTTGGGGTTATGTCTTGTGGGAACACCCAAATGGGCCCAAGACCCAACCTCCGGGCTGATGATTTTAGGTTGTCCTGAAGAATTTGGCGGTAATCCTCTTTTGTCATTGTACCATTTAAAGCACCAGTACCATTGGCAGCAAAACAGGCCAAGGGCATAATACTACCACCCCCATGTTTGACGGTAGGTATGGTGTTCCTGGGATTAAAGGCCTTACCTTCTCTCCTCCAAACATATTGCTGGGTATTGTGGCCAAACAGCTCCATTTTTGTTTCATCTGACACCACATGGACAAAGATAAGACCTTCTGGAGGAAAGTTCTGTGGTCAATCAATATGCCCACCATGCCTCCTCGTAGTCCCAGCTGCACATAGACAACCACTAAACTCATGTCAGTTAATTTATCCCGCAAAAAAAACTAACTACGTCGTGAGTACTAGAGAAGCAATACTGATATTTGTTAGTAAATTGGGTACAAAATATAATCCACATCTGAGCAGTAAATACTACTGAGAGGAACATGAAGGATACATGAGAATACTGTACACACATTAATCATAATAATGCTAAAAAAATAGCGAAGGTCAAAGTTCACAGAGTTGTACTGAAAGTCTCACAGGAGGGATGAAGACCTCACAAGAGAGCCTGCAAGTCTTCAAATGAATGTCACATCCTAATACATAAGTATAAATGTATACTGTATAGTATGTATACATCCTGCAAAGAAGTATATATGTATACTGTATATCCGGCAAATAGGTACAAAACCCAAAACCAGTGAAGTTGGCACGTTGTGTAAATGGTAAATAAAAACAGAATACAATGATTTGCAAATCCTTTTCAACTTATATTCAATTGAATAGACTGCAAAGACAAGATATTTCATGTTCCCACTGAAGAATTTAATTTTTTTTGGCAAATAATCATTAACTTGGAATTTAAAGGCAGCAACACATTGCAAAAAAGTTGCCACGGGGGCATTTTTACCACTGTGTTACATGGCCTTTCCTTTTAACAACACTCAGTAAACGTTTGGGAACTGAGGAGACACATTTTTGAAGATTCTCAGGTGGAATTCTTCCCCATTCTTGCTTGATGTGCAGCTTAAGTTGTTCAACAGTCCGGGGGTCTCCCTTCTGCTATTTTAGGCTTCATAATGCGCCACACATTTTCAATGGGAGACAGGTCTGGACTACAGGCAGGCCAGTCTAGTACCCGCACTTTTTTACTATGAAGCCTGTTGTAACACGTGGCTTGGCATTGTCTTGCTGAAATAAGCAGGGGCGCCCATGAAAAAGACGTTGCTTGGATGGCAACATATTTTGCTCCAAAACCTGTATGTACATTTCAGCATTAATGGCGCCTTCACAGATGTGTAAGTTACCCATGTCTTGGGCACTAATACACCCCCATACCATCACACATGCTGGCTTTTCAACTTTGGACCTATAATAATCCGGATGGTTCTTTTCCTCTTTGGTCCGGAGGACACGACGTCCACAGTTTCCAAAAAACAATTGGAAATGTGGACTCGTCAGACCACAGAACACTTTTCCACTTTGCATCAGTCCATCTTAGATGAGCTCGGGACCCAGCGAAGCCGGCAGCGTTTCTGGGTGTTGTTGATAAATGGCTTTCGCTTTGTATAGTAGAGTTTTAACTTGCACTTACAGATGCAACGACGGACTGTAGTTACTGAGGGTGGTTTTCTGAAGTGTTCCTGAGCCCATGTGGTGATATCCTTTACACACCGATGTCGCTTTTTGATGCAGGGATATCGAAAGTCCTTAATATCATCGCTTACGTGCAGTGATTTCTCCAGATTCTCTGAACCTTTTGATGATATTACGGACCGTAGATGGTGAAATTCCTTGCAATAGCTGGTTGAGAAATGTTGTTCTTAAACTGTTGGGACAATTTGCTCACGCATTTGTTGAAAAAGTGGTGACCCTCGCCCCATCCTTGTTTGTGAAGTGTTTGATGAGCATTCCTCAACTTTCTCAGTCTTTTTTGCCACTTGTGCCAGCTTTTTTGAAACATGTTGCAGGCATCAAATTCCAAATGAGGTAATATTTTTTTTAAGTAACAAAGTGTTCCAGTGTGAACATGAAATATCTTGTCTTTGCAGTCTATTCAATTGAATATAAGTTGAAAAGGATTTGAAATCATTGTATTCTCTTTTTATTTACCATTTACACAACGCGACAACTTCACTGGTTTTGGGTTTTGTACAAACGTACATATGTATACTGTGTAGCTATAGCATATATGTATACGTCCTGCAAAGAAGTATATGTGTGTGTGTATACATATGTATATACATATATGTATACGTCCTGCAAAGACGAAAGAAAGTCATCAGTAAAATACAAAAGTCTATTTGTTCTATTTACATCTGCCTCTAGGAAAATACTCATTTGGGTTTTTATCGCAAGAGTGGTGGACTTTTTGTGTGACTTGGTTCCAACAACATGTTACATAATAGTCATGCTACATTGCAGTCATGTTACATTGTAGTCATGTTACATTGCAGTCATGTTACATTGCAGTCATGGTACATTGCAGTCATGTTACATTGCAGTCATGTTACATTGCAGTCATGTTACATTGTAGTCATGTTACATTGTAGTCATGGTACATTGTAGTCATGTTACATTGTATTCATGTTACATTATAGTCATGGTACATTGTAGTCATGTTACATTGTGGTCATGTTACATTGTAGTCATGCTACATTGTAGTCATGGTACATTGCAGTCATGTTACATTGCAGTCATGTTACATTGTATTCATGTTACATTGTAGTCATGGTACATTGTAGTCATGGTACATTGCAGTCATGTTACATTGTAGTCATGTTACATTGCAGTCATGTTACATTGCAGTCATGTTACATTGTAGTCATGTTACATTGCAGTCATGTTACATTGCAGTCATGTTACATTGTAGTCATGGTACATTGCAGTCATGTTACATTGCAGTCATGTTACATTGTAGTCATGGTACATTGTAGTCATGGTACATTGCAGTCATTTTACATTGTACTCATGGTACATTGCAGTCATGTTACATTGCAGTCATGTTACATTGTAGTCATGTTACATTGCAGTCATGCTACATTGCAGTCATGCTACATTGCAGTCATGTTACATTGTAGTCATGGTACATTGTAGTCATGTTACATTGCAGTCATGTTACATTGTAGTCATGGTACATTGTAGTCATGGTACATTGCAGTCATGTTACATTGCAGTCATGTTACATTGTAGTCTTGTTACATTGTAGTCATGGTACATTGCAGTCATGTTACATTGCAGTCATGTTACATTGTAGTCATGTTACATAGTAGTCATGTTACATTGTAGTCATGTTACATTGCAGTCATGTTACATTGTAGTCATGGTACATTGCAGTCATGTTACATTGCAGTCATGTTACATTGCAGTCATGTTACATTGTAGTCATGTTACATTGTAGTCATGGTACATTGTAGTCATGTTACATTGTATTCATGTTACATTATAGTCATGGTACATTGTAGTCATGTTACATTGTGGTCATGTTACATTGTAGTCATGCTACATTGTAGTCATGGTACATTGCAGTCATGTTACATTGCAGTCATGTTACATTGTATTCATGTTACATTGTAGTCATGGTACATTGTAGTCATGGTACATTGCAGTCATGTTACATTGTAGTCATGTTACATTGCAGTCATGTTACATTGCAGTCATGTTACATTGTAGTCATGTTACATTGCAGTCATGTTACATTGCAGTCATGTTACATTGTAGTCATGGTACATTGCAGTCATGTTACATTGCAGTCATGTTACATTGTAGTCATGGTACATTGTAGTCATGGTACATTGCAGTCATGTTACATTGTACTCATGGTACATTGCAGTCATGTTACATTGCAGTCATGTTACATTGTAGTCATGTTACATTGCAGTCATGCTACATTGCAGTCATGCTACATTGCAGTCATGTTACATTGTAGTCATGGTACATTGTAGTCATGTTACATTGCAGTCATGTTACATTGTAGTCATGGTACATTGTAGTCATGGTACATTGCAGTCATGTTACATTGCAGTCATGTTACATTGTAGTCTTGTTACATTGTAGTCATGGTACATTGCAGTCATGTTACATTGCAGTCATGTTACATTGTAGTCATGTTACATAGTAGTCATGTTACATTGTAGTCATGTTACATTGCAGTCATGTTACATTGTAGTCATGGTACATTGCAGTCATGTTACATTGTAGTCATGTTACTTAGTAGCCATGTTACATTGTAGTCATGTTACATTGCAGTCATGTTACATTGTAGTCATGGTACATTGCAGTCATGTTACATTGTAGTCATGTTACTTAGTAGCCATGTTACATTGTAGTCATGTTACATAGTAGTCATGTTACATTGCAGTCATGTTACATTGCAGTCATGTTACATTGCAGTCATGTTACATTGTAGTCATGTTACATTGTAGTCATGTTACATTGTAGTCATGTTACATTGCAGTCATGTTACATTGTAGTCATGTTACATTGTAGTCATGTTACATTGTAGTCATGTTGCATTGTAGTCATGTTACATTGTAGTCATGGATGACTTGGTAAAAGTCCCGACTTCACACATTGCACAAGCGCCAGAAAGAGATGACATATTATTTGCTTGTTTGAGCACACTGCAGCTCGTCCTTAACGTTTCAGTCACACGCAGGATTCTCACAGGTATGAGGCGAAAACCAAACCTTTGAATACAGTTGAGCAAATATTCCATTGAGAGCAGTTTGACAAACAATCATCAAGTTAAAGAAAGAAGAAGGAGAGACACTAAATAAAGGAGTTCAATCTTCAGGAGATGAAACATCTCAGTCCTCTTTGAGTCAGAGTGACAGTCAGGATATTTTACACTTCAAAGCTTCTCACATTTCATGGCTGGACAGATGCTTGTGTTTGATTCACATGGGCATTGGGATTCTGCTCGTCCCCATTCAAATTCCTTTATAATCAAACAAATATATATATTTTTAAAAATACACTTTCAGGCTTTTCTGACTGGTTACCTCTTTTGAAAAGTTTCATTATCATGATTATACAAATAATACATTGCGAGAATCGCTTTGAATCAAGAATCATGTTGAATTGATTCTGAATAGAATTGTCACACAAGGAATGAGAGTCAGAACAATAACGATATCGGACTAATGGTCATTTAAAAACTAAAAAAAGGATGAGTTAATTTATACACGGACGTAGGGAGAAGTACAGAGCGCAAATAAACCTTAAAGGCACTGCCTTTGCGTGCCGGCCCAATCACATAATATCTACGGCTTTTCACACACACAAGTGAATGCAAAGCATACTTGGTCAACAGCCATACAGGTCACACTGAGGGTGCACGTATAAAGAACTTTAACACTGTTACAAATATGCGCCACACTGTGAACCCACACCAAAAAATAATGACAAACACATTTCGGGAGAACATCTGCACCGTAACACAACATAAACCCAACAGAACAAATACCCAGAACCCCTTGCAGCACTAACTCTTCCGGGACGCTACAATATTAAGTTAAAGTACTAGTGATTGTCACACACACACTAGGTGTGGCGAAATGATTCTCTGCATTTGACCCATCACCCTTGATCACTCCCTGAGAGGTGAGGGGAGCAGTGAGCAGCAGCGGCGGCCGCGCCCGGGAATCATTTTTGGTGATTTAACCCCCAATTCCAACCCTTGATGCTGAGTGCCAAGCAGGGAGGTAATGGCTCCCATTTTTATAGTCTTTGGTATGACTCGGCCGGGGTTTGAACTCACGACCTACCGATCTCAGGGCGGACACTCTAACCACCAGGCCACAGACCCCCACTGCCCCCTAACCCCCACCCCCACCTCAGCCCCGCCCACCTCAACCTCCTCATGCTCTCTCAGGGAGAGCATGTCCCAAATTCCAAGCTGCTGTTTTGAGGCATGTTAAAATAAATAATGCACTTTGTGACTTCAATAATAATTAAAGCTGCAAGCAGCGTTGGTCGGGTCCGCATTTTGGCAGGTGCTAGTCCTAGGTGTCCAATACTTTTGTCCAGTGGTAGTCCTGAGTGAGACCTACATAGAGGTTTTTGTTGCGTGTCTCTACGATATTCGTACTGGGAGTTAGAGGAAGTTGTGTCTGTGTTTTTTTCCTAGGTGCTGCGGCACAGTGGTTCTTTTCTTTGAAGGCTCGTACAATCAAAACCGTAGCACTTATTAAAACGCTTTCGCCAACTTTTAATCAGATTGGTTCAATCTCTCTCCTGTAGTAGTTTGAAGCCAAAACAACAAACGCGCTCTGAGGAGATAATGTTTGATGTTTGGTGACCGCTTTTTAAAAAAAAAATTGTTTTGAAGTGGGGATATCAAACTTCCTGTTGATTTTTGCTGAAGGATTTCAATCTATGAAATGTAGGTCTAAGTGAGACCTACGTAGAGGTTTTCGTTTCATGTCTCTAAAACGTTCCTACCGGAAGTTACAAGCAGTTTTGTCTGTGTTTTCCTCTGAGAAGCAGTTTTGTCTCTGTTTTATTCAAAAATTGCGCTAGAGCGCAATTTTGAGTTTTGGGGTTCGGTTTTTTTTAGATCGCAATTTCCACCAGTCCCAATGTGTGTAAAAATTTTGGTGAGTTTTGAAGTATTTTAAGGGGGTCAAATTACAGCTCAAAGAGGCAAAAATTTGTGTTTTTAGTCATTTTTTGTGTTGAAGGGGAAATTGCCAACTTCCTGTTGGTTTTTGCCTGAGGATGTGAAATTATGAATTGTAGGTCTAAGTGAGACCTACATACAGGTTTTTGTTTCATGTCTCTACGACCTTCCTAGTGGGAGTTACAGGCAGTTTGTTTTTGTTTTTTTCCTAGGGGGCACTAGAGCGCAATTTTGATTTTTGGGGTTTGGTTTTTTACTAAAGTGTGCTGTCCCAGTTTTTCTATGTGTGTATAAAATTTCGTGAGTTTTGAAGCATGTTAAGGGTGGCAAAGTAGTGCGCAAAGCTGCGGAATAATAATCAACCTTACAATTTCAATAGGTTCCTTTGTACCTGTACAAAGGACTCTCTGTGGGAGTCCTTTGTACAGGGTACATGCGAACCCTAATTAAAGCTGCAAGCAGTGATGGACGGGACCGACTTTGAGGGCTCATAAAATCCAAACCGGAGCAGTGATTAAAACTCTTTCATCAACTTTTAATCAGAAGGGTTCAATCTCTCTCCTGTGCTAATTTGAAGCCGACACGACAAACGCGCTCAGAGGAGATAATGTTTGAAAAAAGGTGACTGTTTATACACAACTTTTGTTTTGAAGGGGGAATTGCAAACTTCCTGTTGATTTTTGCTGGGGGTTGTCAGTGTATGAAATATAGGTCTAAGTGAGACCTACATAGAGGTTTTTGTTTCATGTCTCTACGACATTCCTACTGGGAGTTACAGGGAGTTTTGTCTGCGTTTTCTTCCTAGGGGGCGCTAGAGCGCAATTTTGAGGTTTTTTTTTTTTTTATTAGATTGCAATTTTCGCCAGTTCTGATGTGTGTGTACAATTTGGTGAGTTTTGAAGCATGTTAAGGGGGTCAAATTACAGCTCAAACAGGCGGTATAATAATAAAACACTAGTAATTCAATAGGGTCCTCCGTCCCAAAGGGACTCGGTCCCTAAATATGGCAGTGCCATGTTGGCATTTTTTTTCCATAACTTGAGTTGATTTATTTTGGAAAACCTTGTTACATTGTTTAATGCATCACAACAAAATTAGGCATAATAATGTGTTAATTCCACGACTGTATATATCGGTATCGGTTGATATCGGAATCGGTAATTAAGAGTTGGACAATATCGGGATATCGGCAAAAAAGCCATTATAGAACATCTGTAGAAAATGTGGTAGTTTAATTCTCTGATGAAATGCATGTTGACGTTTCAATCACGCGCTGTGCCTTTAAGAGCCTTTAAATAATGGCCATGTAATGAGATTATTACAATTTGAGGCATTTTAAATTGTGAGGCTCAACTGAAATTTGCCCTTTTTTTTTTTTGTCACGTTCAAATTAAGCTGCTGGAGTTTTTTCTCCACGCCGTGGCCTCAAATGTGAAAGCGAGAGAAACGACTTGCACTTGCAAGTTGTCATGACCGGCGTTTGTAACGTTGATGCATTGGTCCTGCCGACACTGGTGGAGTGCCAATATGGTGCTTGTTGGTGAGGGCCGCATCGGGTGAGAAGTCCTGCTGCTGCATGACAAGGTGTTCTCTTCCAGGTGACCGGCTTTTGTCTTCCATTAAGGTCCATTATGGAGCCTGGTGGAGACTCTCACCCACTGCACTTATACGCAAGAGTGCTGATACGAGCGAGCGCGGATTTACATAACTGACTTTAGACTCCGCAAGCAAAGAACATCTTCATGTCACATTTTCACAAGTATCATTTATAATAATTTATAATGATCAGGACACTAGACACCGAAAATGGAAAAAATTACCTCCTTGTTCCTGTAAAAGGCTTCTTACTAGAGATGTCCGATAATGGCTTTTTTGCCGATATTCCCATATTGTCCAACTCTTAATTACCGATATCAACCGATACAGATATATACAGTCGTGGAATTAACACATTATTATGCCTAATTTTGTTGTGATGCCCCGCTGGATGCATTAAACAATGCAACAAGGTTTTCCAAAATAAATCAACTCAAGTTATGGACAAAAAATGCCAACATGGCACTGCCATATTTATTATGGAAGTCACAAAGTGCATTATTTTTTTTAACATGCCTCAAAACAGCAGCTTGGAATTTGGGACATGAGGAGGTTGAGGTCGGCGGAGTTGAGGGGGGATTAGGGGGTAGTGCTGGGTGTAAGAGTTAGTGCTGCAAGGGGTTCTGGGTATTTGTTCTGTTGTGTTTATTTTGTGTTACGGTGCGGATGTTCTCCCGAAATGTGTTTGTCATTCTTGTTTGGTGTGGGTTCACAGTGTGGCGCATATTTGTAACAGTGTTAAAGTTGTTTATACGTGCACCCTCAGTGTGACCTGTATGGCTGTTGACCAAGTATGCCTTGCATTCACTTGTGTGTGTGAAAAGCCGTAGATATTATGTGATTGGGCCGGCACGCAAAGGCAGTGCCTTTAAGGTTTAATGGCGCTCTGTACTTCTCCCTACGTCCGTGTACCACTCCGTACAGCGGCGTTTTAAAAAGTCATACATTTTAGTTTTTGAAACCGATACCGATAATTTCCGATATCACATTTTAAAGCATTTATCAGCCGATAATATCAGCAGTCCGATATTATCGGATATCTCTAGTTGTAAGATCGCCATGTAAAATTGCTAATGCTAATCAGTAGCATGTCAGTGACACATGTTTTAAATCAGGCACACTCGCTTGTGCAACGTTTGATTTTATGTCAGTCAGAACTCGGTAGTACTGACAAAATTTGGTTGGTGCCTATAAAAGTACCGCCATTCCGAACAACCGTAACTGTTAACCTTTCAGTTTATCCCCCGGGAATCTCATATATTGCAGTTCTGGACCGCCGTCTTCCCATTCGCTGATTTTTTTAAAAACATTTTTGAATATAAAATCCTCTCCAGTGTTGTGG
The DNA here is from genome assembly GCF_033978785.1 of Entelurus aequoreus. NCBI lineage: Eukaryota > Metazoa > Chordata > Actinopteri > Syngnathiformes > Syngnathidae > Entelurus > Entelurus aequoreus. Next base: position 9,606,823 of record NC_084744.1, read on the forward strand.
CCCACATGGGTGTAACGATAACACCCCGAGCGGAGACCCAAAAACCTTTACTGAACCTGAATAACTCTTACTGTGTGTGTGTATATATATATCAATCAATCAATCAATCAATCAATCAATGCTTATTTATATAGCCCTAAATCACAAGTGTCTCAAAGGGCTTCCCCCCCCCCCCCTCCCCCACCCCCCCCGCCTCCTAGGGGAGACCGGATGCAATGGACGTCGAGTGGGTCTGACATAATAGTGAGAGTCCAGTCCATAGTGGATCTAACATAAAAGTGAGAGTCCAGTCCATAGTGGATCTAACATAATAGTGAGAGTCCAGTCCATAGTGGATCTAACATAATAGTGAGAGTCCAGTCCATAGTGGATCTAACATAAAAGTGAGAGTCCAGTCCATAGTGGATCTAACATAATAGTGAGAGTCCAGTCCATAGTGGATCTAACATAATAGTGAGAGTCCAGTCCATAGTGGATCTAACATAAAAGTGAGAGTCCAGTCCATAGTGGATCTAACATAATAGTGAGAGTCCAGTCCATAGTGGATCTAACATAATAGTGAGAGTCCAGTCCATAGTGGATCTAACATAATAGTGAGAGTCTAGTCCATAGTGGATCTAACATAATAGTGAGAGTCCAGTCCATAGTGGATCTAACATAAAAGTGAGAGTCCAGTCCATAGTGGATCTAACATAATAGTGAGAGTCCAGTCCATAGTGGATCTAACATAATAGTGAGAGTCCAGTCCATAGTGGATCTAACATAAAAGTGAGAGTCCAGTCCATAGTGGATCTAACATAATAGTGAGAGTCCAGTCCATAGTGGATCTAACATAATAGTGAGAGTCCAGTCCATAGTGGATCTAACATAATAGTGAGAGTCCAGTCCATAGTGGATCTAACATAATAGTGAGAATCCAGTCCATAGTGGATCTAACATAATAGTGAGAGTCCAGTCCATAGTGGGGCCAGCAGGAGACCATCCCGAGCGGAGACGGGTCAGCAGCGCAGAGATGTCCCCAACCGATGCACAGGCGAGCGGTCCACCCTGGGTCCCGACTCTGTAACTTTAATAAGTGTTAAACGGCTATAAGGAATGTATATGAATTGCAATTTAATTCTACTTCCTGTAATTACAATTCCACTTCCTGTGGGGGTATATTCATATTCTTCAATTTAAATTCCAAATTTTTTCTATTTTGCCTGACACTAAATCCACTGGAGAACAATTTCACAATTGTTACCATGCAGTGTAAATTAGGGCTGTGAGTCTTCAGACACTGAACGATTCGATCAAACTTTGATTCAGAATTGATTCTTGATTCAACACGAGTGTCGATTTAAACCGATGCTTGCAACGTATTGTTTGGATTAATAATTATAATACATTGTTTTCAAAACAGGTTAGAAAAGTTGCTTCTGTTTGCCTATACATGTCTTTTTGAAAATTGATCCAAGTACAACAAAAGGAAAAAAATATATTTTTGAAAATAATTAACATATTTAGAATTTGGCTGAGTAAGATTTGGGTGTGAATCGATTTTTTTTTTGTGCAACCCTGGTGTAGATCACTAAAAGGTATGTTAAGTCCCTCCCATGACGTGTATTCATGTTGACCCTTTGTTCCATCGGAAGGTTAATAGCACTTGTCTTGCAGAATGCGTGTCAAATGGCAAGGGCTTTGTCTGAAAAGGTAAACGCTTTTCACTTATGCGAATTCATGTTGGGTAATTACGTTGACGTGTCACGGCAGGCGGAACACGTGTCAAGAATGGTGCGAGCTGCACCTGATAAATATTTGAACTCCATTACTGGTGCAACAACATGTAAAGCCTGGTCTGTGGGTTGGCAACATCTGGCCTCTTTAGCATGACTGCAACGTTTTCGCCTGCAGGTCACGACATCACTCTGCAGGCTTGCGTCACATTTTCACACGCCACACACACACAGGCCGTGCTCGTTGGACTGGGTAGGACGTGAGCGGAGAAGGCGGCGAGGAGGGCTAGTTTATGGCTTTGTAAGAAGACGTGTAATACAGGGGTGTCCAAACCTTTTGACTTGGGGGCCGCATTGGGCTAAATAAATTGAGTCGAGGGCTGAAAGCCGACTGCATGTAAAGTAACACATATAAATGTGTACCCATACATATATATATATATATATATATATATATATATATATATATATATATATATATATATATATATATATATATATATATAAATATGTATATATACACTACCGTTCAAAAGTTTGGGGTCACCCAAACAATTTTGTGAAATAGCCTTCATTTCTAAGAACAAGAATAGACTGTCGAGTTTCAGATGAAAGTTCTCTTTTTCTGGCCATTTTGAGCGTTTAATTGACCCCACAAATGTGATGCTCCAGAAACTCAATCTGCTCAAAGGAAGAACACTGGAGTGATAGTTGCTGGAAATGGGCCTCTATACACCTATGTAGATATTGCACCAAAAACCAGACATTTGCAGCTAGAATAGTCATTTACCACATTAGCAATGTGTAGAGTGTATTTCTTTAAAGTTAAGACTAGTTTAAAGTTATCTTCATTGAAAAGTACAGTGCTTTTCCTTCAAAAATAAGGACATTTCAATGTGACCCCAAACTTTTGAACGGTAGTGTATATACATACACAAACACACATATATATATATATATATATATATATATATATATATATATATATATATATATATATATATATATATATATATATATATACTTATATACATATACATATATACATACATACATATATATATATATACATACATACTCTCTCTCACGTATATATATATATATATATATATATATATATATATATATATATATATATATATATATATATATATATATATATATATATATATATATATATATATATATATATATATATATATATATATATATATATATATGTATGAGAGCGAGACTATACATATGTGTACATATTATATTAATATAATGGTTATATAATTCATATAATTGGATATTAAGAATATGTGAACGTTCGACCTCTACTTCACTTCCGTGACGACCTCCTCATTTTGTGTATATATACAGTAATATATATATATATATATATATATATATATATATATATATATATATATATATATATATATATACATACATACATATACTGTATATACATAAATATATATGTACATACATACTCTCATATATATATATATATATATATATATATATATATATATATATATATATATATATATATATATATATATATATATATATATATATATAAATATATATATATATATAAATATATATGTACATACATATATATATGTACATACATACTCTCATATATATATATATATATATATATATATATATATGAGAGAGTATGTATGTACATATATATATATATATATATATATATGTATGTACATATATATTTATGTATATATATATGTATGTATGTATTTATGTATATGTATATATGTATATAAGTATATATGTATGTATATATATATATATATATATATATATATATATATATATATATATATATATATATATATATATATATATATATATATATATATATATATATATATATATATATATATGAGAGCGAGACTATACATATGTGTACATATTATATTAATATAATGGTTATATAATTCATATAATTGGATATTAAGAATATGTGAACGTTCGACCTCTACTTTACTTCCGTGACGACCTCCTTAAAGTTGTTTTTCCAGGTTGTGTTGTTTGTGACCATGTGTGTTGACATTTTGTATATATATATATATATATATAACAACTTTCCCATAACTAGGGAAAGTTGTTTGCATTGGGTCATATAAGTGAACGCTGTGCCTATTTCCATTCAAATGATAATGAAAGGACATTCATCTGTATTACCCACTTTGTTCACTCGATGGTGCCATAATGACAACGTCAAAATATCACCATCACAATAAATGCAATCTTCATTTTGGGTGAGATTTCTAATTCAAGTCAAGACGCTTCTCGAACAAATCGAAGACGTGGGCGGGCTGCATTTGGCCCACGAGGCCGTAGTTTGGACACCCCTGGTATAATAGATGCAAAAGGCATGGCGACCATCCTCTCCTTGGGGTACCCTATATTGATATTCTTTTTTTGCACCCTATATTTCACTCCCCTATTGCGTGTTTCTACAGTCATGTCATTTTAAGAGCGGGGAAACCTTTGTTGAGAGCAGAGCGGGAGGAGGAGTTGTGCGAGGCTGGTACTGCAGCACACTCAGCACACGCTGAGTCTTTCAGCCCAATTTGAGAACGTTAGTGTGTTGCTCCAGGTGGGCGACTACACCACAGTGTTCCTCTGTCTGTAGGGCGGGGGCGGCAGCATGTTACCGGCTTTCATCGCCGCCTCGGACAAGTATTCCTGGTTCTGGGCAACAGCGGGGCGGATGCGTCCGTTCTGCCGGTAAAAGAAGCGGGTGCTGCAGTCCTGCAGGTACTCGGGGTTGTGCATGGAGGTTTTCGGGGGGAGACTGTGCTGCCAGTATTCAGGATTGTCAAAAGTGGCCTTTTTCCTTTTCTTGTCCAACATGATGGTGCCGCCGCTGATGCCCGAGTGCACGGCGTGTCCCGAAAGCCCCGGATGCAGGGTGTGCGACGGGTAGGCCGGGTGCGGGAGGTGACCGGGGGCGTGCACGTAGGCGGCCGCCGCTTGGCCCGACGTCAATTTGTTCACCGTCTGCGATACGGTTTGGGCGGCCGAGGTTCCCGGGAGAGAGAAGGAGGCCGCGGAAGCTAATCCGTTCTTGTCTCCGGGGTTAAGAAAGGTGTTCAGGTAAAGCGGCTCGTTGATATACTCATCGTTCATGTGGGCCGAGTGGCTGCTGGAGGCGGCGGCCATGTGCAGAGCGTGGCAGCCCGCTCCATCAAGCGCTGCGTGGGCGTCACCGTTCCTGCGACGGGTCGTGAAGGGGTTCTCCTCCACAGGGTTGATGTAGTCTGCAAACAGGAAGAGGATGCACTTCTAAATCTTTGCACTGCAAAGCTCATTAGAGTCTTCAAACTAGCAGGATGTGGCGTTAAAGGCCTACTGAAAGCCACTACTACCGACCACGCAGTCTGATAGTTTATACATCAATGATGAAATCTTAACATTGCAACACATGCCAATACGGCCGGGTTAACTTATAAAGTGCAATTTTAAATTTCCCGCTAAACTTCCGGTTGAAAACGTCTATGTATGATGACGTATGCGCGTGACGTCACTAGTTAAACGGAAGTATTCGGACACCATTGAATCCAATACAAAAAAGCTCTGTTTTCATCTCAAAATTCCACAGTATTCTGGACATCTGGGATGGTGAATCTTTTGCAATTTGTTTAATGAACAATGAAGACTGCAAAGAAGAAAGTTGTAGGTGGGATCGGTGTATTAGCGGCTGGCTGCAGCAACACAACCAGGAGGACTTTGACTTGGATAGCAGACGCGCTAGCCGACGCTAGCCGCCGACCGCACGGATGAACGGGTGAAGTCCTTCGTCCTTCCGTCGATCGCTGGAACGCAGGTGAGCACGGGTGTTGATGAGCAGATGAGGGCTGGCTGGCGTCGGTGGAGCGCTAATGTTTTTATCATAGCTCAGTGAGGTCCCGTTGCTAAGTTAGCTTCAATGGCGTTGTTAGCAACAGCATTTTTAAGCTTCGCCAAGGTGGAAAGCATTAACCGTGTAGTTACAGGTCCATGGTTTAATAGTATTGTTAATTTTCTGTCTATCCTTCCAGTCAGGGGTTTATTTCTTCTGTTTCTATCTGGATTTAAGCCCAATGCTATCACGTTAGCTCCGTAGCTAAAGAGCTTCGCCGATGTATTGTCGTGGAGATAAAAGTCACTGTGAATGTCCATTTTTCTCCACTCTCATTTTCAAGAGGATATAGTATCCGAGGTGGTTTAAAATACAAATCCGTGATCCACAATAGAAAAAGGAGAGAGTGTGGAATCCAATGAGCCAGCTTGTACCTAAGTTACGGTCAGAGCGAAAAAAGATATGTCTTGCACTGCATTCTAGTCCTTCACTCTAACGTTCCTCATCCACAAATCTTTCATCCTCGCTCAAATTAATGGGGTAATCGTCGCTTTCTCGGTCCGAATCAAAACAATGGGAACTTTTGAGGAGTCCTTCCTCTGGTGACGTCACGCTACTTCCGGTACAGACAAGGCTTTTTTTTTTTTATCAGCGACCAAAAGTTGCAACTTTATCGTCGATGTTCTCTACTAAATCCTTTCAGCAAAAAATATGGCAATATCGCGAAATGATCAAGTATGACACATAGAATGGATCTGCTATCCCCGTTTAAATAAAAACAATTCATTTCAGTAGGCCTTTAAGACAAAAATATGTTTTCTTACATCATAATTGACAATGTTTTGGACTTTTTGTGCAGTGGTATCTCAACTTAGGAATAATTTTTGTGTACTATTTTATCTGCTCATCAGTTCATGTGAACCAGAGGTGTCAAAGTCACTTTTTCCCTTTTTATTTTCTTCCCCTTCCTTCCACTATCATGTTCCAGGTCTATTGATCGTACTTATCACTCCTCACAGCACATCTCTGTACTTACAGTAGTTATAGTCTTGTTTTTAAAGCCATGGATAGAACTGCACATCCTTCTCGCAGCATTTCCACAGGTTTAGCCCTTTCCCAGAGAACATTGTGTATCTATGTTTTCTGCAGGTGGTTCTTGCCCATGTTGTTAGAAACATATCTGCACTTCTGAGTGCATATAAAGTGTCTTTGGAACACAAGCTGTTTTTGCTCCCGGTTTGATTTGTGACAGCGTTGTGCCGTTTGAGCCGGAAAGAGTGGACATATTGTCACTGCTTGGTTTACCCAAGAAACACGATTTTATTCGACATTCGTTTTGGAGCATTCGTTCAGAGAACGACACAATCCTGCCAACCACTGGTGCGAAGAAGATTCGCGCAACAATATGTCCTACCTGACTGCAGCCAACCGATCAAACCCCAATGCAGAGTCCGCGTCATGCAGCCATAAGTTTCGGCTGGGGGTCAGCAAGCCGCAGCTCTTTAGTGCCACCCTAGTGGCTCCCTGGAGCATTATTACAAATGTTTTTTAATTTTTAATTTTTTAGTCCTGGGCATGACGTTAAAGTGCATCCCGTAGTGGAGGCTCCTCTATGGGGTCTTGGGGCACTAGGAGGTTAACCCCTTTACTACTGTTACCCCAGGTGGCCCTTGGCAAAGGCCCAGTACCTGACTGCCCCCTAGCCAGGGATACGGTGAAGACCTCAACGGCGGAGCAGGCGGAAGACGGTAGATGTAAGAACTACCACAACGGCTGCGATGGCGGAAGAAGGCACCCCCGCATCCATGTGGGGCCCAGTTATGGGGAAATAACAACCCAAGACCTCAACGGTGGAACAGGCGGAGGATGATTGCTAACCCTATGGAGCGTCACAACGGCTGGGATGGCGGAGGAAGGCTGCAGCAGAAAAGGGTCCCCAGTCCTCTTGGACTCCATGCCACTGGACCCTGACCCGGATCTGTCAAGGATCGTGTGGCGACTGTCTGTACACCAGTCTCCCCACGTTAAACAGCATCCTCCATAAAGGGATACCCCCCTACCAGGAGGACCGTCATACTCGCTTCGAGTGACCGCCGATGATGATGATGATTAAAAAAGGATTGGAAATGGAAAAAGATGGGGGGAAAATACAACATGTAAACACTTGTTTACATGTTAAATCTTCCACTCCTTCTTTGTCTCATTTTGTCCACCAAAAATTTTATACTGTGTGTGAGCTTTGTTGATGTTATTGACTCGTTGGGAGTACTAAGCATATTTAGTCAGTGCATGACTGCAAGCTAATCAATGCTAACATGCTATATAGGCTAGATGTATGTACATATGGCATCATTATGCATTTGTAGCTATATTTGAGCTAATTTTTTAATATCCTTTACCTATATAGCTCGGTTGGTAGAGTGGCCGTGCCAGCAACTTGAGGGTTCCAGGTTCGATTCCCGCTTCCGCCATCCTAGTCACTACCGTTGTGTCCTTGGGCAAGATGCTTTACCCACCTGCTCCCAGTGCCACCCACACTGGTTTAAATGTAACTTAGATATTGGGTTTCACTATGTAAAGCGCTTTGAGTCGCTAGAGAAAAGCGCTATATAAATATAATTCACTTCACTTCACTTCACTTTATCCTCTTTGTATGTCTTTTATATTTGCATGTCTCATGACGCATTATCTGTATGTAATATTGGCAGCATTTCTGATAGTTGTTTGTGTGCCATGTTGTTCCAGACCACAGCAAACATTACCTAGCTTGCCAAAGATGGTAATAAATCTATTAAAAGAAGACAGCCTGCCGTTTCCTTTAGCTTTGTGTTAGAATAATTGTTTCTAAGTTATCACAAAAACTTTGTGTTACATTGAGTGCCTGGTGAGAAGCAAAAGCCGTCTTTGGAACCTACCAAGAATAAGGCTCGTAAAACTCCACTGTGTACGGGGGGAAGCAGCATGAAGGTGTTCTGTTTTCTTTCATGTATTGTAATCAAACAGAAAAATAGTGTCTGACCCAAGAACTACAAAAGCGAAGAGGAAGCAGGATCAGACTCCCCTCCGATGACCTCTTTTTGAACCTCCTTTTTGAACTGTTTTCCGAACCTCTTTTTGAACTGTTTTACGACCTTTTCTTTGAACTGTTTTACGACCTTTTCTGTGAACTGTTTACGCCCTTTTTTGTGAACTGTTTACGACCTTGTCCCTTAGAAGCAGCTGTTGTCATGTGGTCAGAGAAAGTCCAAATAAAGGGGAAGGCGTACAATCTTTTGGCAGCACGTGCTGAGACACTGTTCAAGAGTACAGCGTGTCCAGGCGTCTCTCCTCAATTGAGCCAAATTCAATTCTGTCTCTGTTTAATTCTTTGCTTCTTGTCTTGTTTAATAGATGTCATCAGTGTTTGAACCTGACACTTAGACACACACATCTATACCTTTGGCCATTCTAATCCAGTCATTTCCAGGAGTTATCTCACCTTCTCAGTAGCATCTGATTTAGTTAGTAAGATCTGCGACACATAGTCATTTTGATAGTAGGCTATTATAGCTAATATAGACACTTACGTCATGTGTTGCCTTCTTTATAAGACTTATATACGGCTTTTTATTTTTTGCGGCTCCAGACAGATTTGTTTTTTGTCTTTTTGGTCCAATATGGCTCTTTCAACATTTTTGGTTGCGGCCCCCTGGTTTAGGCCAACCTCTAAGGTGCAGCTGGGAATGGAAGAGGATTTAGAGAAAAACAAAGATTGCCATTTTTGTAGTTACCTCTCCAAAGTGTGGCTGTCTCGGGAGCCAACCAGAGCCTCGAGGAGTTTCTGAAGAAATTGTCGAACCGTACAAGCGACATATCCCTTGCTTGGATTAAGGAAATCCCTGAGTAGACGTTTTTTTACTCATGGACTCACTCACATTGCTGACTGGTAGGAAGGGATTTACGAGAATATATCAGGTCATGATCCTTCTTTTAAGTTACTTTATGTGAACAGAGCTCATTTCAATCATAAGGTAAGTCAATCAATCACTAATCAAAGACGGGGTGCAGCTATAAAGTAGAACAGGAATGTCAAACTTGTTTTCATTGAGGGCCTGTTAGAATAATCATGTATATATATCATCACACAACTTTAGTATGCTTAAAGTCCGTTGCTATAGTTATTAGCTATTGTGCTCAAGCTGTATTTTTCCTATCTGTGCAAGGACAAAACTTCTTGTCCGCAGATGTTATCTTTGTTTTATCCCGCTAACAGCCAAGGACTTCAAGGACCTCGACGAAGATAAGACGACAGCACACGGACGAAGCAGAGACAAGGCGGGATCACAAGGCCCCAGCACATTCCGTCACGCATTGTGCGTACTGGACCTGCTTTGCATGATATATGTGACCACTCCTTTTAGAGGCGGCCTCAGTGATGTTGACTAGGGAACTCCTGAATAAATAGAGGGACGCGGGAGCTGTCCCTTAGAGCAGTGGTCCCCAACCACCGGGCCGCGGCCCGGTACCGGTCCGTGGATTGATTGGTACTTAAAAATTTAATTAAATTATTTTTTTTATTAAATCAACAAAAAAACACAAGATACACTTACAATTAGTGCACCAAGCCAAAAAACCTCCCTCCCCCATTTCCACTCATTCCCACCCATTTGCACAAAAGGGTTGTTTCTTTCTGTTATTACTATTTCTGGTTCCTACATTATATATCAATATAGATCAATACAGTCTGTAGTGATACAGTCCGTAAGCACACATGATTGTATTTTTTTATGACAAAAATAAATAAAAATAATGGGACACATTTTCAAGCATTGACCGGTCCGCAGTTACAAAAAGGTTGGGGACCACTGCCTTAGAGCGTAGGGCGAGACTGTGACTAAGTGTGCAGCTCCATGTGTTCTCCTCATGGGCTAAATTGAACTCTGTCTCTGCATGATTCCTTGCTTCTTGTCTGATTAATAGATGTCATCAGCGTTTGAACCTGACAGGGCCACAATCGCAGTTATGTCTGCCCTCAAAGCGCCACTTGTAAATATATAATAAAAAAAAGTATGAGGATTCTGCTCATAATATTGCATTATTGTCTAAGCATTTGATTGTTAGCTTTTTTTTTACGTTCGCTTAAAAAACCCAAAATAGATTTTAGTGTAAAAAAAAACTAACTTGCTCAGTTGCCAGAATTTAGGGCTGCATGGGATTCTGGGTGTTTGTTGTGTTGTGTTTATGTTGTGTTTATGTTGTGTTACAGCGCGGATGTTCTCCAGAAATGTGTTTGTCATTCTTTTTTGGTGTGGGTTCACAGTGTGGCGCATATTTGTAACGTAACAGTGTTAAAGTTGTTATATACGACCACCGTCAGTGTAAGCTGTGTGTCTGTTGAACAAGTATGCCTTGCTGTCACTTACGTGTGCACTGAGCATGCTGAAGCTGCATTCAACATGTGGCCGAGCAGGTACGCTGTTGGAGCAGGCTGTAGAGGACGCTAAAGGCAGTACCATCACGCCCTGGAACTCGGGAATCTCCCGGATAAATTGAGAGGGTTGGCAAGTATGACGCTATCAAGCGCAATCGCGGGTCGCACTATCATTAAATTTTTATATTAAGGTGCGGGCCGGGGCGTGTGTCTGAGACCCCTGGTTAAAACATAGCACAAAGCAAAAAAAGCTTTGTATGCAGTGCTATTTCGTTTTAAATTTTCAAGAGTTTTGTGGCTCCCATTGTTTTCTTTAATTTGTGAAACTTGTCAAAATGGCTCTTTGAGTGGTAAAGGTTGCCGACCCCTGGGCTAGGGAATAAGTTTGCTGGTGAAATTTTAAATGACATTTGATATATAAGTTTTGTCAATCATTGGACATTTTCCATGTGTTTTTTAATGCCATGTGATCTGCACATAGTGCCATGTGGCCCTCTATGATGCAATACTGCATGACAAGAAAGGCTACTTTGACTAACTACTAAAACTATTGATGAGTTTTTGTCTTTACAAAGGCTGAATTTTCCTTACATGGATTACAGAGGCTGTAACTAAAAATCAGTTCATTTACCAAAGCACATTTTCACATGTAACTGTAATTAATTTAGCACAATTTGGAATATGATTCGACAAACCATAGAGCTTTTAATACTATTGTTATAACGCAATTAGGGTTGTACGATATACAACCCATACGGCATACTAATGACTCATATTCGGTACTATACCGCCTCTAAAAAGTACCAGTACCCCCCCCCCCCCCCTTTTCTTTTTACGGGCATGACGGCGCGTTGTCGTCACGTCATGACATTGCCCCTTTTACAAGCAGAGGAGCATGTTCGGCAGCGCACTATCACAGAGTACTTACAAGCAGACACAGTGTGTAGACAGAAAAGGGAGAACAGACGCATTTTGGTCTAAAAAGTAAAAATAAAGGTGAAGTTATAACACTGAAATGCCCTCAGGAAGAGGTGCTTTAAGACAGTGTTCTAGCTACTTCTAAATCACTAATCCTCGTCTCCATGGCGACAAATAAAGTACGTTTCTTACACGTATCATTATCACTGCAGGACGAGGAATAGCTAAACATGCTTCACGACACACCGTAGCTCACTGGCGTCAAATTGTAAACAAACGCCATGGGTGGATCTCCACTGTAATGATACCAAGTACCGTAGCGTATCTAGTCGATACTACTATGATTACATCGATATTTTTTTAGCATAACAAAATATTTTTTTGTTTAAAAAAAATTAATATTATGATTATAAAGTCATGAAATACATCCCTGGACTTTGAATATGACCAATATGATATGATGAATATGATCCTGTAACTACTTGGTATCAAATCGATACCTAAACTTGTGGTATCATCCAAAACTAATGTAAAGTATCAAAGAAGAGAATAATAAGTGATTATTATATTTTAACAGAAGTGTAGATAGAACATGTTAAAATAGAAAATAACCAGATATTAACAGTAACTGAACAAGTAGATTAATAATACACTTTTACAGTTTGTCCCTCATAATGTTGACAAAATAATAGAATGATAAATGACACAATAAGTTACTGCATATGTCAGCAGACTAATTAGGAGCATTTGTTTGTTTACTTACTACTAAAAGACAAGTTGTCTAGTATGTTCACTATTTTATCTAAGGACTAAATTGTTCTTGGATTGCAATTAGAAACATATGTTTAATGTACTCCAAGATTTTTGTTAAAATAAAGCCAATAATGCAATTTTTTTGGTCCCCTTTATTTAGAAAAGTATCAAAATGCTAATGTCCCTCCACAGATCAAAGTCCTTTCTCTGTCAGCAATCCCCGCCTCCATGGTGGCAAGTAAACTACATTTCTTTCATGTAGCATTATCACTGGAAGACGAGGACGATACAATAAACCGTGCAAATGGCTAGGCTAGAGCTCTTGAACGTAAACAAAGGTGGACCCACCGATATACATATCGACAGTAACGATTCGGGCTGTGAATCTTTGGGCACCACACGTATTGATTCGAGTCATGGGGGTAACAATTTGATTCAGAATTGCTTCTCGATTCAAACTCAATATTTTATCAATAACATTGTCCCTGTTGTATGATTAACTATATTCCTCCATTAAATAGATAAACAGCTCTGATCAATGTCTATATCATTTAATAGAAAACTGTTTTTTGTTGAATAAAAATCTACCCAAACATTTAATAGAGTCAAATACAAATAAGGCAACAAGAGAAGAAACTAAGGTAAATCTGTACAGCAGATATAGATCATCTACATCAACAATGTGATTTGTTTGAGTGGCTGGACAGGACAGAAAAAATAAAAGATGAATAGATTTTAGATTGTCTTTTTTAAACCGAATTAAAAATTATTACAAATAATCGTGCTTAAATCCAAAACATTTTTTTTTGACACCTCTAATAACGCTACAAAGTATGGTGTCAGTATATGGTTGAGAGCACACTAATTACATCAAATTGTTTTATTGTTTCAAAATATTTGAGCATTTTTGTTATTTTTGTTGACAGAGGAAGGCTTTGAGGGCAAAAAACAAAATATTTAAATCAGAGCCAATCTACAAAAAGTGAAGTTGTCATGTTGTGTAAATGGTAAATAAAAACAGAATACAATGATTTGCAAATCCTTTTCAACTTATATTCAATTGAATAGACTGCAAAGACAAGATATTTCATGTTAATGTAGAATTTAATGGCAGCAACACATTGCAAAAAAGTTGTCACAGAGACATTTTTACCACTGTGTTACATGGCCTTTCCTTTTAACAACACTCAGTAAACGTTTGGGAACTGAGGAGACACATTTTTGAAGCTTCTCAGGTGGAATTATTTCCCATTCTTGCTTGATGTACAGCTTAAGTTGTTTAACAGTCCGGGGGTCTCCCTTCTGCTATTTTAGGCTTCATAATGCACCACACATTTTCAATGGGAGACAGGTCTGGACTACAGGCAGGCCAGTATAGTACCCGCACTCTTTTAGTACGACACCACGCTGTTGTAACACGCATTGTCTTGCTGAAATAAGCAGGGGCGCCCATGATAACGTTGCTTGGATGGCAACATATGTTGCTCCAAAACCTGTATGTACCTTTCAGCATTAATGGTGCCTTCACAGATGTGTAAGTTACCCATGTCTTGGGCACTAATACACCCCCATACCATCACACATGCTGGCTTTTACACTTTGCGCCTATAACAGTCCGGATGGTTCTTTTCCTCTTTGGTGCGGAGGTCGCGACGTCCACAGTTTCCAAAAACAATTGGAAATGTGGACTCATCAGAACACAGAACCCTTTTCCACTTTGCATCAGTCCATCTTAGATGAGCGCGGCGGGCCCAGCGAAGCCGGCAGAATTTCTGGGTGTTGTTGATAAATGGCTTTGGCTTTGCATAGTCGAGTTTAAACTTGCACTTACAGATGTAGCGACCAACTGTAGTTACTGGCAGTGGTTTTCTGAAGTGTCCCTGAGCCCATGTGGTGATATCCTTTACACACTGATGTCACTTTTTGAGGGATCGAAGGTCACGGGCATTGCCGCTTACGTGCAGCGATTTCTTCAGATTCTCTGAACCTTTTGATGATAGTACGGACCGCAGATGGTGAAATCCCTAAATTCCTTGCAATTTACCATTTACACAACGTGACAACTTCCCTGGTTTTGTATATAGCAAATAATATATATCGTTATTGCAGGGGGTCTGTAATATGTATCACAATGAGTGTGACTGATTGTATTCAAGTAACCTGAACTCTTCATGGCAGTCGTGTACGCGTCCGCGTCCTTCTCGCCTTTGCTTCCTCGGTCCGCCAGGAAAGCGGTCGGGTCGGCGCTGTAACGCTGCCCACTACAGTCCTCTAGGCCACCTGTTGGAATGACGAGATAACGATTTCATCAGATTAATCATGAGCACATTTGACAGCAATGATTGCAACAATCAATGCTTATGGCGTAACTGCTACGAAGGTTTTAATCAGTTGATCCCATATCAGATTCAGGTTTTGAACCTTCATGCTCTACCTTGTCCCGCAGCCCCAAGGACACTCGACCTGGGAGACGTCTGCTTCCTCAGGGTGCCGTTACATCGCGGGTCCTCCGCTTTGGCACGGACAAATCCACCGGCGCTCTGTCCGCCCGAGGCCACGTCTTGGGACACGATGCAGGCTCTGGTCTCCGGGAGAACCCTGGGGAGGGTGGCTCGCGGGTCTTGCCGGCTAAAATTTGGATCCGGATTGCCAATCTGGAAGAAATTCAGGTAAAAGAACAACAAATAATGAAGTGGGGAAAATAAAAATAACGAGAGAATGCAATTTCGGGAGAAATTGCGTGTATATGCGCAAGCTACGGAAACGCACGAGTTGAACTAAAATGCTAATGTTAGAAATGTAGCGTTCACCTGGCAAAAATCCAAACCCAGACTGGTCCATCAGATTGCCAGATGAAAAAGCGTGAGTCATCACTCCAGAGAATGTGTCTCCACTGCTCTAGAGTCCAGTGGCGACGTGCTTTACACCGCAGGCTTAGATGCAGCTGCTCGGCCATGGAAACCCATTACATGAAGCTCTCTGCGTACTGTACGTGGGCTAATTGGAAGGTCACATGAAGTTTGGAGCTCTGTAGCAACTGACTGTGCAGAAAGTCTTTGCTTTATGCGCTTCAGCATCCGCTGACCCCTCTCTGTCAGTTTACGTGGCCTACCAC